>NC_042366.1:1583928-1900714 GCF_002563875.1 Besnoitia besnoiti
CCTCGCGACCCGCCGTCTAGGTGCAAGGCGTCGGGCTCGCGAGAAACACCGGCGGCCTCGCCAGTCTGCTGCTGCCTCGCCGCGGTGCTGGCGTCTGCGCGAGAGGCCTCCGACCCCGCGCCGCCGACAGCCTGGCGATGCTGGGCGATGGCGTCCGCGCTAAGGAGACTCGTGGCGTTGGCCGAAATCTCTGCACCAGCTTGGAGAACGATTTCGCGCTCCGATAGTAAGAAAATCTCTCTGCAGTGGAGCCGCGACCGCGGCGAAAAGAGAATGACGTCCCCGGAGCAAAGTTCAACACGATCCTGCACGAGCGGCGCGCCAGAGGATGCGGCGAGGGCAGGGGCCGTAAACGATGAAGCCGCCTCAGGCGGAAACGCATGAGACTCACGCGCTGGAGGACGCAAATCGACCTGCGACGCAGCCGCAGCAGCAGAAACCGAAGGAGGGAGCGGGGACGATTCAGCCGGCGACCGTAGTTCGCCCGCGTTGTCCGCGTCCGCATGCTCCCCAAGCGAGAAGAGATCATCTTGCTCGCGACGAGGAGCGGAAAAGAGGAACCCCAGAAGGGACCTTTTTTTCGGCTTCCGAGGCCCGGCACTTCGATTCGCATCGCCGCCCCTTCGAGCTCCTCCTCTATTTCTGCCGCTCGCCAGATCCGCGCGGTATTTCCTCTTCTTCTCCGCTGTCCGCTTCGCAGCCTCTTCCAGGCGCCGAAGCTTTGCCCGTTCCTCCGCGTACAACGCTGAGCGGCACAGCAGCTGCACATCCGCGTCGATGACGATGCGCCCGCGAGAGACGATGCGTAGCCCGTCCTTCAAGAGCCGCACATTCTGCAGCTGCCCAGGCCTGTCTGTTGGTCCTCGGCCTGCATGCGCGTCTCGTTCGCTGGAGGCCACGTCCCTGCGTGGGCTCTCTCCGTTCGCCCGCCGCTCCTCCCGCGTGCCACTGACCTCGGAGGTCGGCGGGCCGGGCCTCTCCATGAGCTTCAACTCTCCTCGCTCACCCCGCTTCCCGTCGAACTTCGCAGCCTCCTCTTCGTCTGCATGCGGCTGCGCGGGCTCTGTGGGAGGCCCCAGGAGCTCCGCCGCACGGGTCGAAGACGCCGCGAGAATGTAGCAGGTGCCGTCCTTCACTACGTCGCACGCAGAGAGGTCTTCTTTCTCCCCGCAAAACGCCGGAAGAGCGGAGGGCACGGCAGCAGGCGCAGGGGGCGCCTCGCGCGCCGGCACGGCTCCAGGAGATCCTTCCGAAGACGCGTCCGCAGGGGGCAAAGGCGGCGAAGCCGAGGACGTCTCCGGCGCCCGGGAGGCAGGGACCGAGCGGGTCGGAGCGGCCGGCCGGCTTGACTCAGGAAGGGTGGACAGAACTGCGGCTGCAGACGAAGGATACGGGGACGAGGAGCGCGACGAAGGATCCGAACACGCAGGCTGAGCGAAGAAGGCCAAGCCGAAGGGAGGCTGACTGGAGTGGAGGTAGGGAGACTCTGAGGCCGCTGAAGCCGGCTGGCCTCCCAGTGCGTCGCCGCCGACGAGCGGCTGGGAGGCGAAAGGCGAGGTAGCGGCCTCTACCGAATTTGCGACTCCGGTGGCAAGGAGGCTCCTCCATGGATGCATGTCCGCGTTAGATGCCGCTGCACCACCATGGGAGCTTTGAACACGGTCAGAGCGAACTGGGGCCTCGACAAGCTCCTCAGTCAGCGCTGCGAGAGGGGCTACCGCGGAACCAGAGGCCTGTCGTCCTTCCTCCCTCCACCCGGACTCACTGCCTCCGTCCACGTCCTCTCCCGTGAGCTTCGGAACCCGGCTCGGTTCAGCTTCTCCTCGCCCTCGTCGCCTCTCGTCCGCAGCTTCGCGGCCGGAAGCCCGGCGATAGCCAGCCACGTCCAACAGCCACGGGAGAGCTCCCGGAGTCGACACTCCCTCTGTGGGTTCGTCCCGTTCCCGCGGTTCAGCCAGGAACGCCGCTGACGCGCACGAGACGGCGAGGAGGGAAAACGGCGCGAGGACGGGGAGTTCGAGGCCACAGCGGACGCGCGAAGTGAGGGAGGAGTCCTCGAGCGGCCCGTGACGTGCGTCTGTCGAAACCGGCTCGGCGGACTGGCGCCCAGAAGTGGAGGCAGCCAGCAGCGAACATCCACGCAGAAGGCGAAGCAAGAGGAGCAGGGAGAGAAAAAGGAATAGAAAAGCCCGTACGGCGCGGGCGGCGAAGCGGCGCGAGCCTCGAGAAGACCTGCCGGGTGACAGAGGCCCAGACGGTTGCAGACGACATGAAGACAGGCTGTGCCGGCGGGGCGCCGGGCAGAATCCTGACAATTGCGGTGGTTCCGTCGTTATCTTTGCTCGAAGTGGCACGGGGAAAGTGGAGGCATGGGACGCGTACACGCACTCCGCACTCCTGTGGCCGCCGTGTGCCTTTTCGCCATCCACTTGTCTCCTGGCACGCGCTGAGGCAACCACACAAGCGGCCGAACTGGACGGTCCACGACCCGTCCGTGCAGATCCTTCCGCGCAAGCTCTGCTAGCTGGAATTCTCCACATGCCCTCCTGTTCACCCGCTTCGGCTCTGCGCACATATCGTATATTCCCGCTGCACACGGCGCGCCCGCCGCACGCCGTCGACGCCCCCGCCTCCCCCATCGCCAGCACCGCACCGCCACTGTCCGGTGGCCGTTGCATTTTGATCTGTCGACCCGCGTGCGCAGATGACCAATGGCATTATCAACACTGCGTTATTCAGACGTTCGGCGCGCCCATATTGGGGCGCCGCTGTTCTCGCGGGTCTCTCCGTTTCCGCCCGTCAGTATCGCAGACCGCTGAAGGTCTTTACAGAGAGTGCGCGCAGCACTAAAACTGCACTTCAGTAGTTTTGCATGGAGTGAACTTCTTCACGGGAGTGTTCCCAGCTTTCCAGCGCCTCCGTCGGGTTTCCGCGGCAGCCTTGCGGCGACTGGCGCAACAGAGCCGGCGGCCTCGAACGATTCACTCCGGACCCGAACAACTCAGAAGGAATTGGGCTTTAGGCGTTTGCAAGGCGAGGGGTGGGCGGACGAGCACAGCCCGTCTCGGAATGTGGCGAACAGCGGCCGTTTGTTACAATGGAGTCATCTGTAGCTGATACTGCAGAAGAGACAGGGAGACAGGATGAAGAGCTGCGGAGAGTCCAGAGATCGAGAGGAAATCAAACTACAGATCCCAGGCAAAAGGAAATAGAGTGTGAATAGTTTCGCTTGGCAAAATTTTTGGGTGGAGAGGTCCGGTATCCAGTACAGGTGCAGGAAGAGAAGAAGGAGGGACGAAGCGCGAAGAAACGCTCGCGCCTTGAAGAGATCAAGCGGCACGACGAATGTGGCAGCCGAAGCTGGTCGCTTGACGCGAACCAGTACGAGGTGGAACAGCGCAGAGACGAGAGATACGCGGAGACAGAAGAGGAGAGAAAAAGTCGCATCCCACGACCTTGTAAAATATGCTCACGCGGTTGGAGAGACCTCTCTACGTGCCATTCGAAGGAGGGAAACACGCGTGCAAAGAACTAAACCGCGTCAAGGAACTGAGAGCGAGATGCTTCGACTACATGGGGGGTGCGACTCGCGAGCCAGAAGCGATTTGACGTCCTCTCTGATGTGGGTGTATACGTCGAATGAAAAAAGATGCGAGTTTTTCAAACCGGGCGGAAAAAGATCAAACTTGAAGACGGCAGCACGCATCTGTCTCCTATGTTGTCGCGTGCCCAGAAGACACACCCGGCTCCGGTTGACGTGCGGAAGAAGGAGAAGCTGACTCCTGTCAGGTTCAGCCTCAACATTAGATCCTCAAAAGACGAAAATGAGACTCCCGCCCCAGCTAAAAGAGGGGATGGATGCCTTGAAGGAGATTCGGCGTCTTCCTCAAGCGTGTGGAACTCAGGAGACAGCCCTAGAAGCCGCCGAACTCGCAGTCCGACCGCACTGCATGCACGAGAGGAGACACGGCTCACGCTTGAGGCCCCCCGTGGGTTTTGATGCGGCAAGCAGTAACGCAGGCTCAACCATCGCCGCTGTTTTCCACCCTCTCACGGCGAATGCTGGTCTATTTTCAATGGAGCGACTCACTAAAGCGATCCAGAGAGAGACAAGCCGTCGGCGAGGCGACAGGCTACCGGTCCCCCCGGCGAAGGACATCCAGGGCATTCGACTTGCTCTGCCGCTTTACGAAGCACTGCCCTCCCCAGCAGTGTACACTGGCACCTGGGCGACCTGCTTCTTTCTAGAACTCCTTCTGAGAGTACCTCTATGGTTATTGCGCGCTGCTCTAGTGCCACCTGGACAGCCCGTGCGGGTCCCAACTACGTGTCAGCGCAGCTTTGGTAAACACTCTGCGAGTATGGCTGTTGTCACTGTGTGTCCGTCGGAGCCCACCGTCCTGGGAGTCTCCCTGACATGCCCGCCCTACTGGAGCGACGCTACGTTATACGTTTGCAGCTGCTCGGTGCCTCACACATTGCAGGCTGCCAGCGGCGGTGAACGGTACTCAAACAAGAAGGGCAAGAGCAACACAGTGGCGGCCTTTCTGTAGGGCATTCATCACAGTGTTTCCCCGCTTCAGCAGATCGTAGCGTTGAACGGGTCATCCCCGTCGCAGAGGTTATGCCTGTCTATTGCGTGTAGGTTGTTCAACGTTGAAAACCAAAACTGAGGTCGTATGCACCTCCGCGCTTCGATTGTACGTCGCCAGGGCACTCAAGTCCCGAGTACACTAGGCACACCGTGCCTCCAGTCCACAAATCGCTCATCATTGCACGAGCGTGCATTGTACTCCTCTTGAATGAGGGAGCACACTGCATTCTTAGGTCATGGGTGGCAAAGCCGCTTGTCTGACGCCGGTCCTTGACCAAGACAGAAAACGGAGGGTAGCGCGAATGGCACTCTACCCGTGGAAAGCATCAGATAAATCACAGCGCAGTGTTTCACTCCGTCCTGATGGGAATGAGGGAGGCCTTAACGCATTTGTGGTCTGCACTCGATACGGGAAGTCGGAAAGCTCCGCGTCACCAGCCAGCGTGTACCGACGCGGCAGTTCATCCGACATTATGTTCCTCCAGCAAAGAATCGCACTACGTTGTCGTGCGAGAACGCGTGACCGCCAGACCAGCGGATTCGCCAGTTAGCACAAACGCTTTTTCACGCACCGGCACCCCACACCTGTCAGCAATTGAACGGAGTTGTACAGGCTGCCGGGTGTAAAGCACGAAATAGCTTTCGACATTGCTACATCGACGTGTGCGGCCACGAGGAAGGGTAAAAGGCCCGTGACATGTTGGCACTGCCTCTCCCCCGCCATCCGTTGCATGCGAACAGTGTCCATGATTCAGAGTCTAGCCGGAGAGGTCCATGCAGCTATCTCCAAGATTGTTACAGACGCACATACGGCAAGCCTCCACCCCAGATTCGGATATTGAACGGTTCGCTCAGAAAACGTAACAAGCGTTTTCTGCCTCAAGATGTGTCGGCTCCCATGTACTCTCGAGGAAGACGTCAACGCGTGTTCCTGCCTGTGGCTCCAGCCGTCCTGAGTCTGTCACTGTCCCTTGATTCTGCAGAGCGCGATACGGTGGCTAGCAATGACGCAGGAGCTGGCAGATTGGCGTTCGATTCCACCGCTCTCGTGGTGTAGATTTCTGCCAGTTCGACTACCTCGGCGTTCTGCATACTCACGAGTCGGCCGGGAAATCTAAAACGCGAGCGAAACAAAGCCAAACCTGCAGGCAAGCATCCAGCAGCACGTCTGCGTCAGCCGATCCAGCTGTAGCTCTGGCACTGCGCATTCGAGTCTCAGGATTCCACATTCACTCCAGCGTTCGTAGCGAGCCGCAAGCCAAGAATAATTTTGAAGAGCTGCCAACATGCGTCGACCTTGCCGAGCAAGCTGAGTCATGATGTGGCGTTACGACATCCTTAGAGAAATAAAATCCGGGATTGTGAAACAGGTTCTGCTCGGTTAGACGCGACCAGCGTGACAGCACTCTTTCTCCGCGTGCGCGATTCATTCGTCGAACGAGAATTGGCAACTCCCACCGCCCGCGACTGGACTGTTTGAGGCGCGACAGACGTGTTTTTCAGGGTTTAGGGTTTAGTATACATACATTTATGTATATTTATATGTCAGTCCAGATGCGGAGAGCCCGGATTGCGACGCTATGCGCAGAAACGTAAATGCGCACCAGTTCCCACGGCGCCGGCTCGCTGGGACCTGTGGGGACGTCACACGGATTTTGTCCATGATCCGATTCTCAGTTTCATTTGCCTCAGCAACTTTCAAATCCGTCTTCACTGTCGGCGTCGTCCTCACTGTCGTCAGGCTTTTCGAGCACCCTTTTTCTGCGCCTCTGCTCCTTTCTCTTTTTCCGCCTCTCCGTTTCGTCTTTCTTCCGCTTTCGCCACTCTGCGTCAACCTCTTCGCCGGCGAGCATCAAGCGTTTCTTCGCTTTCTTGGGGCTTGAGTCGTCTTCTGCGGCGTCACGAGTCGCGCCGTCTGCTTGACCAGTTTTCTCCTCGGCGTCGCAGTCCTTCCTTTTCTTTTCGGGGAGCGCAGGCAGCGCGAGCGGCGGGTACGAAGCCACTGTCTCCAGCGCCCGCGCAGCTTCCAGGTCGTCCCGCGTGTGCCAATCCTTGGGCGCGTTCACGAAGGCCGAGAACGACGTGAAGTCCGCAGAACGCTCCAGGTGAAGCGCTGCCAACATCGAAATCCGAAAAAAAACAAGCAAAAGGAATCAACGAAGTGACCCTCTCCGTCACGCTTCCTCGTCGAGCCAGAAACGGACGTCTCCTTTGCAGGTTGTGCAGACGGGAAACAGACTGAGCAGCGACCGCCTCCGTCTGCGCCTGTAGTTGCCGCATACGGAGAGCACCCGCGCGCACAACATGTCTCCTTTCTCGCTTGCTTCTTCTCTCGCCCGCCTACCCTTTGTTCTGCGTTCGATATTGCGAGCGGTTCACCGCACGTCCTCCTACTTTTTCGGGGCTTCGCCTAATTCATTTCCCGACTGCCCACCCGACTGCGTCGTTTCGTTGTTTGTCTCTTCTGTCCATCTCATTTTTGTCTCTATCGTGACCCGCGACGACTTCGCTTTTTGTCTTCCCGTCTTTTGGTTCTCCCCTGCCCTGGCTCTGAGGTGCCCACATTTGGCTGCTTCATCGTCTGCGCGCCTTTCTTGTCTCTCGGCTTTCCGTGTCGCATGCGTCGCTTACTTTCCTCATTGCAGGTATACAGCAGGCAGACAAAAAGCATCTGCGACGAGCAGTTCGCCCTCACAGTCACCGGGAGCTTCTTCGCCGTCTGTGGAGTCAGAACCTCACAGGACCGCAGCAGCAGTATGTTAATCAGTTGGTTTGATTTTCTTGCAAACGGCCTTTAATTTGATTGAATTAGCGCAGCTTTCCAGCAAATGCGATGATGACGATCTCGGAATTCAACCCTTCTAGCATGAAGGACATGAAGATCGCACGAGAACTTGATCCGGTAGACTCCGCAGTACGCGTTGGTGCTGACTCAGCGTGATAGAGCAGTTTCGTTGCCCAAGTCTGTTTTCATTGGAAACGACTGCTCCTGTGAGCAACGCGTCGCCCCGTCCTGCGCCTCCTTCCGCTTTCGTCCCCTGTCCTGCGGTCGTCGTCGCTTCCCCGCGAGCTGAACGAAGACCCTAAATAAACCCCACACCCCGTGCTGCTCTGAGTCACGTCAAAGAGACTCAGCCGCAACCTGATTCCTACACCCCACTCAAGTTTGCGATTCGTAGCCCCGAAACAGCCTTCCCTACCTCCGTGCAGAGCGTTGCGAAGTCCACTCCGTCGTGGCGGTCAGCACTCAGCAGCGCCTGCATGCAGAAGAAAACAGGGACATTCTGGGCAGTATTACACCCGCACAGGCGCGAGTCAGCCGCGCGCATGCACAGCGAACCACAGGCGCCAAAGGGAAAACGCAGAAAAGCAAAACGAGAAGGGCGATACGACGTACAGCACGAGCAGAGGACCACGGGGGACGTGACAAAACGGAGATCAAAAAGTCGGACATTTCCGAACACACACACACACAAACCCGCGAGGCATGCAGTGGCCTCCTGCACAGGTCTTACCAGTTCACGGCACTCGACCTCTTTGCCACTTCGTTCGTCTTCTTCCGCGCTGCTTTCTCCGTCGGCGCCTGCGATCGCCTGCTCCTGGGAGCCTCTCTTTCTCTTGCGCTGATTGCGCTCGCCGCCCTCGTCGTCGGCGTCGTCGGCGCCCGGCAGCACGCCGAGGGTTGTCTTCAGCGCCTTTTTTACCACTGCGACGTCTACGTAACGCGACGGGAGAGTCAACCGCAGCTCGCCAGCGCCCACCTGAGACCGGAAACAACAAGGAGTGCAACGCTGCGTCTGCGCCTCCGCTGCTTTCTTCTTAATCCTAAACCCTCCTTTGAAACCCTAAATCCTTCTTCTGTTCCCTACCGCTGCCTCACCTTTTGCGGCTCCTCGAGAAGCATAATGTCGCCGAGGGACAGGCCCGCGCCGCCGCGGCTGGCTGCGTCGCCGCGCTCAAAGAGGCGAGCAATATATGCTGCGAACGTGGTGACAACGAAGTGACATAAACGGCGGAAAAAAAGAGCTGACGAGGGATGCGCCGGCGCTCATCAACGACTGGCTCTTCCTCCGCAGGGCGCCGGCCGCGCCAGCCTCCTCTTTATCTGCGCATAGGCCCAGTCCTCGCACGCCTCCATGTATGCAGAATACACACATACGTTTGTACGTACGGCCTTCTGTGTGTACATGCACGTTTTTACCTTTATGAATATGCAAAGGTGCATATGTCACGCAAGCAAGCGTAGTGTACCGCGTGAGCGGCGCGGGGCGACTGCTTCACGACGCCTGCAGAAGCATGCCAGACCGACTCGAGCGAGGAAGACACACGAGCTGCTGCGCGGCCACGCACTGACGCGGCGGCTCCCCGCGACGCGCGCTGTTCGGTGGAGTCGAGCCAACTTACACGACGCCTGGTCGCCGTCCGCAGCCGACATCGCGGTGTCGGACCAGCTGTCGAACAGGCCGCCGCCCTCGAGCAAGTGCTGGGCGTTCGCATCTGCTTCCTCGCAAGCGCGCTGCTTCGACAGAGGCGCATGTCCTACAGACGGCCAGAAACCGTCGGCGCCGAGCGCTGTGCGGAAACGAAACGCACGCGGTTCTCGAGCCAGTTCGTTGACGCAGCTGCGGCGCTCAAGGCGAAGGAAAGCGGTAACACCCGACACACAGCTGCGCCTCGGCGCGGGACAGGCAGCGCAGCAGCGCACGCCGGCACCAGCATCGAACTGCTCTGCATCGATCTCCTTCCTGCCAGCCCCTCTCTGAAGCCACGCCTTTCGCAGTTTCACTGTTTGATGAAACGGACAAAGCACGCAGATACGAATAATTTTGTTACAACTTTTAGATGCGCAGTACGCACTCTCGCGCAAAGCGCCGCAGCACTCCGGCTACTAGACCGCGCGGCGGTGGCCTGACACGCTGGGCCACAAAAAAGCCTATCGCAGTTGGACAGTCACCCGGGAGGTCCTTAACAAACACCTGTGCGCATGCGCGCTGCACTGCGAGGTCTGGAGTCAGAGCAAAGAGCCGCATGTACAAAGACGCACTGCGGCGGAGAACCAGCATTACCTCCGTCGTCGCCTGCGTCCACGAGCGTCGCCTCCCACGCCCCTTCGTCTTCGCGGAGTCTCTCGTCTTCCTGGTGCGCGCCGGGCGCCCCTCCGGCCCGGTCTGGAGCCGAACTGGCGCCCGCCGGGCCCGTGTGGCGGAAAAGACGGATCTCCTTGAACGGCACCATGGCCAACGAGACGAGCAGATGCGGCGAGTGAAAAAAAGGAGACGAAGTGAAGTCGGACTGCAGCGCAACGAAACAGGCAGGGCGACTTAGATGAAGCACACGCGTGAAACCCGCAGCCAGGGAGAGGCGCGAATACCGCAAAAACTGAAACAGTGCACGCGGCGAATCTTGCCCGCGGCGAGCCACAGGCCACGCGGAAAAATGCAGTTTCGACGCGGCTGTGGAGCGACAGTACGTCGGCCGGAGATGCTACAAAAGAAACAAACGGAGAAGAATTGGGATGTCTCGCGTCTACGCAGAAGGTACACGCACGAGTGCAGAGGCGGCGCGTGCGACCACACTCACGAGGGCTCAGATCCGTAAACGAACCTAAGTCAGACCACGTTCTACAGCTTTTTGTTTCTTCCTATTTGTGAAAAGAGACAACCCGACAGCGCTGCTAACGACGTCCGCCGAAGGAGAGAATCATGCGCCCCAAAAAACCAACAGACTCAGCAGCGGGCAGGACGCGAACGCGGAAGGAGCGAGAAGCGCTCGAGGCCTCTGCGTCTCACCGCAACAGTGATGTTTTCCTGAGGCCGCGGGACGTCTGAAACACACACGCCGTAGAGGAAAACAAACGGCCGGATGAAGGAGTCGCTTGCAGAATAGCTGCGCTCGACCCTGAGTCAAGACACCTGTTGTTAGCAAAACGTCGAATAAAATGTGTTCGCCAGCGTGCGCGTCGGGGGCGGCCTAGCTCTAACGCCCAGTCTACCCATTCGCGTCTCTCATTTGATGCACTTTCGCTTTCCCTTCTCCTCGGTTTCCTCCGTTCGCTGCCCTCTTCGCCGGTCGCTGCTCTGCTGGCGGCTCTCGGCGATCGGCTTCGTGCATGTTGCTCGGCCCTGTACGACTCAGATCTCCCTTTCCACGCGTTGTCTGCGCGCCGACTGAACTCACAGCACTGGAACTTGGAGCCGAGAGGCAGTCCGCCGCTCTTCGTGTCTAGGTCGCTCATGTCCACGCGGAACGGATTGATCATCTCGCGCAGCTGCTCCTGCTTCCGCAGCTGTCTCTCTTTGGCGGTGAGGCGCCCCGCGGCGGCCTGCGACCCCGCCGCGGCGAGTCCGCCTTTCCGGCCAAGCCCCCCGGAGTCGCCCAAGAGCCCAACCGCCGACGACGAAGAGGAGAGAGACGACACCGAGGAGAGTCGGTCGTCCGCGCGCCCCTGCAGGCTCGCGGCCGCGCCTCCCGGCCGTGCCCCGTCGGGCCGCCCCTCCGCGGCGGTCGACAGGAGCCCAACCGCCGCTCGCCTCGCCGCGAGTTGGGCTCCGGACCCTCCCGAGGGGACGCCGAGCGACTGCGAGAAAGCCGGCACCAGTCGGTCGAATGAGTAGGACTTAGCGGGAGCAGTAGAGTCTGCACAAGACGGAACAAAGCGAACGCTATCATGGGAGGATTAGGAGTCCGTCGCAGAGGCATCGGCGCCGGGGACCGCGACAGCCGACAGCGTCACGCGGAGACACGAAGCACAATTCGACGCGCAGGCAGAACTGGACAGACCATCCCCCAGAAGACATCCCAACGCCCTTCGCGAATGCGCCTGCCTCACGCGCGCCGATGCCTGCCTTTCGCTCACCGCTGGACTCGTGTTCCTCTTCGAAGGAGGCGAAGCTCCTGTCGGCGTGCGCCTGTCCTTCTACCCCCATGTCGGCATCGGCGGTGTCTTCTCGTCTGCTCCAGGCGTCTGCGCTGCTCGCGCCGTGGACGTCGTCGCAGAAGTCCATCGCGTCCGCGTAGAGCTGGTCATCCATACTTCCCTCGAGCCCATTCGGCGCCTTGGCATCTTGCGGCTCGTCGTAGAACGCGGACGCCTTCGCGTCGCACATGTACTCCTCGCCGACGCGAGCGCTCAGATCGTCGAGTTCGGGCGGCTGCGAGGCGTCCCCGAGGCGGCTGTCGCCGCCGAGCGGCGCGCCGTAAAAGTCATCCAGCTCAGCTTCCAGCGACTGAGGAGGCGGCAAAGCAGATGGAAAAACACACACGGATGGACCCCCTGTTCGCTCTCCCCTCTCTTGCTGCGCCGCGCAAGCGGCCGATGCATGATCAGGCAGGTTCTGCAGAGACGCGCAAGATCAAGCGAAGAGGGTGAAGGCTCGAACATGGGAGCGGACACGAGAAACTCGAGAGCCATGGCGGGACGCGAGAAGACCGCAAAGCTCACAGAGAGAAAAAACAAAAGTCGTTCGCCACTCACTGAACGTGGAGGATGACAGAACGGCGCGAGAGCGAGCGAGCCGCAGACAGCGCGAGAAGGCTGCGAGAAAGGCCAGCGACGGCTGAAAACGCAGCTTCGCGGTCTTACCTCGGCTTCGAGTTCGAAGTCCTGCGCCTCGTCGTCAGCGTCGGAGAGCCCCCCGCCAGCCCTCACGTCCCGACCGCGCCGGAGACTGCAGGAGGCCAAGCGCGGAGACTTGTGCGGCACGGCGTAGAAAGGAAACGGCGGATGGAACGCACCAAGATGCAGCTGCCGCGAGGGAGGGCATGGAGAGGCAAGGTGACGGCTGCTTTAAAGCGACAGAAAGCCTGCGACAGTTCGCAGTCGCTCCCTCCCTCACCTCTCCAAAAGCGACCGGAAGTGGCTGATGGGCTTTGCGCAGATGTCCAGCGACAGCACGGACGCGGGCGACTCTCCGGCCAAGAGGAGATCTGCGACATGCACACAGACCACGGCTGCGGAGTGACGCGCAGCAGACTGGACATTGCCGCTACTCAACGGAGACAGAGATTCGGCGAACGCAGAAACGCTCTGCACCGTCAGTTGTGAGCCAGCGGATTCCTCGCGCACGCGCTCACGCTGCATCCAAAAAACTCCGCGCTACCCGTCGTGATGGGAGAGAAAGGAAAGCCTTGTCGCCGCTTCGGCGCGCGGATCCTCACCCTTGAGGAACGCGCAGTCGACCGCAGGCTCTTCCGGGGCTTCACCGGCGACTGATTCTTCATCAGCGACCTTCTCATCGCCGGCGGCTGGGCTCGCTTGATTTTTCTCCGGCACGGCCTCGTCCGCCAAGGCGCCGGTTGGGAAGGCGCGGCGCTCGCCGTCGAGCTTCATCCGCAGCGACGTGTCGACTTCCAGGTTCGCGAGAAGCAGCCCCTTCGCGCCCGCCTGGTCAAACATCCCCGAGATCTTCCTAAGCACCACAAAAGAACAGGCACCTTCACATATAAACGATGCATGCATGCATGCGCGAAAACACAGGAATGTGCAGAGTCTGCCGATTCGCCCGCGGCCTCGAAGGGTCAGCGCGGAGGCTGTCGCCGAACTGGAACTTCGGGCCTTCTGACTGTAAAAATGTGAGACGAAACCTAGACACGCCCCTGGACACCGGCACTCCGTTGGACGCCCAGCTCTGCAAACAGACAGTCTGAATCTCTATGCAGAATTTAGTTTGCTCTGAGAGAGGCAGGCCGTGACCCTCGACGCACAGGAAGTAGGGGTCGACGCAGCTGTCTTTCTCGATCTGGGAGTCGGTGAGTTCGGCCTCCGGCGCGAGCGTACTCGATCCGCCCTTCTTAAAAAGCAGCAGCTGCTGGTGGTGGCGGCCGCGCCGCGTCGGGTGCGCCGCCCGCTCGCCCTCGGCTTCCTCCTCACCCCCCGGCCGCGACGCGCTCATCAGATTCAACACCTGAGCGCCGAAAGAGCGACAAGAAAACACGCTCCGCCCGGCGTCAGAACGCCAGCCGCAGGGGCAGCCTCGCGCAAGAAAAAGGCGCCAAACACCAGACAGACCACAGGGCCAAGAAACAGGGCGGCGGCGAAGGGTGCGCGGATGCAGAGAGCAGAAAGCAGCACCCCGGGAGGACGCTGGGCGTTCCTTCGCTGCGCCAGCCGGGCGCCAGGCATGCAGACAGACCGCAGTTCAGAAGACGCCAGCAGCCTGAGAGGGAGTGCAACACGGTCTGAGACTACACGTGACAGGCAGCCGCAGCTCCTCAGCGCCTGCAGAATACGCAGGCCTACAGCCCAAAGGAGGCTCAACCCTAGCTCCTAAACCGTAAAGAGTGGTGACGGACGTGATAGGTCTGATCGTAGACCGCCTCGACGCGGTAGCCGTAAACGCGCGTCGCGCCCTCCACAGCTGAGGAGACATGGGTGAAGGTGATTCCCTCCTCTTCATCCTCGCCGCCGGTCGCGCGCCCGCCTGCGCCGGCCCCCTCCTTCCGCTGCAGATCGAACGGCGGCCCGTCCAGCAGCGCCTGCTGTCCTTCAGGCGCGTCCTGCAAAACCCGAAGCGAAAGCAACGAAAAACAGACGGTCATCACAAACAGATCTAAATCACCGTTTTCGCGGCACGACTCACACATGCTGAGGCGCGGGGGAGGCAATCGGAGCGAGTCTCGAAAACTTCGCGCGCACACGCCACCCGCAGAGAAGCAGCACGCCGACAGCAAATGTGCAGCGGAGTCAACGCGCTAGTCGCTTCTCAGCGGCATACGGGCCTGAATCTCCAGGCCGTCGCGTCTCTCGCACGCACCGGGAGCGCCGCGGCGCTGTCGGTTTTCACCAGCTGTTGGTGGACAACGAGCGCGAGTTTGTCGATCAAGTCGACTTGGAACGCGTTCTTCTGGTTGATGCGATGTGTGCTGACTGCCTTCATGTCATCGAAGAAGGCTCGGACAAGCAGGCGACCTGCGAGGCCGCGGCTGCCTCCGGGGCCTGCACGAGACGGAGGACGGAACCCCGCGCGCGGCGCGAAAGGGAGAGAAGAAGAAAATCCAGAAGCGAGCGGAAACGAAGAGGCCGACGACGGCGCCGCGGCGCCGTTTTTCGCGGCCGCAGAGGCTGCTCGCGAGGAGAGGGCTGACGCGGAAAGCAGATTCTGAGCAAGCAGAAGAAAGGCGGAGACCGCAGAGCCAAAACGAGACGCGAGTGAAGCGACACACGAGGCAAACACAGCTGAGGGAAGTGAGAGGCAGGCGACACAATATGAGATCCGCCGCCGCCTGCAAAGGCGGACTACGGGCACCGAAGGCGATGAAACCGAGCGGATGGGGGGCAGCTGAAGAGGCAACGAGGCAGCACAGCGCAAAACAGTGGCGCAGCACCTCAAAACGTCTACAAACGAGCTGGACTCGTCACTGCAGCACCGCGAGATTAGACGCCGCACGCGCAACGACCTGCGCTCGAGAGCCGCTCTGTATCCAGAGCGAGCGACAGCGGCGCGGAGAAGGAACCTGCAAGCAACCGTGCGCCGCGCCGAGCGAGGCACCGAGCACGCATCTCCACTCTCGACTCCTTGGGAGAGATACAGTGAAGGGCAGCCATGAGAACCTGCCGACGACACACTTACCCCCAGAGCCGCGCCGCCAATCGCCGTCCCCGCGGGTGGCCCTCGGGTAGCTGAGGCTCCATCCTGAGGCACGCGGAAACGCAGCGAAGAAGCCGGCGCATGCGCGGGACGAGAGAGGACGAACTGACCGCACAGGGAGTGGAAACCAAGTGCGTAGACGTGCGCAAGCTCGAGCAGATCTTAACGTCTGAGCGACCTCCAGATGACAGCGGGACGCGCGCGGCGGTACGCTTTCGTGGAGAGCGACACGCAGGCACGAAAATGGAGGCGAAGTGTGAGGAAACGGAATACTTGCGAGCGAGGTGAAAGGCACGCAGGAGTCAGAAACAGCCCGCAGCGGCTTCACGGGTGCCGCAGCTACGCGGCGCGAAGAGTGTGAGAGAGACAAGGCACGGAGTTTGACAAGCACAGCATCAAATATCCAAACGAGCGGGGATGGAGATGCGGAAAAGAACAGACAGAAAAAAGAAAGACCAAGTGCTCGGCTGCGGCAAGGTGGAGGTGAGTGATGTCGCGAAGAGAAAACATACAAACCAGAAAATGGGACAGTGGGGAAAAAACCCCGCAAAACGAAACTTGGGGGAACGACCAGGAGGAGAGGCAGAGCAACGAACCCAGAGACGGTAAGCGGAATGAGAGAGAAAGTCGGCCCTCAAAGTAAAAGACTACAGGGTTGGAATAGACGCCGCAATTTCGAGTCGACAGCGAAGAGGACGTTCAAAAAGAGGAGCTATAGCGGAGCGAAAAAAACACAAGAAAACAGGCCTCGCGAGCATCCCCAAAAGGTAAGAGGCGGGCAGGCCGCATGGGACTAACCCCTCCGCCAGAGATCGAGGCGCCGCCGGAGGCGCTCACGCGGCGTTTGCCGTCGAGCCGAAAGCCCAGGCGCACGACCGCGTCTGTCTCCGAGCCGGCTGGGGCTCCATCGTCAGCTCCGCCCCCCGTGGCGGGGCTCGCCACCATCGGGCCTTCGTCGCGGGACCTGAGTGCTCAGCTCTCGCGCGGCACTCGCGCAAGCGTGAGAAGACGCTGTGAGCAGAAGAATGAAGGACGGAGCTCTTTGGAGCAACGAAAACGAGAGGAGAGAACGAAGAGTGGAGCACTTTGGAGCGACGAAAACGAGAGGTGAGGACGAGGAATGGAGCACTTTGGAGCGACGAAAACGAGAAGAGAAAACGAGGAATGGAACACTTTGGAGCGACGAAAACGAGAAAGAGAACGAGGAATGGAACACTTTGGAGCGACGAAAACGAGAAAGAGAACGAGGAATGGAACACTTTGGAGCGACGCAAAAGAGAGGAGAGGGGGCGCGCCGCGCCGACGCGTGGAGAGTCAAGATGACGAGGCGTGTAGAGCGAGGAGAAAGCGGTCGTGCGAGGGACGAGAGCGTATTGGAGAACGCCGGACGAGAAAAACAGTTAAACCAGCCAGCCAAAGTCGACGGGGTCGACGGGCGCCACGTTCCCGAAGCCTTTATGCGGGAGAGAAGAGTACCCAAAGGGCTGACACGCCTCCAGGAATGCCGTTCGGTGGAGAGAACGAAGCCACAGCAGCGAGCCGAGGCCTAGTAGTTCGATGCGAGGAGGAAGACAGAGGGTCTCAAACGCGGAGAGAAACGGGCGAGGAGGACTAGTCTGACGGTTGTAGACAGCAGATGGCGAGGGAGAATAATCGCCCCTAGCTGTCGAGGGGTCGCTGTACCTGGCTCAGAGTCCGCGCCTCCTCTGAGGGATGTGGCTCGCAACAAAGATATGCGAGGGAGGAAGGAGAGAAAATGAAAAAATACGGAAAAGGACGGAAATAAAACGCCAGAGAGGGAGGGAACGGAAAGCGTAGAGGATAGGTGTATGCACATCCACCGGACGATGTCTGATCGAGTGCACACGGAGAGCTTTCAAAACGACGGAAAAGCGGCGATTAGAAATCGAGGATAACGCCGAAAAGCGGAGGACTGCGACCAAAGACCCCCCGACAATGGAAAAGTAAAAACGAAAGGAAAAGCGCAGCAAAGGCCTCTTTTCCTCCCTGTCTCGAGAAGAGAGATATACGCGAGTCACTCGCGCTGCTCACCCTTTTTCCGCGTAGCGAGAGCACGTCATGGTGTGTCTTGTCGCCACGCGATTTCGGAATTGGATACAGGCAACGGAGAGAGTCTGATCCGTGGAGGTCTTGACTAAAGATACGGAATCCTTTCCTCTTTCTTTCTCTTGCTTTCTTTCTTCTCACACTGCTTGTTGCCACGCGCTTCTACGGGGGTAGCATGCACGCCAGACATATTTCCCCTGCGGTGTCGCACAACCAGCACCCTGCTTTCGTAAAAGAGCTTATGGCGGACTTCTGTGGACGCACCAGCCAGTAGTCGCTTGAGATTACGCGATATTCGATCTTCCGCTCGCTGGATCTGTGTGCAAACGAGTATCCTATAGAAACTAGGCCTAAGAGCGGGAATGTAGCGACAGCGGAAAGCCACGGCTTGCCACAGTCGCCCGCTGAGGTTCCTGAGGACCCTATACTCGACCCATCCGATGGAAATGGGACTTCCTTCTTCGTTCGAGTCCGCTCTGTCTGCTCTACGTTCGAGCCGGTGGATGCAAGCAGCAGAATTCAAGGTTCGCGGCTCACACGGCAGCTGGTCCCCGCACACCAGATCGGACATTCGGTCTGAGATTGACAGCTCAGGAGGGGGAGTCCGCTGATGAGCTTTCCACCCTGAAGCCTGCATGAGGAGCAGAGCTCGTGGCATATTCGTGAGGCGTACGCATCGAAGCCGTGAGTCCTGTATGTGGGGGTCGTACGCTCTTTTTCTGAACCGACGCCATCCTAATGGCTGCCGGCGCCTCAAAGTCTGGACATGCAGCTTTACGGGGCAGGCGGAGAGCACGTGCTGTTTGCCGCACCAGACAGCGGCGAGGTTGGTCTCCACATCTGGCCGCGTCTCTGCGAGACCGTCACTTTCCGTCGGCAGGGGTGAAGCGCGCACCGAGACGCACCTTTCTCGCTGTCACGCAGAGAGTTGGCGATTGTCGCGCTCGCCGTCAATAGGGAGAGAACTGTGGGAGAGTGTGAGGCGCATGAATGCATAGCAAAGGCGTGAACAAGGCGCTCTGAAACAGCCCAGTTTATTGTTCCTGCAAGGGAGACCGCTGTAAAACGTAAGCCGGCGCGAATCGAGCTCGAGATTCCTCGGCCGAGATCATTGGCGAGGCCAGCATAAACAGACGCATTCGGCGCAGCTTCGACACAAAGTAGAGGCCGCACAGTTAGCAACCGTGGGGGATGAGTTAGATGGCGCAGAAGACACTGTAAAAGGCAGATTCGTGGTATGGGAGAGAGACGCTGTCCTCGTGCTTTGACATTAGAAACGACGTTCGAGTGGCTGATGCCGGGCCCATGTTTCTGCAGTTCCTCACGCACTTCGCGGGACGCCGGCGATTCCCGTTCTAATGGTCGCATCTACTTTTCTTGACTCTTTCAGATTCCTTGAAAACGCACACCGCCCGGTAACCGCTCCTTATCTGCAGGGGACGCATGACAGTCTCTCCCTCGGAGCTGAGAGTTTTTTGTGTCGGTGGTACGTTAGGAGAGTAGCTGCAGTGACCGTGGTTCCCAATCGGGAAAAACGAACGACTGAAAAAGAGTGCTTTGAGGCAGATGCTGTCCGGTCAGTGGCAACGGCGCCGTGAATGCGTCCATCGAAGAGCTAGTCCCGAACTCCGCCAGGATAATACATACCCATATCAAGCGACTCGCCCGCGGCACGCTACATAGCGCAGTCAAATCCGCTGCTCTACGCACTCGTCTCTCTGTCGAGTTACCGGCGAGTACTCAGCCCTTTGAAACGGTGCATCCTCTGCACGACTTGTCGTTCACGCGTGTTGCCCTAACGTACGAGGCATCTCTTCCACTACATGTCTGCATCCAAGGCAACCTCTCCAAAAGGAACGAGGTGCCTCGCTCCTCCTCGGTATATGTCCAGCCGCAAGCCTCCTTCAGAGGCGCGGGTGATGCCGCCCTCGGCGGGGCTTCACGCACCGGGAGCACCCGCGGCATCGAATACGTTTTCGCGGAAACATGCCAGAAATGTGGAACTCTGTCGCTCGAGCGACATCGTGTCTCCATACGCGATGCCAACTCACGCGACCTGTCCACCGAATCTCCCGGAGAGCCATGTATATCTATGTATGGAGCTGCGCGGACACGTGTCCCATGTGAGGTACAAACACCTATATTCATATATGCATTCGACTGAAGCACGAAGAATCCTCTACGTTGATACCAGACACTGGCGAGGCCGGCGCCCCTGGTGTAGGAGCTTCGACGTTCGTCCGGTCACCCGCGTCGTTCTACGCGTTCAGACTGTTCCGCGGCATTTTTTTCGCCGTGTATTTGCTCATGGCAGCCGTGCGCAGGAGCTTAGCGCAGCGTGAGGACTTCCCATGAGATCCGCGTTGCTGTTAACTTCACGCGGGAGAGTCCTGGGCGTTTCGCGACTTGCGAGCGGTCTGTCCATGGCTCAGGCTCACTGCACGCCTTTCCTTGCCTTTTTTTTACGCAGCTCGTGCTCATACATACCGCCCCCTTCTCCCCTACCCTGGGTGCGGACATGCCAAGGAATTCACGGGCTTGTCTACATGGCGAAAATCCACTTGGGGTGACGTGGTGGGCGACCGCGTCAGGAGATTGCCGAGGAAAGTCGAGGCACACGCGCGTCCGCGCGCGGGGTTTTTTGTTTGCATCAGTTCACCTCCTAGACGAGTCGGTGTGCTGTGGTCGTAGAGTCGGTCAACTCGCGAGGTCTCTCCTCGCTCTGGCAGTAAGGCAGCGTTGTATCTTCGTCATCCCCGTCAAATTTTCAATGGAGTCTAACCCGATCTGCCTCGCCTCGTCTTCTGCGATTCCTCGGCGTTTCACCTCCTCCGCCGAATACACTGCTCTGCGGTTCAAGCACTCTCTCAACGCGCCGTGAGTCCACGACCCGGCGAGATCCTCTTTGTTCTGTCTCGCTCGCCTTTTTGGAGCGAAACCTCAACGACACCCGGACGGCGAACCGTGGTGCGAAGAAGTCACGGCCCCCCGATAGCGGCCGTTTTGTCTCGGCTACGCGTTCCTTGTGTTTCGCAAAGCTGCGCCGCGGGCAAGTCGCGCGACCTGACGAGGCTTTCGTCGCCTTCGAGGATCTGAACGCCTTCATTTTTTCGCTCCACTCTCTGTGAAGAATCATTTCTGTGCTCCAAAAAGCCTCGTGTCCCTTCTGTGTCTTTCCTGTGGCGCCGTCCCCTCGGTCCTTCTCGCCCTCCCTTATGCATTTCGCAGGCGCGACAACGGTAGTTGAGCCCGAGGTTTTTTTATTTTTTTGTGGTGACGCGAGTTTTTATCCCCATTGCCTCCCCATTCCGCAGTTGGATGCCCTCTGCTGTAGCCTCTCTCCGTATCTCCCGGTCGCTTGTTTTGCGTTTTTCGCACTGGGACAATGCTTGAGCTGCGTAGCGGCTGACGGCGAGATCGGCACTTAGCCTTTTCCACACACGAAAGACAAACGCCGCCCCGCGGAAAGCACTGGCAGTGCGATGTTTCCGGCCTCGTCGAAGCAATTGACACTGAGACGGATCTAGTCCTGTGAGACAACAACGTTTTCTTTGCTTTCTGCGCTGGGTCGCGGGGGAGATGGCGGTCCATCTCCCAGGCAGAGGTCATGTGCAATTTCTCCAGCCCAGTTCGTGTCTGTCGAGAGAAACACGGAAACGTCGGTGTTCTCAGGTGCATAATTACGCTGCCTTGATGGCGAAACACTCTCCGCGTCCCTGCCCTCTCTTCTGTACAACCTCGCCGTCCCCCGCGGTGGCCTTGCCTCCTCGCTGTCGGCGCCCGCATTATTCGCTTGCGTGTGCCGATTACTGTTCCCGCGCTTCGCTGAGTCGTTTTCAGCTGCGAGCTCTGGAGCAGAGAGACGGGACTTTGACCTCAACCTCGCAACGTTGTTCCTCGAGAGAGCCTCTCGCACAGGGAGGCTTGGCATGTGCGTTGGCGGAGCTCGCGTTCGTGCGTGAGTTCTCTCATTTTATGCATGACCTCATGTGTGCACACAGTTGCTCCCGCGCCACGCGTGCTCTCCAGAGAAGACTTGGCACGCCTTCGCAGACGCAGGTATCTATCGAGAGCGTATGTTGACGTTTTTCCAGAGGTGTTTTTTTGACATGTTAACGTGTGCATTGGAAGAGCCAGCGACGGTGCCGCGAGTTCTTCCGTTATTTGCATGGCTTCAGGTGTACGTACAGATGCTGTGGTGGCTGATTCGCTTCCTCGAGAACACTTGGCACGCCCTCGCAGACACAGGTGACTCTCAAAGGCTTACGTGAACTTTTTCTCCGAGTGTTTGCGGCGCTCCCGCGACGGCCGACACATTTGCTTCTTTCTTCCCTGCATATTTCGCTTCCTGGCGTTCACCCCCGATGAAAGGTCCCCCGATATCGTCGGATGTCTGTACACCCAAACCCCCCTCCTGTGACCCCGGCCGGACTTCCTTTCCGGTGCTTGAAGCGAGACCGGATCTGCGTGTGCAGTGGCGCGTTCCGCGGACGCGTTGCGCTTTTATCAGCCAAGCGGAAACCGGCTGTCTCTTCTCTGCCTGGTTCGTCGGGTCCTTTCTTGGTCCTTCTGGCGCCGCGTCACAAGTCTCTGAAGCCCTCGGTATCGTGAGAGAGACGACAAGAGAGAACGAAGCGGCTCACCATGGGCGTGCCAGCGGCCGAGCAGAAATGCGGAGCAAGTCGTCCCTTGGCTCCGGCGTCGCTTTTCTTGTGCCCGCGCGAAGGGAACGCGACGTCGTTTGCGCATGCCGGTGCGAAGAGTCCTGTGGGCACTTCGCCGGCAGCCGTGGAGGCGAAGACGCGAAAAAAACAGAAAGCTTTCGAACCGCAGCGCAGTCCCGCCTGCGGCGCGCGGAACGCCGCCGCCGTCTGCCAGGGGGCACCGGGTGTAAGTACGTCCACTGCCGCAGAAGGTGAGGAGGGAAGCGACGAGGAAGGTAGTAGAGACAATCCTGCGAAACTGGAATCCCACCGAGACACACCCACCCAACGAGAAACGAGTGAACCGAAACAAAGTGCGCCTCCCAGCGGCGCACAGCGACGAGAAAGAAGAGAAGCGGATCGATCGAGGGCGGACAGAGAAGAAGCGACGACTCCCGATAAGTCAAGTGCAGGGAAATCGGGAAAGACCGAAGCAGGATGCCACAGCCTAGCAGGGGACCACGCTCAAGCAGACGACGACACTTGGCCGCCGCGCGCGGGCGACGATTTCAGCCTCTTCGTCGGCGAGGTAGAGCTGCGAAATGAACATGCCCAGACAGGCGCAACGGTGAGAAGAGCAGGGAGGCAAATCTATGGGGGTGTATAGCTCAATGTACAGGTTTCTGTGTACAGCTCCTTCCTTCGCTTCAAACTGTATGCATATATATATGTAGATATGGATGTAGATACAGATATAGATGTATGTATATATCTTTGGCCGTCTGTACGCATGCGTATCTTGTGCATGTTGGGCCTACATCTGTAGGGCGAAGGAGTCATAGAGATATGTGTCTGACAACGGCTGGCGGAGATGCAGTCGCATGAGGCGCGGCGGACTGGTCTTTTCTGCGTGTTCGTTATTCATATCCCCCGGAGGCTGCGGCCGCGGCTGTGGGAGGTGCCGTTCAGATTGTTTGAGGATCTTCTGGTGTCTTTTTTCGCGTTTCGTAGACCGGACTTGAGTGGCGCGCAGTCGTGGTGGAACAGGGGGAGGACAGCGCGAAAGAGAACCCGAGCGACACCTGGCAAGATGATGTGAGAGGCAACTCCTTAGGCGCACGCCATCGCACACAAAACACTTTCAAGTCCCTTCTTGTGGAAGTGCGAATGGGATTTGTGTCATCGCCATCGCGTTGCCTACTCATATATATATATATATATATATATATATATATGTACGTATGTATGCACGTGTGTATTTATATCCGTATTTCTATGTACGGATGTGTGATGCATATGAACATATATGTGTGTTTATATCTGCGCATACATGCGTAGGAGAGGCGTTGGCGTGAGTGCAATGGATGTGCACAGACCTGCAGCGGTCAGGTGCAACCACGCGAGTTTTCCGCATCTCTTGTCTATGCGAATCGTCGAATACGAAAAACGCCTGCGTGCATGCGTGCATATGAATGTACAGCTCGCAGTTCGTCTCCCCGCGGCAAGCAGAGAACTGTCTCTCTTTCTTTTTTCACTGGCGTCTGTCGAGTGGCTTTCTCTCCTTCGCAGAACGAGACAGCGTACCCCGAGCACCACCGGCCGTTTGGTGGCTGTACCATCGTCGTCCGCGACCTCTGCTTCTCGCTGCCGCCGCGGCGCAGCCGGCCGAGTCACTCGGCGGTCTCGCGTCTTCTCGCGTCGCCGCTGGCCTATGCGAGGGACGCCCTCGCTGGACTCAAGCGCTGGATGACCGGCGACGACGCGCGCGGACATGCGGAGCTCAGACAGAGCCAGTACCTCGCCGCCGCAGTCGACACGATGCCCAGCGAGGACCGAGACTGTGGATGTAGACCGAAGGTCGCCGCGAACGGCGCCGCGGAGGTCCATTGCGCGTCGCGCAGCGGCAGCGGAGAAGCCAAGGAAGGCGCGAGCAAGGCGCGCGAGATCGACCCTGAAGGAATCGCGTTCAAGGCGCAGGCCGCTGGCGACTGCCCTGAGAAAGACGCCGCCCGCAGCGCGATCTCAGAAGTCGAGGAAGAAGCAGGAAATCTGTGCGGCATCGGCCTCACTGGACAGGTCATTGTCCATCCCTTTTCCTCCGTCTTCGCAGCAGGTACGGGAAGAAGTCCTTCTGCGTATAGACAGACTCGCGGGGGGCCTTCGTCGCCTGGTGTGTCGCTCCACCGGGATCTAGAGTTTAGCAGGGACCGCGGGGGATGGCGCGCCCCTCCTCGGGCGCAGGCAGCGGCGGCCTTCAAGAGGTCTGCGCCTCGCGTAGGGAGCTAGAGTGACGCGGGCAAATGGAGGACTCACTTCACCCGCGCGAGACTGCAGCACCCCGAAGGCGTGTTGTCCGTATCTTGTCTCCCTCATTAGGAACGATGACAGCCGTCATGGGCCCTAGCGGGTGCGGCAAAACGACGCTGCTCAACATGATGGCCGCGCGCGCGCCGGCAGACCACTACACCGGCGACGTCTTCGTGAACGGCGAGCCTCGCGGTCGCTACTTCAACCGAGTGAGGAAACGAATCAGCCCCGGCGGCCCGGATGCACATGCAGTGAAGACAGGCCAACATCGCAGCTCCCGGACGGCGAGCGGCCTGACTTCGCTGCCTCGCGCGACAGAGACACCGCCTCTTGCTCAGCTGTTAAGCCAGGCATCGGCGCCGCACAGAGACGCACAAGTCGGAGAGAAGTTGGGAACAGAAGAGACATGGACGTCATGCCGCGCTTGTGCCCTCGAGGCGCATTCGAAGGTCTCTGGTTTCGTCCTCGCAGTCTCGCTCAACTCCTGCATCTCTACTCTGGTTTTTGTTCCTGGTTGCTGTCGCTATGGAGCCCGTCTCATTCTCGTTTGTCTGCTTCTTCTTGTTTGCTTCTCTGCGTGGTCGCTTCGCAGGTGTCGGCGTACATTCAGCAAGACGACATCTTTGACGGCAACGAGACAGTTCGCGAGTGCCTGGAGTTCTCGCGCGATTTGCGGATGAACTTCGCAGGCATCGCAGACTCTGAAGAGCGCCAGCAGACTGCGGAGCGATGCGTCGAGCGAGCGCTTAGCGTCCTCGGCCTGAAAGACGTCGCCGAGAGCCGCGTGGGCAACGAGGCCGTGCGAGGCGTCTCTGGCGGACAGAAACGCAGACTGACGCTGGGACTCGGTACGCGCGGGCCTCCCCGCAGTCTCGTGTGCGAGGAATGCATGCATATATACGTAGACGCATACCTGTATATCCTTTTCCTCCTCTTTGTGCGTGGATCCTCGCTCGAATGGGTGTGGAAAAAGGACATTCCGGCCTCGCGCTCTATTAGTTCCGTCGTCCGAGGCTGGCGCACCCTTCTCTACTTGCTAATCTACATTACTCTGCACTGGTCCGTGAATTAAGCAAGAAAACATGTAGGCGAAATATGTTGGCGCGAGCGCTGGATTCCCGGGTCCTGCGGGCGCCGGCTGCCTCGACCGTCTCTGGTCGGCCTTCGAGGCTCGTTTTTTCCTGCCAGCTGCACCAGAGTGCCGGGGTTTCCTGCGAGTGCCGTTCCCACGCCACTGCGGTTTCCTCTGTTGACGCTTTCAGGGCTGATGAGCGACGCGCAGGTCTTCTTTTGCGATGAGCCGACGACAGGCCTCTCCACCGCGGACGCGCTGGCGGTGATTCGCGCGCTGCGGCGGCTGTGCGACGTTTACAGCATGACGGTGGTCGCGGTGATTCATCAGCCGTCGATGGAAGTCCTGCGTCTCTTTGACAACTTGCTGCTCTTCTCGTGCGAGGGCCGCTGTACGTACAACGGGACGGTCGCGGCATGCCAGGAGTACTTTGAGCGGCTCGGCTACGCGTTTCCGCTGCACCAGAACCCCGCCGACTTCCTCAGCGACCTGGTCTCCCCCGCGAAGGGCGATCCCGCGCGACTGGCGCGGCTCTTTGAGGAAAACGAGATGCCCAGAATCCGCCAGAAAGTCGAGGACGCCCTCCGCAGGCAGGCCGGATGCAGGCCCCAGTTCGCAGACGCATGCAGACTGGGCGCCCGCGCCCGAGACGCCGCCGAGGAGAGAAGTAAGACCGTCCGCCATCCAGGGGACGGGAAGACGGTGAGTGAGACGCAGATCGTGGCAGACGTATTTGAGACAGGCGAGCGCGCAGTCGACGACGGCAAACGAGATGAACAGGCTGTCGCACATGTGCTGCCCTACGCGAGTTGTACGCGGCGGCCACATTCCATGTCCTCAGCGCGTGTGCGAGGCTGGTTGCCTCTAATCTCTGCAGCAGCGATCTGTATCTTTTTAAATCTATATCTCTCTCTGCGTCTATTCTCTATTATCTCTGTCTGTGTATCTCTCTCTGTCTGTCTCTATCTCTATATATCAATCTCTATACCTCTCTCTGTCTATCTCAAGCTATTGAGAGCATGCGTCCACTTGAATCCACGCGCGTGTACATGACTCATCCTCACATCGACATGGACATGCACACATAGACATACGCATATATACCTATATATATATATATATATATATATATATATATATATATATGAATCTGTGCGTATTTTGCTGGTCCCCCGCGGATTCTTTGCGGATTCTTTCCGCGCCCAGATCGCCAGGCGTGGCGTTTGCTTGTTTTCTTTTAGGTGGGGGGTTCGAGTTCGTCGGTTCACGAGATAGGGGCTCACCTCGGCTCGTTTCCGTCGACGGCATCTTCGTCTTCGGCCTTCTCTGCTTCTGCGGGCTCGTCTGTCACAGCGGCGCCTGTGCCGCATCCCGTCGCGGCGCCTTTCTCCACTGGGCCGTGGACGCAGTTTGGGACGGTGGCGCGGCGGAGTGTGCGTCTGTGGCTGCGCGACCGGGGTGCGTTAGCGGCGATTTTTGGGGACGCGGTCGTCGAGGGCGTGATTCTGGGTCTCGTGATGCTTCGCGTGCGGCAGACGCAGGCGCCGTATTACCATCTGTCGGCGCTGTTTTTGCTGGTGTACTGCGTGTGCGCCTCCGCGCTGTGGACGGTGCCTCTGCTGATTCAGCAGAAGCCGCAGTTCATCATGGAGGTCTGCGACGGATACTATGCGCCGGTGCCCTACTTGCTCGCGTCGACGTTGGTGGCGAATCTGTTCGTCGTTCTCTCGGACTTTGTAATCTTTAGCATTCTCTGGGTGCTGGTCGGGTTCGAGGGCGTCTCCTTCCCGTTCTGCTTTTTCGTCTCGCTGCTCGCCTACTTTGTAGTCGACGGCGCCTTCGCGCTTTGCTCTCTCGCCAGCACTTCCTTCGCGCAGGCCAACAGCACCAGCGCCTTCGTCTTCATGCTTTGCACGTTCACAAACGGCTTCACCACGAATCCGCAAAGCATGCCCACCTGGATCGGCTGGCTGAGCTACGTCAGTCCCTTCTTCCTCGCCTTCGAGGGTTCGACGATCCGAGTGATGAACGCCTATGACTTTGGCGCGGCCGCCAGTGAGCGAGGCGGGGGCGGCGCCGGCGGCGCGCAGCTTCAGGGCGAAGCGGAGGCCGAGGCGGACCTCCGCGCGTCGGCAGCGACGCTGCACATGGGACACGAGCCTCTCGAGTCCGCAGAGGATCTGTACAGGCAGTATGGCCTGGTCGGCCGCGAGTATGGCAGCGAGATGGCGCCGCAGACGTACAAGTGGCTCGTCGACGTGCTGCTGCTCGTCCTCATGGCGCTGCTCTTCAAAGTCGGCGCCGCGGTGTACATGTCTTTTTGCGTGATTCCAGGCCGCAACACGTACGCGTTCCGACCCAGAAGAAAACGCACGCGGCACCCGAGGTCTGGAGGCGAGGGCGCAGCCGGCGAAGCAACCGCCCAAGACGAGGACGAGGACGAAGATGACGACGAGTTCTCGCCAGGCAAGCGCCACGTGTTTCGCTCGAGATTCCTGCAGCTCTTTGACCTCATGCGAGCGCCCATCAAAGCCTGTCTCTGTGTCTGTGCCGCGCGAAAGTCGCGTCACCGCAAATCCATTTTCTTCGCGGACTAGCGCCGCGCTCGACGTGGCGCCAGAGTAATGGGGGGATGCCGCGGCTGTATTGTGGCTACGGCAAAAGCAGGACCTCGAAAACCGAGACCGCTCCCGCCACCAGCTGCCCAGAGGACAAACGAAGCCGCGGGAACGCCCACAATATTGGACGACGCGATCCTTCATGGGCGAGACTGGCTAACGTAAATATATTTGGCTTCACGAATGCTAGAATACATATACGTGGATACATGTGCTGGCGGGTTCTCTGTCGTGTGACTGTCGCGTACGCATCGCGTTGTTTTCTGAGCTCAAGTAATTTTCAGGTGTCACAGTTTTTTTTTTTTTGCGAAAGTAACGACATTCGTGTGCTGCTCGACTGGAGGTCAGTAAGCGCTTGCGAGTATTGCTCGGCTCGCCCTCGGATCTGCAGTCTCTCGAGCGGCAGCTCGCTTCCCCGCAAGAGTGGCATGCTACTGGTGCCTGGTTCCCCGG
The DNA here is from genome assembly GCF_002563875.1 of Besnoitia besnoiti. Taxonomy (NCBI): domain Eukaryota; phylum Apicomplexa; class Conoidasida; order Eucoccidiorida; family Sarcocystidae; genus Besnoitia; species Besnoitia besnoiti. The sequence goes on from NC_042366.1 coordinate 1,612,269, forward strand.
CGTTCCTCTCGTCATTCAGACGCGTGCCGATGGATCAAAGAATGCGCCGAAAGTCTATTTTTAGCCGTTTCCAGAGGGCATGCGTAGGACGCGTCCCGTCCTATGCTGGTTTTTGTTTTTTCCCCGTTCCGGTACGAGGTGGTCGCGGTTTGCCAGGTTTTGCTCCTGGGAGTGCCTCAGACATGTCCAGACACGAGAGGGGGAGAAGCGACGATCGTCACGCATGAGGGAAACGTCCTTGGTCCCGTTTCTCTTCGTTTTTCGTCGAGGAAGAGCACCCATGCCGGCACGCTCGTGCCAGCGGGCAAAGGCGCGGTGCACATCCCGTGACAGCGCAGGCGCACAATTTGGGGTGTACGTACACCTCTCAGTCCACGTGTGCTTGTCGTGCCTCCTGGAGAGAGCGACGAGCGGGGGTAGGCGAGTTTTGCGTGACTGGGGTGAACGCGGCAGGTCAGGACGGGTGTACCGAAAAAAAAACGCATGCTTCATTTTCGTGGAGTGTTGTGCACCGTACAGGTGACTCTCACCTGGGGTGTACGTATTCCTGAGAGCTGTCGGATTTCGAAGGCGGACACTCGCGGCAAGCAGTGTGTGGCGTTTCTCGCTGCTCCGGTGTGTGTTCTGCCGGGTTCCCTTCTTCGGATTTTCTCGTGTGCTGGCGTGCTGGCTCTCTCTAGCTCCCAAGGTTGAATGTTGATCACGGTTGCGACGCCGAAGGACTTCGCACCTGAGTCGCCCGGCGGGAGATTTCGCCCGCCTCCATCGCGCTCAGGGCTCGCCCAGAGACCGCCAGCAAAACCCCGGTTACCTGGCAGTCCTCTCCGCCATTTTTTCACAAAGGGACGCGCACCTACTCCAGAGCGCGGCTGGCTCGCCGATTTGGCAAGTGTTACGAGAAATCAGGGAGCCACGTCTGACACAGACACACCGCGTCTGCATGTTGCATCGAGTCTGGCGCTCTCACACGCCTTTTACACGCAAACGCGCCTACATACGCAACTCCCGAGGCGTCCCTTTCGAAGCCGTTATCTCCTTTGTTATACACGAGGCCACACGCGCCTCGCAACGACGGTGAAAATCTTCCTCGGTCGCGTGCCGCGCCTACAGGTGGCAGCGACGCCTACGATACGCACTTCCCACACCTTTAGCTATAAATCTGTTGCTGTGCGGACAAAGATCTGCTCATCTACGTAGATAGTAAGTACGTTTTGTGCGTAGAATGGCGCTTCGTAGACGGCGGTTCCAGCACCACTCTCAGGTCTGTCTGGTGGCGCAGAGGGCGCTTGACAACTGAGCCAATCTTGGAAAGTGTAGCGTGTTCATCTGCGGTGCAAGGCAAGCGTGAAGCCGAAACTGAACGACTACGAACATTTGGTGCACGAGTCACACCTGGCGAGTTAGCAAACCGCCTACGTGTGTTGGTCCCCCCGCGCGCCGGCTTAGCGCACTATAGCGTGCAAGCGTCAGCCACAAATTTTAGGTTGCGGAGTGCCCGCTGCGGCGAAGTACTGACCGCGTATTTTTTGCTGGGCCAGGACACCCAGTCCAGGCGAAAGGCCCGGCCGGGAGTGGAAAGACACAAGCGCGCGCGAGGAGCTCCGCGGCTTCTTTTTTTTGGCTGTAAAGAAGTCGCAGAAGAGGCGAGGACCGACAGGATAGAGTTCAACAGATACAGAATCACACAGACGGGGCTCCACCAAGCCGACAGAGGGCCGAAGCGGAGCGAAGGAAATCAGCGAAGAGTACAAAATCGACATCCACCGAGCGACGCATCTCATCGGCTCACTTGGAACTCGTACTCGACGTTGTAGATACCGACAGACAGATTCGCGTCCTGCAAACACGCAAAATCACGCAGACGCACGTTACACGTAACAGGCGCCTCGTCCCTGAACTGCCAACAATGACGGACTTCACGCGCATGTCTGTTTTTTACCGTTTTCCCTGCCGATTCGTGAATGAATACGTAGGCACCACGACGCAGGACACGCGATAACACATAAAGGCAAACAAATTCTAGTTGATATATAGCCGCACCAGTTCCTAATCCCCCGCGTACACATACACATGCCTACACGCCTAGCCATATAATTGTATATATAAACGCATATACATGTGTATGTATATATATATGTATATAGATAGATCTTTTTTGTCGCATTCACACTGCTCATCGGGAGTTGGCTCACTTGGTCGTAGTCAACCCAGTCCTCAGAGAGGTCAACATCCTTGAAGGTCGCTTTCTTGCTGCGGACGGTGTATCCGTCCGCAGGATGCCATTTGATGGGCTCCGCGCTGCAGCGAGAAAGCATTCTGCATCCGCACAGCATCTTTCAGCCTCACAGTCGACCTTGCAAGGCGACGCAGCGAATCTCTCTTTGTCTCTTTTACTCTCTGTCCAGATGATGAGCGGCGCTTCAAACGCTGCATGCTGGCTTACCCGCGACACTCGAAGGCAACGACAGGGACGAACTTGCCGCTGTCCTCCGCAGTGTACGTACGGCGCGTCACGTTCTTCACCTGCGAAGAGAAAAGAGTGAAAGCAAAGCAACCAAAGGGAACGCACTGATTGGCCTTTCAGCGCCTTGTCTCTGCGGACTCTGCAGAGGCATCCTTCCCGCTAAGAAAACACTCTGCCACGCTTCTGGCAACCGCGTAACTCGACGAAGCTCGCCTCCCAGACAGGCCCCGAGGCAGCGAATCCAAGTTCTTTGCGACTGCTCGAGTGCGGGTGTTGCATGTTTGACTCACGTCTTGGATGTTGATGGTCGACACACTCTTGCTGCCGTTCCAGCGCACGAGGAAGTTCGCAGTGCTGAAAAGAAAGAAAGGATTGACACGAAGCATGCAGTGGCAAGCTTGCACACGCACTGGAGAGCTGAAGAAGGCAAAGCAAGCGACATCACGCTTCCCAGCTACGCTCTTTTCTGAGACCCGAAATGCAGTCCGTGGACGGTCATGATTGAATACACAGGCACCGCAAAACGGAATGCTCTTCTGCAGCCGGCCTATGATAGAAGAAAGAAAGCGAAATGCGGTGCACCACCGCCTCAGGCTAGGACGAGGAGACAGAATAACTACCAGCTGGACACGCACAGATACGATTAATTTTCAAAGCAGTCAAGTGCCCAGACTAAAGTTTCGAGGAGGGCGATACGGAGGGCGCAAGAAACACAGCACCAGCGCCACGCATGCGCAAGGAGGCGTGCTTGCTGCAGAAGAAGCGAGAGATAGCGAACATAGCGAATCGAAGGAGAGAACGGGAAGGAACTCAATAAAGAACGGCGGGCGCAGACCGCGACCAGAGGGAAACCTTACCCTCTGCTGTTGGGGATCTCTAGGGTTTCCGCCGCAGAGAGGGTGACGCGCTCGCGCACGTCTTCGCCGGTAGCCTGTTTCACTGCAAAAAAGGAGAAAACCTATCGCAGAAATGAACCTAAGGCGCGTCGACACGCGCGCCTCCACACTGCATCTCACACAAATGTATAGAGAAATACACCTACACGCATGCATACAGACATGCATTGCTTGAATAGGCACTGTGAAACTGCGTATCTCTGTTCCAGCCTCTCACAAGGTGTAGACGACGCATTTCCCACGCCACGAATGAAGCAGGACAAACCCCGAGAGGTACCCTGGCAATCGTCTCTTGGCATCCTGCTTCCCCTCCCCTATTATGCATGCATCGAGTCTAGCAGGCAGATGGATTCTGGATCGAGCGAAGCTGACTTGCTCGCATTTTCAAATCAATTTCTTCGAAAATCACACGAATAGCTCACCATCGAGGACCCAAGTGTGGTCCGCAGGGATCTCGATGCTCTCGACGTTCTCGAGCTCAGCCTTCATGCGCAGCACAATTATCACCATTTTGAAGGAAAATCCAATCGCTCACACGAGCTGGAAACAAGACAACTGCAGGCACGAGACGCTTGAGCAGACGGAAGGGACAAAAAACAGCGCGGCAAGAAGCGCAAACGGCGGATGAAGAGGAGCGACGGTGGGAAAACCGCGAGTACGCAGAGGCAAGCAAGAGCCGCCAGCCGAAGAGAAGAGAAGGAAAAGGAAAAAACGCGAGAAAAGAGACAAAACGTACGAAGAGGAGCGAATGCAAACGAATACGAAGACTCCTTCGCTCTACAAAGACTGTCGGACGTCTCCGCTCGACATGCAACCGCTTTCGGGGCCTCGAAAAATCGAGCGGGTGAGAGTGTGAGCGCCGTTCGCGGCCACATAGAAAACACGCAATTTTAAAAAAATCCTAAAAATAAGTACTCGAGATAAATAGAGCGGCGGGAGTCACCCAGGCTCTGGACGCTCTGTGGATCTTTCCTGCGAGAAACGAGGCGAAGAAGACAAGAGTGGAGCCTCGGGTGTCTTCAGTGTGTGTGCGCTGAACTCCTCCGCAGGGGCATGCGCCTGCTCACGAAAGTGGTGTTCTGTTTCCATGTGTCCGTCTTGCATTTTTCTCTCAAGAACCTTTTTTCTGTAAATCCTTATCTGATCACTGACGCATTTGCTCTTGCACTTTGCAGTTTCGTCTACGTCTCGCTCTCCAAAACTCCGGTCGCGCACTCTTCTCTCCATAGGCTCTCTGGCGGTGTGTTGCCTTCAAACCCCCCCCCGGTGGTAGCTTCATTTGTTTTAGGTAGCATTCGCTTTTTCTGGTGTTTCTCTTCTCTGCGCCCTCAAGAGGCGCGCAAAGTCCCTTTTTCTTGATGAGTTTGGTATGCGGAGGCGAGGATAAGGCCCGACCTTCGTCTTCACGCCTCTCAACTCGACCGACCCGCCCGCGTGTCTACCCCCTCGTTCTCTCTCATCTCGCCCTTTCAATATCCTTTCTCCCCCCTGTTCCTTCTTCTTTTCCTCCGCCTCCTATCTTGCGGCTGTTGCGCCCGCTGAAGACCCTCTTCTCCTCGCCTCTATTCTTTTCTTTCTGCCGCAACCCTGGATTTCTTCTTCCTTATCCTGAGCGGCTTTCCTGCGTTTTCTCCTTGTCCGTTCGCTCGCCGCCCGTCGCTTTCTAGCCCTGAACCTGAATCTCTTTCGCACCATGGCGTTCAGCCTGCTGCATCTCGTGGAAGCGCTTCTTCTTCTCCTTAACGCAGCGGCGGTCTTGAGCGCGCGCCGGCTCCTGAGGCCGCTCAACCTGGACAAGCCGCAGGTCGGCGACCCCGGGCTGCGGTCCCAGCTCTCGCTCTTTCTCTTCTCCGTCCGCACCTACCTAAAGTTCCCGCTCGTCATAGCGAACATCGTCGTCATCATCTTTGAAATCCTCTTCGGCTGAGCCAGGCCCTGGCGGCTGCTCAACCGCAAAGCGCGCGCAAGAGCCGCGGCGACCTCCGTTCTCTGAACTGCGTCTTGGCCCTTCGCGTCTGCCGCGAGCTCGAGGGCGAGTGTTGAACGCCCGCGGACACTGCAACGGCCAGCAAGTATCCCTCGGCAACTTCAGACAGACGCTGTGCAGCATCGAAGCCTCGCGCAAAGGCCCCGACCACCTCTCTCCCTGCGCGAGGTTTCACGACGCACTTGTGCTTTTCTGCTGGTCTAATGTCTTCTCTCTTTGCGCCGGTCTTCACCGCGCTCTTCGTACATTGATACATCTTCTCGCACACGGTCTGGAGGCCTCTCGCTTTGTTCGGAACGAGAACTGTGGCCGTTTTCTCCCAGGCTTGCGTCCCGCCCCTGCGCGCTTGTGCGACCCCTGAACTTCCCTCGAAAGCAAAGAAGAGTCCAGGCCGAAAGCACCCACTGGAGAAAGGTGCGCGTTGTCTTTGCGGCGTCTGCTGTCCTGGTTTCATTGTCGTCACGCCGAACGACCCAGAGGGTCGCGGCGAGGAGAGCGGAGAAGGCACCCGCCTCTGAAGCACCGCCTGAAGCGGCGTAGGGAGGGGTTTCGGCTTGACCAGAACGGAGGATAGCGCTGCCGGCACCGACCGCTCACGCAGAGGCGACATTAATGGTTACCACGGAGCGCCAAGGAGCTAACGAAACATGGCGACGTCGTCATTCGAGACGCAGCGACAGGCGACGTGCGACGCGCTGCTGGAGCGCCTTGTCGTGAGCCAGCTGCGCACCTACCTGGGAGTCTCGCTGGACTGCATTCGGCGCGTCGATGCAGACGACCGAAAACGCGAGTCCGCCGCCGAGGCAGACGGCGCCACGGAGGATGGAGTCGAGGCAGAGGAGAACGATCAAATCGTTAGACAAAACGCCCAAGTTGCTCTCGAGTTCGCACGCGCGAACTGCGCCTTCCACTCCTTCGGGGTGCGTTCCCCCGGAACAAAAATACCAAAGAAATATGTGTACGATTCCGCCTCGCCTCTGCCATCGCGCGCACCGCCTACATCCCTCGGTGCTGCGCCACGCTGCCTTTTTTATAAAAAAATTCACTAAAAAAACTTGAAATTCTTTTCACTCACATTAATGTTATTTTTATTTAAAACAATTACCTGCTTGAAATGTGTTTATGAATAAATCCATAAATATAAATTAAATAGATATTTTTTCAGAAGGCATATTTCGCCCGATTGTTTTTTTCACCGTCACTTTCAGTTTATGAATTGGTTCTGAACTGCTGCGCCGCGAGATGTTGCTCGCTCTGTCTTGCGAGAAAAACGGTGCGCGCGATTCTTTTTTGTGGGTTCATTCCTGCGTTTCGTTTCGCTACCAAAGTCCCGTTCGTCGCTGCCGCTGCCGCTGTGTTGGGGTCGCTGGACTGCGCGGCTTCACTTTTCTTTCAGCGTGTGCGTGCGCATTCTCCCCCCAAAGCTTGCTTGCAGCTGTGTCTGGATGTAGATATCCTTGTGGTTCTACAGAATGTTGTTTCAGGGTCCTTGTATCTGTTCGCTTACTGCGTCGTTGCGCGACTGTTCAGACGATCAACCCTAGTGCCGTGAAGGACGACCTCGCGCAGCTGTTGGACTCGCTCGAAGCCTTTCAGCAGGTCTACAAGGCGGCGGCGCTGCGGCGCTGTCTCTCGCGTCTCCTCTCTCCGCCCTTCGCGCCGCTGTGTGCGCCGAGCTCTCCAGCGAAGCTGAAGCAAGTCGACAGTGCGATGCGCCAAACTGAAGAAGAAGAGAAACGATACGGAATCCTCCGCCTCCTTCTCGACCTCGCGCAGCACCCCAGCGCCGACACCCGAGACGAAATACACGTCCTGCGCCTCGAGCAGGAAAGACAGGTGCGCCAAACACCAGCCGCCTCCGGAGCCTATCCTCACACAACTATATATCTTCATGTATATTTCAATAAAGACAACGTAAAAATACATAAACATATGTACATTTTCACACATATATATTTATACATGTATACACGGCGCGCTCGACCATACGGGCATATGTTTATTTTCATATGTATATATGTATGGATGTATGTATATATATATATATAGGGTTTAGGGTATATATATGAGAAAATACGTATATATATATATATATATATATATATATATATATATATATATATATATACGGCACTCTCGCTGGTACCGGCAAGGCTGAAACAGTGAGTGTATATGTTTGCGTGTCCTGCGAGTGATATGTTCCGCTTGCCCATACATTTGCAGGTAATTATTTCTTCGGATGTCCTCGGCTTTGCAAGTATATGTCTGCGTCTCTCCTCACTGATTGAGCATTTCACGCGCGTGTCTCGCATGTGTCTGCGGCTTTGCGCGACGGCGGCCGCGCGCTCGGCTCTAGGGTGCAAAGTTTGCCTTGGCTGCGTGAGCCCGCGCATGATGCGTTGATGTGTGTATTTGTATCGACGTTTACAGTGTGTCTGCTTCCGTGTCTGTTGCGTGGATTCACTCAGCGCCGCGAGGCGCGCCGCGTCAATGCCGAGGCGCAGCGGCTGGATGAAGAGCGCGAGGCGCGCGAAGACCTCGACGCGCTCCAGCGCGCGCAACTCGAGGATTACCTGGAGGAGTTCATGGAGGACGCGCGGAGCAGCTCGGACGACGAGGTCGGTGCGGGCGCGCCGGCGACCGCCAGGAGACCTCCGCCAGCGTCTCCGCCCCAGACGGCGCCGTGGGCTTTCGGCGCAGGCCCGAGCGAGACGACGCCCGCGCCCAGTGGCCGTCGCGCACTGCCAGACGAGGCAGAAGACGAAGTGCGAAGCGAGGGCACATCGCGCCGAGAAGGTGCCCTCGAAGAGCTCCACGGAAGGGGCGACGCAGACGACGCGGATGCAAACTTTGAGAGCCTCGTGCTAGGCCGCCTGCTGAACGCCCTCGTCGGTGACGAGCCGGTCTCTGCCGCGCCACTGGGCGCCTTGGACGCCGGTGCCGACGAGCTCGGCGAGCCTTGGGTACGCGACCTCGCGCTCATGAGCGCGACGCATGCGCCGCTCCCCTCGCTGTTGGCGCGCCCGCAGGGTCAGCTGCAGCTTCCACCGGGGTCTGTCCTAGCCGCGGGGACAGCCTCGGGGCTGAGCGGCGCAATTCGGCCTTTCAGTCGACCGAAAACTGGCGCGCGCCTAAGCACCGAGAGGGACGCCAAGCAGGCAAGCGAGAAGGACGTGAATGACGGAGATGCGCCTCTGAACGTCACCGAGGCGTGGCTCGTTCAGCACGTCCTGCTCGCGCTGTCCGCGCTCGACGCCGCCCCCGTGTTTCTTCGCCTCACGCCTGGGGACTCTGAGAAGGAGGCGGAGGCCGCCGAGGCCTCGACGCAGGCAGCCGCTCTGTCGGAGGCGTGCTGCAGCCCTCCGTGCCGCTATCCGCAGGTGGTGCGAGCTGGTACGGCTGCCTGCGACGCGCAGCACCTGTCCCCCGGCGCGGTCGCCTCCGTGTTGGCAGAATTCGGGCGCGCGGCCTCTGCAGTGCTTCTTCTATCTCGCTTTGCCGAGAGGCTCGCCTCGCTGCCCTCTTCGCCTGTGCGGATCGACGCGGCCGTCAACACCGCGGCGAGCGCGCAAAGGGATCCGCGACGCCCTCGCGCGGGCTTCAGGCTCTCTCTGCTACACTTTGTCGGTCCGCACGACTCAGCTGGCTGCTCGGCCTCGCACTGCACCGGAGGGCAGCCGCCGGGTGGTGCGTCCTCGTGGGCCTTCGCCTCTGCGTCGGGGCGCTTCGGCCTCGGCGCCTCGGCGCGGAACCTCGAGTCGTTGGTGGCTGCCGGCGAACAGGGCGGGGGGAGCGCGTGCGTCGACGCGTTGAAGGGCGCTCTTGATGTGCTGTTCCTGCAGTGGGCGGCGCTGGTCGCGGAGCTTCAAGAGCGCCAGACGAAGGCGCTAAACGCGGAGCTCGCGTCGCCGTTCTTTCGCGCAGGCACGCCTGTGGGCTCGCCTGCGCGGCAGCGCCTGGAGGCCCTCCGCCGCGTAGGCCCGCTGCCGGAGCTGGGCGCCCGGCGAGCCGAATCCCGAGAAGCCGACGCCGATGGCGACGCGGCGCGCTGCTGGGAAGAGGAGGGGGAGAATGAGAGGGTGGAGGAGGATTCAGGCAGGCCGCTCACGCTGCTCGCGTTGTGGCATGCGCTGCGAGATCATCTGCGGTGTTGGACGAGCCTCGCGGCGTCTCTCGAGGGCATTCTGAACGCGTTTGCCTTTGGCCCCGCCCTCCCGTCTCTGCCGACTGTGGAGGCGTCCGCGCCTGCGCCTCGGCTGCTTTTTTTCAGGGCCGCCGAGGGCGCTGCGCTCGGCGTGTTGTTTCTGAGCGAAGGCCTCGCGCGCTTGCAGGAGGCGGAGATGAAGGGCGACTGGCTGCTTCAGCGCTTCTGGGGATTCTTCCTTTTCCACGCGTTCCGGCCGCTGCTCCTCGCACTCGACCGCTGCATGGGCTTCGGCGAGACGCGCGGCTTCCGGCGCGACCTCGAGTTGCTGCTGCAGCTGCCGGCGGCCTGCGAGCGCAGGGGCGGCGAAGCGCCCACTGGCTTCGACGCCCGCGCCGCAGCGGACGGCGCCGACGTCGTTCCCCCCCATCTGCCGACGCTCCCGCAGTTCCTCCGCGACCTCCTGAGCCTCTCGCGGCGCACGGGCGAGGCGGTTGAGGCCGCCAGGGCGGTCGCGAAGATGAAGCTGAGTGCCGAGGAGAAGTCGAGAAAACTGGAGAAAAATGGCCCAACAGCTTTGCAGAGCCGCGGTGGAGACGGCGCGGTCTCCAGCGATGCAGAGTCGACCCGAAGCGAGGCCACAGAGGACGACGAGGCGCTGCTCTGGGATGCCATCGAGCGAGAAGGCGCCGCGCGCGTGGCGGATGCGTTTCTTGACAAACTCAGAGCGGCCGGCGAGCCCGTGGAACGCGCGTGCGCCGCAGAGGCAGTGGAAGCGAACGGGCTGCAAGGCAATGCCGACGCGGGCTCGCGCAGACGACGCCGCGAGCGGGACTCGCTGCGCGGCCGCGCGGAGAGAGAGAGCGATGCGGAGCATGCGAACCTCCTCGGAGAGGAGACTGTCGACGGAGAGTTGAAGGTGCTCGTTGACAGACTGGCTGCCTGGAATGCGCTCCGGAGGAAGCCGGGCGACCCACAGCCGCGCTGCGGCACCGCGGCGCAGAGCGGCGAAACAGAGAACGGCGAGGGATCGCAGGAGACTTGCGAGCCGCGTGCAGTCCAAGACGGAAGCGCTCAAGAGGCGCTGGCGTGCCTGGAGGATGCAGGGCACGACGCGGAGGAACGGGAGGCGCTTCGTCTGTCGCTGCGCCCTTCCTCGCTCTCGGCGACGCCCCCGACCGTCTTGGCGTCTGTCGCACTTCTCGATGCCCTCTGCGGCCCGTCGCCGGCGGTGCAGCATCTCGACAGAAAGCGAAGCGAGGCGGCCACTTGCTGGCGGAGCGGAGGCCGCTGGCGATGTAGGCAGGATTCCGCTCGCGAGGGGCTTGCGCCCTCAGACGAGGAAGAGCAGAGTGGAGCTTCGGCGCGAGGTGTCTGGCGGCCTGAGGAGGTCACGAATCTCTTCTTGCAGACGCGGCTCACGCATCAGCTCGTGGACTTTGCGCGCCAACTCGAGACGGCGACTACGCTCGCGGTTCTCGACCGCACACGCATCCTCGAAGCTGTCGCCGTCACGCGCGCCGTCGCGCTGTTGCAGGTAGGGCGCGACTCCGCGGAGATAGGGTTGAGGGTTTTTAGCCGTGGCCTCAGAGACAGCGCAGAACGACCGCGCTGTGCGTGGGAACATCTACAGTCTCTCGGCGCTCGCTCTAGAGTTTAGGGTTTAGGGTTTCTCCTCTGACTTTGGTCGATCAGGTCCACAGCGAGATGCAGCCGCTCTTCGAGCTCCTGTTCGCCCACGCCGACGCGCCGCTAGCCCACGTCGATCCCTTGCAGCTCAACTACGTGCTGCGCGATGTCCTCTTCTCGCCGTCGCCCTCTCGTGTGCCGGCGTCCGCGGAGGCCGCCACTGACGCGGCCTCGCGTCCCTCGTCGCTCTGCGCGGCGCTCCAGCGGGCGCTGGCCGCTGCACTGCGACCGTCGGAGGCGCAGGCTGCGGCGGGCGTTCAGGCCCTCGGCGACACCCGCCGAGCCGCTGGCGCCGCAGAGACTGGGGCGGCGCGCGAAGGGGACATCGCGCAGGCCACGTGCACGCGAGAGGCGATTCGCGCGAAGCTGTGTTCGCTGGAGCGTGTCGAGGCCGCCGCGGGGGCCCTGTCGCTCAGCCTCATGACAGAAAACCCCGTTCTGCACACGCCTGAGGCCGCGTCGTTCGCAGTTGCGGCTGCGAACGTGGTCTTTTGCCCCGAGGAGAGAGGCAGGGACAGCCCGGAGGGCGACGCGCGCGCGGGAGCCGAGGACGCCGGCGGCAAGTGCGGCAGACTCGCGTTCGCGTATCTCACGGTAAGCCTCTCAACACGCAAATCTGCTGTGCCTCTGCTTCGCCGCTCTTGCCCCGTGGCCGCCTCTCTTTCTACCGCCTCGCGGGCGTTTTTCCGTATTTGTCGGGTTTTCCATGGTTCGGGCCGTCTTCTCGACTCGTCTTGCTGTGCGCCCGCTACGTGCTCAACCTTGTTTCGCGTCTGCGTGGAAGCTTTCGGCAGGTTCAGGGCGCGGTTTCGCTTGCATGCACCCCTGCGTCTTTGGGAACCTCCTTTACGGGGCCTGCATTCTCTCCCTCTGTAGACGCCATGTTGCCTGCTGCCTCGCCCGCGTCGATTGCCTTTTAAGTGCGGTCGGCGATTGGTTTGTGTGTGTTCGTCTCCTGTGCGTCTCGCGTTTTCCAGCTTCGGTACGCGTCGCCGCCGTTCTCGGCCTCCGCGCATCCGCGGTACGCAGCGCAGCGCCTGCTTAGCCCTGAGATCCTCCTTTTGTATTCCTCGCTCTTCGCGTTCCTGCTCGAACTCGAGCGAAGCGCCGCGGCGCTGCTGCGGCTTCCCTCGTCGCTCTATTCGCTCTTTCTCGCAGATTCGCGCGGCCTGAGTCGAGGCGCTCCCCACGGCGGAGCCCGCCTCGATGCCGCAGATGACGACGCTCCGGACTCTCTGCGGGAGATACGGGCGCGACACGAGCTGGCGAACTCGTTCGCGGACGACGCCGATTCGGCCTCGGACTCTGCGCATCTGCGCGCCTTCTGCGTGCAGTTCTACCAGGCCGCCATGAAGCTGCGCGGCGAGCTCGCGCACGTTCTCTTCGCTCTGCAGCGGCACGTCGGCTTTGTCTGCGGGCAGCGCGGGCTGGCGTCGCTCCTTGAGCTGCTGCTCGCTTGCACCTCGATTGAAGACATGGTTGCCGCCCACCGCCGCGACCTCGAACTGCTGCTGGCGCTGCTCCTGGTGCCGCTCCACGCGGCGGCCCTCGATGCCGACCTCACGGCGTCCCCTGCCGCGTCGTTTGCGGCATCGTGGCAGCCCCCGCCCGTCGTGGCTGCTGAACCGTTTTCGCTCGCCGACTCTGCAGTGAACTTCCAACTCAACGTAGTCCTCGCGCCGCATCTGCTCCTGCTCCTTCGGGCGCCGCGCGACCTCCAGCGGCTGTCGGAGGCCGTCCTCCACCTCGTCCGCGCGCGCAGCGACCCCCTACCCGAACCGGAGGACGACGACGAGGGCGAAGAGGAGGGCGACGACCTGAGGCTCTGGCGCAGAAACCGCGGGCGGGTGTCGCTCCTCGGCCTCTACAGACAGGCGCCGGTCAACTCGCGCGGCCCCGAGGCTTTTCTAGGCGCCGAATCCGGCGAAGGCCTGGAGCTTGAAGAAGCGACGGAGCACAGAGAGCGAAGGCGACGCGAGACACGAAAGGAGCTTGAGAGCTGCATGCAGTCCCTCGAAGGTGCGCTAGGGGACGGCAGAGGCGCGTGGGTATGCATGCGTGTTGGCTGCTGGAGACGGCGTTCGCATGGAAGGTGTGTGTCATACGTGATTGGCTGCTATGCGTGGGTCTCCTTTTTCCAGCCGCGTGCGCGCGATCCCTTTTTTTCGGTCCTCGCTTGGCGTCTGCGTGGCTTGCAGCCGTTGACTGGGCGCCCGCTGCCGCTTTTTTTCTATTTATTTTTGCGACTTTTGTCGTGCATGTCTGGGAGTGTCGGCTGATGTTCTGTCTGGTGGTTTGTGCTCGTCCTGGTTCCGCAGCGCTTCAGTTTAACGTGCGTCGCGCAGCGCTGTGTCTGGTGGCACTGCTGCGGGCTGCGGTCTTCTCGTCGCCGACGATGATTTTGGACTCGGTGCCTCCGACGCAGGCCTTCCCTGAGCACGCGCTGTCTGTAGCCTCGTTTCTCTTCGGCCGCATCGCCGCCGAGTGCCTGTGCCTCTCCCCGGCGTCGTCCCTCGCGACAGGCGAGAGAAAGACCACCGACGTTCGACGACGAGAGGGGGTCACCGCCTGCGAGGAAGGCGCGCCCGGGCTCGACGTATGTGAAGACGTCGCCTGCGGCCTCCGGCTGCTGCATTCGATGCTGGACTTCAACAACTTCTACTCGGAAAAACTGGAAGAATTTGCCCGCGAAGAATGGGTGCACGACGTCGCAAAAGCGAGCTTCGCGCGGAACGAGAACTACCGCTGATCCAGCCGTGCTTCGCCCGTAAACACTCGTCGAGTTGGTCCGGCAGTCTCTTTTCGTGTCTGTACCCCTTCGTTGCCAACTGACTATATACATATATGTTTGTGTTCATGTATAAGTATAGTGCTTCCATTCTCTTCCTCTTTTCGCCTGCCTGGGATGGCGGGTCCGCTTGCGCATGGTCTGGACTCTGCGCCAGTCTCTTCGCTGGTCCTTTTCTCAAGTGTGCTCGTTTTATCCACGGATGCACGCGCCCAGAGGGCGATCAATGTGGGCCTGCAGCAGCCTCTATGTTGGCAAAACACGCTGTTTCCGGGTTCGTTCTCACTCACTCGCCGACGAGCGGCATGGTATCTCCGCGGCAGACGCGTTCTCTGCTTCCCCAAAAGCTGACAAATGTGAGACTCAGCAACTCTCTTCTAAAGGCAGCAGCTGACGCCTCATGGCTTCACACATGTATATAATCCTCTACTCTTTTATCTACCTGTCAACCTATGTGTCTACCTATCTATCTATGTATCTATTAATATTTATCTATCTATTCATATATATATATATATATGTGTATATGATATGATATATATATATATATATATACTCTGGAGATAGCCGTCCAGCATTTAGAGAGATCTAGCCAAGGATAGACATACCTGTTCTGTAGAATGACACTTCCATTCCAAGGATCTACGGGTTCAGGGTACACTCGTATTTGGAGTTTAGAGTTCGCAGCTCATGCCACTACAGGGGTCGGCAGCTCTACCACTACGCTGATGCACGTATCATTCTCTACATGCTAAATATTGCTGCAGAGATATATACAGGTATCTACATATAAGTGCATTATATATATATATATATATATATGTATGGCTGTGGGGCGCTGCGTGAATGCAACGCGACAGCCGCGCCCTGTCTGCTCGTAGACACGCACGACCCTCTCTAGCGAGTTGGAGCCTCCGCGGTATGCGTCACCAGGCCGCGTACACAGCCGCTATCGGTTTCGTGACCGCGAGAAGTGTCTGCCGTCAGCGCAAGCGACACAGCCATCCCGCGAAGGCGTCGTGTGAGCACATCAAACCCAAAAAAAGAAGAATGCAAAGGCGAGTGCGCCGCGATAAAGTCGACCGGCTCGCGGTCGAAATCGCTGCAGAGCTTCGGCTAGTGGGAACCGACACGCGCAAACCATCATCGAGTCTTTCAAGCTCAGTTCAGTCTTTGCTCGGCAACACAATAAAAACCTTAAGCCTCTCACCTTCCGCATAATACCATATATATATATATATATATATATACGTCGTAAACCCTAAATATATACGTGATATGTATGTATTTATGTATGAAAAGCTATACGGCCATCTTGTGCAGCTCCGACAGCCCTCGGGAGGCATACACATACATTCCCGAGCCTGTAGATGTCTACCTGTTGCCCTCTGGTCTGCAGCAGTACCTGTATCTGCATGTGCATGCGGATACCGTTTTCGCACGTGGTCATGGGCGGGCAGCGCCGAGGCGAAGCGCCGCGAGCCTCTCGAAGTCAGGCGCCTCGAACTCGAGGGCTGCCATGGAGCGTCGCAAGGACTGCAAAAAAAAGGCAACCCCGCAGAGAGTCGACCTGAAGCACATCGCCTTGCTGAACGGAGAGGAAGAAAACCCTGAACGCGCCCGCCAGTCAAACGCAGCGCCACTCTCCCTCTGCGCGAGGAGAAACGCCTCGAGTGCGCAGAAAAGCCGCAAAGAGAGACACCAGCGGGAGGGCTAGGGGGCGAACCTGCAGAGCGTTACCTTTCAATCGAGCGGCGTTGAGGTCGCCGCTTTTGGAGATGAATTCGTACGCGCATGTGCCTCGTCGACTTGTCTTCAAACGAAACGAATGAGAAGTTCTCACCTCGATGTCGCTGTCTGAGAAGGAGAGGAAGGACAGCGTGTCAACTGAGGCTCTCAGAAGGCGCTCGTGCTTGAAGCGAAACCTGCACACGCCACGCAAGCACCCATTCCAACTGCTTCACCAATTGTTTCGCCGACGACTTCACGATTACGCGCTCGTCCTCTTTCTCTGTCTCTCTCCCGCGCGGTCGCTGCACGCTGTCTACATGCGCAGAATCCCGTGTGTGGAGGGAACACGACACTGAAGACAAAACCGAGCGTGCCGAGACGCAGGTCTTGGCGATTCGGTACTTTCCTGGCATGCCCCTGTTGACGCGCTCACATGGCGTATGCCTCGAGAACCCTCACGACGATGCGCCCAGGCATCAGCGCCGCGGTTGCCCTCTCGCGCGGGCAGGCGGAGGCGGACGGCCGCATGAGACCGCCGTGGAGCGCCTCCACGTCGTCTCCTCCAGGGCTGGCTTCTTCGTCGTGGCGAGGCCGCAGCGCGACGAGAGGCAGCGGTCCGCGAGCGCCCGCCGCAGCCGCCTGCTTCGCACGCTGACGGGCTCTCCGGTCGAGGACGGCTCGCTGCATACGCGCGAGAGCCGCGCGCTGCCGCTCCAGCAAGGCGCACAGCGGCAGCGCGGCGACTTCAAACAGACTCGAGTGCGGCACGTGCGCACGCGCGAACGCCCGCACAAGATGCACCCAGGAGAGTGCCAGAAAGAGCTCGACTTCTTCTGCGACGCTGCGCGCCGCCCACGAAGTCGCCGGCGGCGCCGCGCCGACCGGCTGCGCCTCTGCAGTCGCCGCGAGAAGCAGCGAAAGCGCGAACGACGTCGCGGGCGGGAGAGCGCCCAAGAAGGCGTCGCGGCGCGCCGCGGCAGAGGCGCCGGGCGCCGTGAGTGGCGACGAAGCCGAGGAGCTCTGCAGCGCCTGGAGCGCTGTCTGCGCCGCGGTGGCAACCGGCGTGGACGGCGCAGTGGAGACTTGGTAGACGTGCTCGGCGAGGGAGAAAAAAAAGGACACATTGTTGCAGTTCAGCGACGCGAACGAGGCTGCCAGCAGCGCCGCGTCGTGCAGCGAAAGCCGGTGGATATACAGCAGAGCAGTTTGTTCCGCGGTCTGCAGGAAGCGCGCGTGGGTAAAGCGGATTTGTTTGAAGCGATTCACCAACTCGCTCAAGTCCCGACCCAAGGTAGCGAGCGACGACCCCTCCGTGACAAGCGCCAGTCTCACGTCGTCGTACTGAACGTTCTCCTCGCCTCCACGTGCCGCCGCACCTGCGCACGCGTCGCCGACAGACTCTTCTTGCAGCCTCAGCAGCGCGCGCGTTGCCTCGTCGCCCAACGCCCGCCAGAACGCCGCTTCGTGGTGCCTCCGTCGAACTGCGGCCGTCGCAACCCGCGCCGCCGCCGCGAGTGGAGACCTCGGCGCCGCCTGCGCGTGCCTAGACTGAAACGAGGGAGAGGCACCCGCCACGCGCGAGGCCTGAGGGGAGTCTGCCGAAAAGACGCTAGAGGCTTCAGCGCCTTCGGCGAGCAGATTCGCCGCGAAGGCTCGCTGCCGCCGTGCAGGATGGAGGCGAAGAAGCGAGGCGCTCTCGCCGTCGCTTAGGGCGGACGGGCTCTCGGCGTCTTGCCTGCGCTCCCCCGCCGAGCCGTCGTCCGCTCTCGAGCCTCGCAGGCCCTCGCAGGATTCCGCCCGCGGGTCTGCGCGCCGAGGCCGTCGCCGGAGCGGCGAGAAGCTCGCCGGTGAAGAAGCAGCAGAAACGGAAGAGGAAAACCTCCATCCAGAAGCCTCTGGATGCGACGCATGAGAAGCAAGAGAGGAAGAAGAAAAGACGGAAGGACTGGGTGAGTCTGAAGGATAGTCAGAGGCTGCGGCAGATGCAGATTCCGTCTCAGTCAATCCAGGCACGTCGTCAGCCGGCGTGGAAGACGAGAAGAGTCGCGAGGAGGCGAACAACGTGAAGGCTGAGCGTTGTCGCTTGTGCAGGCACGGTGGAGGAGTGGGGGAGGCAGCCGAGGCGGGTAGGCTCGCGAAGGGAGGATCTAGCGGCCAGAAGAAGCAACGAGACGATGCCACGGAAGAGGAACGAGACTCAGGAGCCTGCGAAGAGACGAAGGCCGACGCTCTTTGCAGCCAGAGTTGTCGCACTGCCGCGCAGCGCGAACAGCGGCTGCGCGGTGGCTCTGCAAGCGAGGTCAAGCCCCGAGAGGCTCGGGCTTTCACTCTCGGCTTCATCATCGTCGTGAGGCTATTCCGGAAGTTTCAATCTTTTTACAAAGTATATAGGCGCGCTCTTTTGTCGCCCTCGCGGCGCGCGGCGTCGTGGCTCGCGTGCCCGCGGCCTTGGTCGTCCCCTCGGAGTGAATCGTGATTTTTAGGGAATCGAAGAGAGAGCCGTGTCTGGAGAGAGGAGCTTTCTTTTGGCATTTGCCAAAGCAACCCTCTTCGCCGATTGGGCCTAGTGTACTGCAAGCCTCGAGCCAGGAAGGAGGCGACAAACACGTAGAGAAGCAGTGGCAAAGGCGGAGCACACTTAGCCAAGCTCTACAGAGACAGAGACACCGCATGCCGCCCCGTGTGGAAGAAGCGGCAGCAAAGCTGCGAAGAGGCAGCGAAGAAGTCCGCAGCGAAGCAAAAGACAAAAAGACCGTTGGGCGGTGAACCGAATAGGCACGATCTCTTTTTTAGATGGCACGAGCTCGCGGTAGATGCGCGGCGCGCGTTTTGTCCTCGTGGGAGAACTCAAGAAGGACTGCAACGAAAAGAAGGCCTGAGAGTTGTGCGAGAGAGAAATGTGACACTCCCGTCATCCGTCCCTGATGGATAAGGCAGGATTTCAGAAGTTTACAAGTGTTTTAGAGGAGAGTGCTTCTTTTCAAGTTTCAGTTTCCTCACTTGGCGCTTGCTCTCTCTTCGCCTTTTCTCCGGCTTCGGGGCAGCGTCCCTCGCCTCGAGTGGGTTTCCTTTTCGGCTGTCCGCTGCGGCTCTTTCTTCTTTTCCCTTTGATTTTCCACGTTTTTCTCTTTGATTTTAGTGCTTTACTCTTCTAGTGTGCACTCGGCCCCGTCTCCTTCTGGGATCGCGGGAGTTTTTTTGTGCAACGGCGATTGCTGCACACGCTGAGGAAACTGCGCATACGCTGTTTCGCGTTGTGTGTACCTCCGCTTCTTTTCGTCCTTCTTTTCTCATCTCTCTCCCTCTCTCCGTTCCACCGTCTTTTCTCTCTTTCCCTCCGCGTTTTTGGATCGCTCGCGCGCCTGAGAATTCCCTTTTCCTCCTTCCCCCGGTTTCAGGTATTTACATGCGTTTCACCGTCGAAAGTTCGGCGGCCTCACTCACCTGTTCTCTACCGCAGACGCACTCTTAATCTTGCGGCTCTGAGCCTTGCTGCTCGGCCGGAAAGCCACGCGAGAGAGAGCCGCGTGGAAGCGCGACGAGAAGAGGACTCGCGCGTTGTGCGAAAAGTGCGGAAAGAGTGGAAGGGAGCACACTTTTGAGAGGCTGCTGAACCCTGCAGCAACTCAAACGCTTTTTGTTCCCATTTCCCTAGGCAGTTCCTCGTCTTTTTCCTCTCTCGTGCTTCTCTCGAGAGGCTCGCGCCGCCATTTTGGAGTCCGCAGCTCTCGGAACGCACAGTGGTGCGCCTTAAGCTTTTCTCTGAACCTCCACGGGGCTGGAGGTCTGTATCCGCTCAAATCGCATCTGCTCTTCACAGCGAAGGGACCGCGGCGTATACGAGGAGAGAGGGCTCTTGGAGAAGACATTTCTCAAGCTCCCAACTAGCTCTCTCCGCTGCGGAACGCGGAGTGGTGCACTCTCCTTTCTGCCTCTTCCGCCTCGAGAGCGCCTCGCTCGTCACGCGGAGGAACTTGTGCTCGCATTCCTTTCACAAAGGCAACACCCACTTGGATCTTCCCCCCCTCGCATGTTTCAACTCGACTTTGCGGCTCACTCCTTGAGCCCTTGAGTGCCTGCAAGACTCATTTAGGTGCGCCTCGTGGTGAGGTCACACTTTCGGCGTTCGCGGTGTCCGTGCTTGTTTTTCTTCTTCTCCCTTCTTGTCGGCTTGAGTCGGGTATTTAACTCGCGTGGTTGGCTTCCTCTCGACGCACCGACAGCGGCTTCTTCTTCTTTCCGTGGCCTCTCGTCCATCACGTCGTTCGCATCTTTCCTGTGATTTGTCCTCCACGCGCCTCTCTTTCTCGTTGGTTTGGTCTTCTTCCGCTCGAGTGTATCCTGTGGAGCCTCTGCGCTCTTTATCCTCGCCCGCTGCAGCAGCCCGCCCGCGTCTTCGCTCCCCGCCTGCCTCCTTCGCGACTGCTTTGAGCAGGGAGTTTGACGTCGCGAAAGCTGGTCGTCCGCCCAGTTGTCTCGTCTGCTTCCCGCGTCTGAGTCTCTTCCTCTGTCTTCTCCGGCTGCCCCTTCCCCCCCCCCCCCCCCCCCGCCCTCGCCCGCGCCGCGTTCTTTGGCCTGCCACGTTTGCCCTCCCTGCTTGAGGTGTTTGGTGCGCGATGGAGGTCGCCACCGCGAACTCCGCGCCGGCTGGCGCCGGCATTCGATGCATGCAGGAAGTCTGCGACGTCAGTCGCGTCGAGCGCATCGCCGCGCACTCGCACATTCGCGGCCTCGGGCTGACAGACGCGCTGCAGCCGCGGAAGTTCTCGCAGGGCATGGTGGGGCAACCCGACGCACGAAAAGCGGCAGGTGAGAATTTCTGTCGGCTCGCCTGCCTTGTGCGGCGTGGCTCGCGAGGCTCGGTGCCGCGGGCGACGACCCGCCCTCGACCGGCGAGCTCTCTGCGAGGCTCTGCTGCGCGGCGTATCCGAGTGTGAGGGAGTGGCTGCGAAGCCTTCGTTTTGCGCCAGCCCTGAGTCGTGTTTTCGCAGCAGGCGTTTGGTCTAGTAGAGGAGTGCAGAGGCGCGCGTCGGCGGTTCGTGCGGGCTCGCGATTTCGTTTTTTGTTTCCCGATGTGTCCAGGCCTCGTGTGCAAGCTGGTCAAGGCGGGCAGAATCGCAGGCCGCGCGGTGCTCCTCGCCGGTCAGCCCGGCAGCGGAAAAACTGCGATTGCCATGGCTGTCGCGAAAGAGTTGGGCGAGGTAAAACAAAAAAGTCGTATTTGCTCACGGTCTTCCTCTGTGCGACAGCGGGACAGCCATCTCGCGCTTCTGCAAAGGCATGTGGCTGCTCACATGTGAATTTGACACCGACACGGACCACAAATATACGTATTCATACGTATATATACATATATATATATATACATATGTATGCCTGTCTGCAAGCTTGTCCCAGGCGATTCACCGCTGGTCTCCGTATCGAGCGCATACGGCAGCTTCGCTGTGGATGCGTATTTCAACATACACCCTAGATACAAATATAGATACTAATGTATATCTCCTCATCGATGTACGTGTAAATTTTTCGTTTTTATGCAGTGGTCACTTACAAGTCTCAGGTGTCGCGGATAGCCAGTGTATACGGGCTCCCCTCCCTCTCTTTCCTCTGTGTGTGCGCCAGTCTACGCCGTTCACACACATCAGCGGGAGCGAAATTTTCAGCTTGGAAATGTCTAAAACCGAGGCTCTCACTCAAGCCTTCCGGCGCTCCATCAACGTCCTCATCAAGCAAGAGGCTGAAATCATCGAAGGAGGTGAGGCAACCGGATCGAACCGCCTCTCTGCAGCTGCGAATCGTCGCAAATCTTCATATTCAAGATGTAGTTGGCTGTTTAGAGATGCACGCATTTGCTGTGGAGGGCTGTTTCATACACATGCAGCGCGATGCCTTTTCACGTATTAGAAGAACGATGCAGACACGCGAAAGCGTGGCTGTCCGTAGCATATTGATTTACATCTATATATATTTATGTAAGTACATCTAGTTTTATATATATGTATATCTATATATATATATACATTTACAGATATGTATCTATATCTACACAGTCGACTGAAGGCGGGCTTGTCTTGGGCTGGGCGAATGTCGAAGGAGATACATGGTCTGGTCGCTGCGTGAGCGCATGCCTGTTGTTGGAGTTGCAGTCCTTCTGTGAAATTTTATTCGCTGGTCGTCGTCCTTTGCCTCCGCGTTCTCGAGTGCGGTGTGCTCACAGCGCCACTTTTTTTTCACATTTCATCCCGTTTTGGCTCTGTCTCCTATTCAGAGGTTGTGGAGATCGAGATCAATCGCCCGACGAGCGCCAAGCCTGGGCAGCCGACGGCGCGCACGGGGCGAATGATGCTCAAAACTACCGAGATGGAAACTCTCTACGACCTCGGCACCAAAATGATTGGTAAGAAAACTACTCGCGCGGAAAGAAAGAAGCCCTTTCAAATGCGGCGACAATATAGAAGGCAAAGACGGATTACGTTCAAACGTACACTAGATACGCTTCAATGTTAACTTACTCAGTACCGTGGGAGGGCCGCGGGTGACAGTTCTCTAGCGAAGGCACGCTTTAGAGACGCCTGGCTTTCGATGCTTTATTCTCGCGATGCAAGTGCCGCTCGCCCGCGACCGCAGCGGACAGCGGAGAGACGGGCGACCCGATGCCGAGGGCGCTGCTGACGCTGGACGGGAGGGGATGCGTGAGTTTTTTTCTTCCCCTTCTCTTTTAACGGGCGCACTGACTGAAGAGCGCCCGTTTCTGTGCGCGATGTCTGTTCGCTGAGGTCGGGCGCCTCGAGCTTGCGGAGGCATGTGAGACTTCGGCGTTTTACACGCGTGTTGACCTCTTCAGATGCACTCACAAAGGAGGGCGTGACTGCCGGCGACGTCATCACCATCGATAAAAGCACCGGGAAGGTGACGCGCGTCGGCCGCGGCTTCTCACGCGCGAAGGACTACGACGCTGTCGGGCCTGCGACGCGCTTCGTGCAGGTGAGCTTCTGAAACCCCAAACGTGGCGACAGCGTGGAAGTCCGCGCGTACGCTGTGTTGTCCATGAAACTCAAGGCGACAGGCCTCATCTTCCGCTCTGCGAGGCCGCTTTCGAGGTCGCGCTCGGGCTTGAGGATTTGGCAGTCGCCCAGGCGACTGCTAGGTGTGCGAATCGCTCGCCAGAGGCTGGCCTTCCTCTGTTATGTTTTTGCTAATTTTTTGTGGATTTTCTCTTATTTTTCGGATTCTTTGCTTCCAGTGCCCCGAGGGCGAGCTGCAGAAGCGGAAGGAAGTGGTGCACTCCGTGACGCTCCACGAGATCGACGTCATCAACAGCCGGTGGGTGACGCGAGCCGAACGCCACACCCCAGAGCACAGGCGATCGCAAGGGACAATGAGAAGGGCGTGGTGGTTCGGGCGGGGGGGTCTCAGGGGGACAGCAGAGAGCAGCCGCGCAACTCGATTGGCACAGTGGAGAGGCAAACGTGTTTTAGCAGTCACCGCGAGGAACCGGGGCATCACTTCCTGAAGCGGTGGCGTTCCAAGAAGCGCGTCATTCTCAGCATCGGTTGTCGGGCGAAGTCTTCGCAGTTGAAAGGCGGGGTGAGGAGTGGGTTTGTGGTGTGTGGCTATCGGCTGTGAATCGCAGAGCTCAAGGCTTCCTCGCGCTCTTCGCTGGCGATACGGGAGAAATTAAAAGTGAAGTCCGCGAGCAAATTGATCAGAAGGTCGCTGATTGGCGCGCAGAGGGCAAGGCCGACGTCGTTCCGGTAGGTCAAGAAAAAATCATCCTTCGGTTGCATGCGTCGCCTCGCGTGTTCGCCACAGGCCGCGCGTCTCAGCCGCGACAATCGTTGGGCTCATTTTTCTTCTGCGTCCGGGCGCCGAATTGCGAGGCAGGCGAATCGCTTTCGCTGCGGTGTGTGGGAGTTATGGCGAAACGAGTCAATCGTGCGCAAATCGTGCATCGTGCGGTTTTTCTCTTTTCTGTCGGTGGGTTTCCTCCTCAGGGCGTCTTGTTCATCGACGAAGTCCACATGCTGGACATCGAGTGTTTTTCCTTCCTGAACCGGTGAGCCGCGCCGATGCGCGAGAGTCCAGTCTTTATCGCAACCGGCTTCTTCGGCGCCATTGTGTGCCGCGCCGCCCGTTTTTGCCGCGGACGCGCCTTGCGCCTTCCACTGAGCTGTCTGGGCGCGTGCCTCGCGGATGTGAGCGGCCTCGGGTGACGTTCTGCAGCCGTCACTTCGCATTGGTCCTCGGTTTTTGCGGTGTGTGCGGCTTTTCCGCGATTCACTGTCGCCCTGGCGGCTCTCCGGCGTTTTCTGTTCAGTGCGCTGGAGCACGAAACGTCGCCGATTGTCATCATGGCTACCAACCGTGGCATCACGACGATTCGCGGCACGGACTACAAGTCTCCTCACGGCATTCCACTGGACCTTCTCGACCGCACTCTGATTATTCCCACGCAGCCCTACGAGGAGAAGGACATGCTCAAGGTAGGATCCTCGCACTTGAGAACGACGCACCTGGCGGCAGGTGCCGTCTTGTGGGACTTTGGCCTGTCGCTGGCATCTCCGCCGGCGCTTCTGCGGCCTCCTATGTGGTGCATCTGCCCGCGGGAGATTGCCGCTCGTCGCGCTCTCGCGTCTCCACGGTTTCCTCCGTCGCATGCGACGCCCGCCTGTCCTGGTGGACAGCTGCATGCGTTTCTTCACATCTGCATTAACGCACGCCCCCGTCGAACTACTCTACTCCAGCGCGGCAGTCGGCCTTCGAGGCCCCCGCTGAGTCTGCCCGGCGTTGTGTCGCGATCTGTTTTTCCTGTTTGGCGTTCGCGGAAAGTCCACTTTGCCAGCAGCCACGTGGCAGACTGTCACATCCTGTCGATGTCCTCGCATCGGCTTGGGTGTCGCTCGACGCGGTCAGTGCTGCAGGCGTTTCTCTCGCGCATTCGCTCGCGTCTTAGTCTTCTATGCTGTCGGGGTTCTGGGCGCGAGGGATCGGCGCCTGTTGGCGAGTTGTTTTTCATTTTCCGCGGCTGCGTGCGGTTTGTGTGACAGATCATTGAGCTGCGTGCGGAGGAAGAAGACGTCGAGCTCGAGGAGAACGCGCGGCTGTTGCTGTGCAAAATCGCTGCGGAGTGTTCGCTCCGCTACGCGCTGCATCTCATCACCGTCGCGAATCTGGTCTGTCGGAAGCGAAAGGGCGCTGTCGTCACCGTGCAGGACGTCCGCCGAGTCTATTCGCTCTTCATGGATGTCAAGCGATCCACGCAGTATTTAGTGGTGAGCAACAAACGACAAACAACTTCACTCGCGGCGCTCTCCGCGCGTCGCGCATACGCTGCGGGCCGTAGGTGTTTCTGCGATGCCTAAACCACTCCAGACCGGCGCTGAGCGCCGCGGCAGGAGAGGTGCGTCGGCTTGCGCAGTCTTCTGTGTTTTTAGTGGGGATTCGAGTGTGGAGGGTCGGTCTCGCGAGTCCACTCTGCAGCCCTGCGGCTGACTGGCCGTTCTTGGTTTCCGGCGGAGAGAGCGGCCTGAGCGCAATCCAGGCACGCAGCGAGCATGCAGAGCATTTCTGCGTTGCGTTGTTCGTTTTTTTCTCTCTTTGTCGCCTGGCGGTGACCAAGTGGGTGTGACGCAGCATCGAGCTACACTTGTAGAGCCCGCGGGAGGGCTGCGGTGAATGCGTCTGCTGCGGCGTGTGTCATGGTGGTGTCTGTGCGTCTCTTTTGTCCTCTCAGGAGTACCAACAAGAATTTATGTTTTCCGAGTTGCCGGCGCATCAGGGCCCGCAGGCGTCCGCGTCGCAAGCGGTGCGGCAGGCGGCGAAGGCCGAGAAGGGGGACGCGTCGCCAGAGGCGAGGCCGCAGAGCATGGACGTCGAGCCGTAACGGCGTCGGCGCCTCAGATGTCAGGCCCTTTTCATTGTTTTAGGCTCGCCAGAGTGAGTCTTCTCCTCAGGCGCGAGACGTCCCCTGCGAGGATGCGCGTCGCGCCTCAGGGGGGATGAGCCGACTGAGAGAGTGTCGCTTTTTCGCTTGCTTCGGTCGCGCCGCTCGGTGTCTCTCCACAGAGAGGACGCGCACGTGACTCGCGATAGATAGAGAGAGACTGACGCTCCTCGCACAGGAGATAAGATGCGCAGGACGCGAAGCAGTGCGAGCCGAAACACGGTCTCACACCCGGCGAGTGGATGCCGTAGATAATTTTGTGTAAATTTGCAGTCCAAACGCATGTGTGGGAAAGACTCTCTGGCAAGAGCCATTCTTTGATCAGTTAGTTTGGTGAAAAATAGTTGACTTGACGGTGTGCGGCGGTTTCGGTGCTGCGTTGAGAAATCAAAAATCGCTGCTTGTTACAGACCAGCCACTCCCAGTAAAACAAGAGTAACTGTCAACCTGAGTACGACAAATTCTGCTTTCGCACTCACGGTAGTGAGTTGGCACAATCGGAGAGAAAGACCTCTGCCGCCAATTACAGATTTCTGCTGGCTCGTGGAACTGCGGTTTCCAGTCAACGCCGCAGCAGAAGAACTGAATTTTATTCAGTATTACTACGTATACATAATGAATACAGCGCTCTGCATGCATGCACATGAGCTTCCTCTCGACGCTACGGACAGGAGTAAACGCAACTACGGCAAGCTCTTCAGTAGAGCAAACTACACAAGCTGTGCCACACGTCCTGGGCAGAATACCACGAAAAGCAGAAGATTCCTGCTAACACGTCCCAGGTTCAAATCAGCATCACAGCAGGAGTACAGGCCTGCAGCGAGGCACATGTTTTCACGGTGGAGTGTGTTGCGGCAGAAGGCCAGCAGCCATCCGATTCAGACTCTATTCGAAACTCAACTGTGTTCACTTGTGCAAGTGTTGTCCCAGCCATCGGTAGACGAACCTCTACTATGCATATATATGTGTATATATATTTATATATAGCGTACGTCGGCTGTCCCTGTGCGCTTCCTCCGTCTATATGCATACAGAAGTTATATATATATATATATATATATACATGCATAGTTATTATTGGTGTATGCGTGAGAAGCTCGGTCGGTTCCACCTTGCCAGGTGCAACAGCGTAGAGACATTACTCGAACGCGGTCCTTCAACATGCGTCTTCGGGTTTTTACAGTATGAGTAGTTTGTATGCGTAATATTGAAGGTGGAGTGTGCCTCCCTGGCGCTGTTCCCTTCGTTATCCACTTCAGACCTCCCCTTCGAAGGAAGCAGGGAGCGAGAAAAGCTTGGTCAGTATGTAAACGCCTGCGTGTGCGCTTCCACTTGCTCGTTGCACAATGTCGAAGGGAAAACGCAATGCAGGCAGGAATAGGGTGCACCTACACTTGGTCCGCTAGCGGCGTGGAGTCGCAGGCGGTCCAAAGTGTGCCGGATGCCCTTTTTATGTGTTTTTTAGAGGTTGTTGCGTCCTCTCACTGCTTGCGGGAGTCTTCGTAGGTGAATTGCAGAGAGGGGCAAGAAACTGGGAGCAACAACGCATCCGGAGTTCTCAGACCGACGATGCACCCGCGAGACACACGCCAGGTTGAGGCACGGCTCCCCTGTCGCACAGTCGGGGGGGACTTTCGAACCGCAGTGCGTGAGCGAAACGACGAGCCGCCTCTTTTCGGTTTGTCTAAGCAACGCAACCTGGGCTCTTGACTTCGTGGCGAAACCGTGTTTTTCGCTGCACGCTCCGTCCTCGGGGTTTTGGTAGGGTTTCGCTAGAAGAAACGGTTTTGGAAGAGGAGGTCACGCCCGCGAAAGAGGGGCTCGGCCGACTAGCAAAAACACAGCGAGCCTTCCGTACAAGAAGGCAGCTTCCCCGCTGTGATGTGTGCGGGTTTATGAGATGTTCGTTTTTTTCTCCTTCTTTAGCAAAGCAGGCAAACGTTCGTACATTCTTGCTCCATGCAGTGTTTTCTGCTTCGTTTTCGCTTTTGTTCGGTTTTTGCTTCGCTCTCCCGCTCAAGTCTGGCGTGCTCCCGCGCGATTGCGCGTGTCATCACCGGTCGTTTATTCTTCTTTTTGTCTCTCCTTTGCGCTTGATTTGTCGTTTTCGCTCCTTCTTGTTTTTTCTCTTTAGGGTCGCCTGCGTCTTCCGGTATTCTTCGTCCCTCGGCCGTCCTGAACCGCGCGTACCGCGCCGGTGACAAGGGTGTGTGTGCCGTTGAGCCCGTTAGTCTCGCTTGGTTGCATTGTTTGTTTCCTTTCCTCTTCCGAGGGCCTCGTCAGCCTTTCTTCTTTCTTTTCTCGCCCCCCCTTCCCCTCACAAGGCGTTTCTCGGAGTCTCCCTGAGGAGGGCCTTGCTTCAACCAAGATCTACCGCGGCTCCGGGTTCGGGCGCGGGCAGCTTTTCCTCGCGACTCCTGTGTTCCCTACGAGGCTGTCGCCTTCCTTGTCTCCTCTCCTCCGGTCTGCTTTGCCTCGGTGCAGGCTTTCAGCAGCAAAGGCAGGGCGAAGCTACAGGGGCAGGACCACCGCTGTCGAGGGCTCCCGTCTCTGGATCGACGCCGTCGAAGCGCCCCGCGTCCGTGGCGGGTGCCCTGTCTGCCGACTCTCGTTTGCTGTTTCTTCGCGTCTCGTCCTTCGAACCCAGGCGCCTCTCAGTCGGTGCAGCTCTTCAGCGCGTTGGGCTGCTGTCGGCGGTCGTTCACTCTAGACAGAAGAGACAGCGTCTTAAAGTTCCGCCCCCGATTTCCTCCCTCGCTTGCGTGTGGCCTTTCGCCCTCCCCACAGCGTCTAGGCTTCCGGGCGCGGAGTGTGTGAACGCCGGCGCCACGCGACGCATCCGCCGAGGACGTCAGGGACGCTGTCTTGCTTCGATTCAGGCCCTCTGTCGCGTCTCGTCGTCGTCCCTCCCCCGCTGACGGCTCCCCTCCACGTTGGCTCGTTCGTCCTTGTGCGAGCCGTTCTGGCGCCTTTCCTTTCCTGAGAACCGCACGCGCGCCTGTCCCTCAACAGCCCAGACGTGCGATAAAAAGAAACGTTTTCACTCTTCACTCTTACGCGCTGTGCCGTCTACGGCCGGTGGTGAGTTTTGTCTGCTTCGTCTTTTTCCACCTTTTCGTCGATTCCTTGTCTCTGTCTTTCGCGCCTCGAGGCGGCACTCGCAGGCAGCGAGGCCGACAAATCCTTCCGACCCAGCCTTTCTGCTTGTCTCTCTACGCAACTGCATCTTTCTCTTTCGGCTCGTCGCGGCGAGTGGGGTCTGCATGCTCACGCCCTCGCAGTGTTTTCCACTCGCGGTTCAACTCCAGAGGCGTCGGCTGCACCAGGCGCTCCACCTGTCCCTCCTCTCGCCGGACTCGCGCTGTGCGTCGAGTGCGCCCTCGTGTCGGGCGGGCGCGTGTCTGCGACGTCGCGCCGAGCTCGTCGTGACGACTTTGCCTCGCTGTTGAGATCTCAGCTCCGCGACCGGAGTTGCCGATAGCTACTCTTTCCTCGATATCTGATTTGATTGGTTCTCGGGCTGTGTGGGGTCGCGCGGTTTTCTTCCTTCGCGGCGAGGGCACCATGGACGCAGAGACCTTTTGGGAACGCGTGCCGCTGCTGGTGCGCGTCTTCACCGCGAGCTCCGCGACCGCGCTCTGCTTCGCGGGGGTCGTCAACCTCGCGATGCCTGCCTGCTACACGACTGGCATTGTGGGACTTGCACTCATTTGCTTCGGCATCGTCGGTCTCCTCTGCGAGTTCTCGCCCTACGGCCTCAACGTCTTGATGGGCCTCTGTCCACTTCTCGGCGAATACAGCTTCCGCGGCGTCCTCTACGTCCTGTAAGTGCCCGAAAAGGAGCGGCCGATCTTCGGGAAAGCGTCTCAGACCGGCACACCACCGACCTTTTCTCGGGTTTAGGGCTGAGGACGGGGGGGAGGATGGGCACGCGAAGAGCGCGCGAGGCCCTACAAGCAGGCTGGACGCGGTGCTCACGCGAGGTGGATGAAGCGCAGGAGAAAACGAAGGCCCGCGGGGCTGCAAGGAGAGACAGGGGACAGGAAAGGCGGGACGGAACGAAACGGGCCTTCGCTGAGGCGATACGTGCGGCGGCTGGCGTGTCATTGTCTCCGGAAAGCAGAGACTTCCGCGGAGAGTGGAACCACGTGGGACGGGGCGGTGGAACGCGGCAGTCGGGGCCGCGGAGCCGCGTCGAATCGGGCAGTCTCCTTGCGTTTTTCAGCGAGGGGCTCGGCCTGCGCCGCAGACGCTGCAGACGTTGCAAAGGCATGCTAGTTGTCGAAACCGCTCTGTGCGCCGTCTGTAGAAGCGCTTTAAGGTCCTGCGCCTTTTGCGGTGAAGCGGCGTCGGCACGCGAGTCGCCGCCTAGAAGGCCTCTCCTCTGTGGGGTGGGGGATCTCACGGCGCAGCCTCTTTCTCTTGTGGATTGCGCTGCAGTTAGTTGGCATGGGGTCGCAGGTCGCATGTGCGTTTCTTCGCTGCGTTTTCTCACTTTCTCGCGGCTTTGCGTCGTGTGTGTGTGTGCAGAGTGGGATTCTTGCCTCTCGGCAAAGAAATGACGTGGCTCGGGCGCCTCGCCGGCGCACTCATGCTGCTCAGCGGCGCCGCCAACATCGCCGTTCACCTGGCGCTCCCGCGCGCAGCGTACTACCGCCCGGCCGACGGCGGAAGTCGCGAAACCGACGACGACCCGCCGCCCTACGCCGCAGAGTGAGACCGACACGTGTCCCCAAAGACCTCGAGAGAGCGAATCGGGGCTCCGCGCACGCCGGCACGCTGCGGCGGGCGGGGAAAAGCTTTGACCGTCTTGACTTACGTAATCGCAGTTCTTTTTTGCTTCTCGCGACCCTCATGTTGAGAACCCAATGCATTCTTCGCGTTAACGCAAAGAGATAGTGCCATGTATTCCGTGCAGACTAACACAAGAAGGCGACCACCAAAGTGGATGTCATGATCTCGCGGCACGTGGCACAAAAAACGCAGACGGAGGGGGGAAGGCGTTGCGTCGGGCGCGTGCATGCAGAGGGGCACTTCGCCGGCCTGCCGCTTCAGCTACGTCTACTCTGGAGAGACACGCGGCGACGCCGGCTTGGCAGACGCTCTGAGTTCCGCTCTCCTTGTCCAACCGCTCTCTGCGGGGTTTAGGCTTAGCAGGGGGGCGGACGGCGGGCCTTCCTCACTCGCGTCCGCTGCAAAGAGGTCCATTATGGCATGTTGTCCCGTGGCTCCCGTTGCGCGTGTCTGCCTCGCAGCGAGTGCCCACCGGCGCCGCACAGCTACGACGGTCTTCGCTAGCGAGGCGCGAGCAAGGCGGTGGAGACGCAGGGAGAGGAGAGGAGGTCAAGGCGGCGAAAGATACATCCGGCTGTGAATCTCAGCAGAGGGGCTCGGGTAGCCGCGGAGATGCAGCAACCGAAGAGGCGAAGGGTGCGGCGAGAAGAAGGCTGTCGTCGCGTGAGGAGGCCGACGCGAAGTCAGTCGCTAGCCAACGCGGCGTAGCGAGCTGCCAAGGTCTCGCCTGGTCCGAGGAAAAGAGAGGGCAGGGCGAGGCGTAAAGCGAAGAGCCGTGGCAGCTGAGGGCACGCAGAGCTGCCCTGGGAGAGACCGCAGAGACGTCTCAAATTGCGGTTCGCCCAGGGGCGGGCGGTGCTTTCGTGTGAAGAGACGGTGGCGCACGCATGCGCATGATGAGAGAGGCGAGTGTAGACGGGGGCGGTCGGCCAGCGGCGGCTCGGAGGCCTCGCCCGCCGTGCTGTGCTGATTGAGTGCGGCGACGGCGGCAGCGGTGTTCCCTGTTCCGACTCTCTGCGGCAGGTGCCTCTGGTGGTGGTTGCGTGGTGCGTTCTCGGGGCTACAGGCGTATAGTCTGCGAGTCTGGTTTGTGGGTCGTGACGACGGACTACGGAAGACACTTATGCCACGGGGACGATGACATGGACAGGGAGAGAGGCTTAGGCGAACGTGTGAGCTGAAAAGGTCTCTTCTTCGTGCTTCTCGTGCGCCTTCCTCCACTTTATCATACATCACACGAAGAGGACAGTGATGATCCATGCGTGACCCTCCCAGATAGGCACAACGAAGCGTCACGCGTGGAACACAACAAGACGACGCATAAACTCGGCGTTCTCCACATAAGGGCTCGCCCTGCGGAGGCAAGTGACTGCAGTGCTGGCGCAGATGCCTCTGACACGAATTCAGGCGCCCGATTGACAAATGCGCGGGTTTCGACTACAGAAATCCCAGGCTTTACTACAAGCACACCATGTTGTCGGCTTCCGGGCTATACTAGAAGCCGCAGCGGCGATGTCATTACCCGAACAAATCCGAAACGCGGCGTGACTCCGCGCACCCAATGACATAACGCAGTTACACGATACAGTGAAATACCGAATATCTATACGCCTTCGACATCTCAGACACCGCAGGACCTCGCACGCTCTCGCCTTGCTCGCCGTTCACACGGCACGAAACTGAGGACGCAGCGAGAGGGGAATCACACTTCTGTGGTCTGCTTCAGTGAAGGCGTCGTGGTTGACGGAAGGGAACTTCCTCGTAGCAAGGGCGAAAAATCCCCTAGACAGAATGCAATGCAGCGACAATCAAGACTGCGTCGTGCCCTAAAGCGCCTCACGCGCTGCATTCGCTGCCCCTTTTCGAACACAAAACTGTCGCTTGTCCTGCACACTCGGTCAAGCAGATGATTCACCGCGGCGGCCTTCTCTCCCCCTCGTCGCCCGCCACAGTCCGCTGCTCACGTCCGACTCTATCCGGCACACACGGTGTCTCCTAAAGGGTCGCGCCATTCCCCACGCTTTCGAAGGGGACTCGGGGCCCGAAGTGGTCCTCGGTCTCCTCGTCTTGTTCACCATCTCCCAACGAAAACAATACGTGACGACGAGTTTTAAAAAAAGGACTGCTACCTGCCCCCGTAACGCGTAGCCTGCCGCCGCCCAGCGACCTGTGCTTCGCCTTCCAGCGGAGCTTCTCAAGGCACTCCGCGAGGTCTCCTCCTCGCCGTGCGTTCCAAGAACAAAAATTCACGGTCTCACTACAATCCTCACATTCGTTGCACGCCAAGTCGCTAGTCTAATCAAGCAGTTCTGCAGCCGCGTATCCTTGCCACTTTTCCATGGCCTTGCACGTATCAACGATGTCGCTCTGCAGAAGCAGTGTTACTGGGAACTGTACTTGAGACTGGCGCAAATCAATCCTCGATTTGCGCCGGGTTCTTAACCTGTCACCAGCAGGCCACCGAAAAAAAAAACCAGAGAACCTGCTGTCCACCATTCTCTCCAGCGTGTCTTTTCAGTGAGGAACGGCCGACGCCTCACAAGGCATACTGGTCTCTCCTCGTTTCAGCGATCTCCTTTTGGGACGGCGTAGCCACTTGGATGAGGATTCCTCCAGAATAGAGCTAAAGATAATGTCCCCTAATTTGATCAAAATCTCCTCTCTCACGCGATTCACCATCACTTGAGGAATCGATCCCTTATGTTTACGCACCGCATCAGCGACCGCATCGTCAAACTTGGGTATACATTTCCGCAGGGCTTCCTGTTCGCCGCAGGAAAATGCTCCCAGCACGCGATTGATTCCTTCCTCTAGAGACATCGGCCACTCTGGCAAAGGGGGTTTGGTTCTTTTCTGACCCGCAGACGTTCCTCCTTTAGATCTGCTCTCTACTTCCCCTCCGGAATCTTCATCAATACGGTGAAGAACTCTTTTCCCCGGTCCTCGCGGTAGCCGTATCTTCTGTGGTTTCCGTCGTGTGCCCATGCCCCCCGGGGCTGCCCGGTTTTCTCGCAGATGCTTTTCTCCGAACCAAAGGAGCAAGTCGCGCGGAGGGCCGTCTGCCCATTTCGGAGTCTCTCTAGCGAGTCTTCTCAGGTTCATTTCTAAGAGTGGCCTGCATACGCTGGGATGCATGGACAGCTTCTCACGGTGTCTCTCCGCCTTCAGTATTTGTGTGAGTTCGCGGGCGGCGCCTGCCTCCATCTGAACTAGATATCGGTAGTACGAGCGCACTGACGGTCCGCCAAGGAGGAATGCGGCCTTGAGAGCCTCAAGGTCCCGTTGTTTCACGAAGGCCGCCTCGGCTGTTTCTACGTTCATAAATGCCGCTTGTGAAGGCCACCAGGTTTTGACATCGTTATCGAAGGTTCTTTTTGCTTCACCCAAAACGACGCGTCCGGCCACATTTCTTGAAAACATGGAGAGGATTACGGCCAGTCGTCTTGCCTCCTTTTCAATCGCGGACGTGACGCGGCTCTTTATAGCTGTTTCCCATTCGGAGTTTCCCGAGGGAAGCGGATGCTCTGACATTACCGCCGCCAAGGAGGAATCAAGACCAGAATCCGGCCAGCGACGCTGCAGCGTCTTTCGGGGGGATGTTCGGACGCTCGTAGCGGCACTATCTTCGGCTGGCGTGGGCGGTGGTGCGTTCCAAGTCGCGAAGGCCTTGGGACCAGAAAGGAGTTTCTTCGCTATCGGAGCGCTGGAAGACGGAAATTTAGTGAAGTCTTTAACCCATGCTTCCTCGGAATAATCTGGGTCGTACTGCAGCAATGCATGCGTTGCTGCTGACGCCGAACTTCGCAATCTTGCAAGCTCCGCAATGGCCTTCATCAGACCTGCTTCTGCCGACATCCCGGAGGACACATGCGCGTGAAGCTTTTTCTCCAAGTACGGGTGCAGTTGAGTTGCGGGTAGTGAGAAAGGCAGCATGGGGGGCAGAAGTGGTGTCACCCTCTGGTCGCTGTCTTCAGGGCGAGATGCTGCCAACCGCCGGCGCTGCCCAGAAAAGTTTTCACGAGGGCCCGGCAGTGTTCTGGGAATGCGCGCCAGTCGTGCAGTCAACGCCCCTGCAAGGGGCAGCAGCAACATCGTTGGACTTGGGTGCTGGTCGTCCGTTCCAGCTGACTTCTCCGCAGAGGCACTGCTGCCATGTACGAGGTTCACGTCATAACTTCCTCTTTGAGACGTAGTGGTAACGTTCGCAGCGTTCCGCGTCGCGCAGCGCCCCCTCACGAGGCCAAGAGCTCGTGGATCCGTGCCATCAACGCGCGGGGCTATGCCCACTATGGCGCCAGTGGCATGGTCTATCGCTTTGGCGTCAACGATTGGTTGCTGGTAGATAGACACCTGGCCTGTCGGCGCGAGGCCTTCCCGCTGGCGCTGGGAACCGGGCGGGAAAAGCAGGCCATAAAGAAAAAGGTAATAAAAGGCCGTCATTGCCGCCAGCTCTGCGTTACTTTGCTGGTCCTGTGTTCCGCTACACACAATCCCCATGCAGGATGAGTCATGAACCTGCGGACATATTTCAATTCGGTATCAGTGCTTATCTCGCGTCCATTGAGCACGCTGTTCATGTAGAATAGTGCAACGGCGTTAAGTGGCGATTCAGACGCGTCGACGCTCTCCAGGCCCTCCCTTGCAGTGTCAGCAGACTGTACGGAGGAGGAGCCGAGTGAGTGAGACTATGTGCGGATATGCGTACTCCTACAATCCCCAGGAATCTCTCCGTTTTACAGAAACCACCACCAGGGGTCAGCTGGTGCCGCTGGCTCTGAAGCTTTCACGCGCGTTGAGCCGGCAAAATTTCGACGTCAGGGCTTCGCCCGAGCTCATCCGGTGGCATGTGGAGGTGCACACCGCGTAGCCGCTGCGTCACGTTTTCCGCATGAAATATCCACAGTGAATCGTTCTGTTGCGCGTTCATAAGGCGAACAGCTCGCTAGTCGATGACGCCGAGGAGATATCAAATCCGCAGGCGCTGCGACGCATCACACAACCGCAGACGCGAGGGCGATTGATCCGGTATCCTGAGTGAGGCAAGTCGGGGAACGCCGGACGACAATCCGTCGGATACTCACTCCAAATCATATTCCTACGTGTGAGCAGCAGTCTCTCCTAAGCACCTGCAGTGGAGGCTGCTGTCACGAAACTTATTGGGCAGACGGAGATGAAGCGGCGTGTGTCTTATCACGTTCAAGAACGCGGACACGTCATCTCAGGTACTGTTAGACGGGCGAACTGAACGGGAGGATGAGCGCGGATGCGCAAGTTTCTTGCACGCGAGAAGAGTTATTCCTTTGTATGGCTGGAAGACGAACCAGGCGCGCACGTTGTTCCACTGTTGCCGTTCTCCATCAATGCCCTTCTGTTGGGCTACCGCCTTATGTCTGTCTACACCGGAAGACACTGAAAGATCCAGGGTTTGTGACTTCACACGTTCCGTTACCCCTGTGATGCCCCCTCCTTTCCAGTATCCATTGCTAGAGACTGCGCACAACCGCTTGCAACCGCTCATCTCGTCGATCTGGTTCCTGTCAGTTTACAGCCGGCGTCGCAAACGGTTGGTACAGGTAGCGCGCTGTTCGTCTGCGTGGCGCACTGCACACTTGCACTCTCGCGTGCCGCCTCAGCTGCTCATATCGATGGCAAGAAAAGTTGACGTTACTTGAAGTCCTCCTGCAGACGGCCAGCAGCGCAAGAAGATTTGTCGAAGATTTGTCGCTTTTACGGGGTGGTATTAGTTTTAGCCAGCTGCATACGAAGTCACGCCGCTGTCAAGCAGGGTGAAAGCACACTGTTGACTCAACCAAAGGAAGGATGCTTGAGCCATCGGCGTGTGAGGGCTGTCTTGGCAAAAGAGAAGGACGCTATTGTTATTATCTTTGCAGGATGCTGTCGGGCACCAACTGGGCTTTCGCTGGTTCCGCGATTTATTGATTCCAGGCGAAGATAAGAACTCAGGCGAACCAACGTGACAGTCTGTTGGTTGTTTCTTTTCGTCTAGTGAGCATTTAAACGCGAAAGGGCGGACACAAAAACTCTGTGTCAGGTGGACATTGAGCAGCATGGGTGCTGTGCCGTAAACGGGCGACGCGAATAGAGATATGAAGCGCAACAATTGAACTTGCACACACGCGTGCGAGGAATGCGTGACCTAAGGGCCTAGCGGTACGGGTGCCTGCCGACGGTGCGAGTACCGCAGGAGATCGAGCGCCTGTCTCCCTCATGTGAGGCTTCGGCCTACCGTTTTGTTTTCCCCTGGCGCCACTGCTTCGGCCTCCCGCAACATCCATGCGTCTGGTCAACCGTGTGGGTCCTTCCTGCCGCGGATGTGCCTTTTTTCACTTACGGTGTTCCGGAAGAGTCACTGTTTCTGTCGCGGGCCATCGCTCAGGTCTGTTGTTTCCTTTGTAGTGCGGTCGGCACCCATGTGGCTGGCATTTCTGGCGATTGTTTTTTCTTCCTGTCTTCGCAGTTCTCCACCAAGTTGGCGAGTGGATGCCGGCAGGAGTGGGACGCGTGAGGTGCTGGTCCTCGCTGTTCTTAAGTTCGTACGCACAGAGGCCCCGAAATGCGTCATCACCACGTACAAACACTAGGAGCATCTGTGTGCCTGTTTAATCTCCCCATTCTCGGTCTTGCTGCCTCCTCTGCAACGCAGGCAGCAGTGCGAACCCCTCCAGCCCAGGCGACCAGGCAGGCACTTACAGCAAGTGCCTCCCTGTAACCACTTTCTAGGTCAACTGATTGCACGGATCGAGCTTGCCCCTTTTCGGCTTGACTAGTTGGAAGGAACACCTCAAATGAAGAAGAGCAGTATCCTCTTAATGAGGCATCACTAGAGACAGGATGAAACGAACTACTCCAACAGCCTACAGACAACAAGGACTGCACCTTCTAAATTTGTGGGTCGTTTATCTTCCAGCGCAACGAAAGCTTCAGCTTCCGCTGACATCGATTTGGCTCCGAACTGAGTACCATGTCGCTGAGGGAGCATGCGCTTTCCCAAAAAAGTGCGAAGGCCGGGACCCGCGGTTCATCTGCGGCGTCCATGTGTACACAACACTGGAGCACTATGATGCGCTCGATGCCACAATGACCACCTTTCTGACAGCTGATAGAAGGGTCGTCCGCCACCGGGTCACGTCGCGTATCCCTGTTCCATGGAACCGCGGGTGCTGCCGTTGAGCCACAATGACGGCGTAACAGAGACAAATCCGAAGCCCTCGTAACAGAGACAAAACCGAAGCAGGAATGCGGGAAAGTCTCCACCTGTAGAAAAGGTGCAAGGTCTGTGTTCCTGCTAGTAATTGCAGCTGCAAACTCACCAACTCACCGTGGACAACACTGCACTGCAGTTTCGAGTTTAGAGCTAGCGCCCTACAGGCGGATCCATCGGTTCATGTGCACCGCATGTCCTTTGGTTATAACAGAGATAATGTATGCGGCGCATGTTGTCAAATGATTTCGGTATTTCTTCACATTGACAACGAACCGGCAAGCTGTCATACTGCACATTTAATGTCTCTGAAAAGGTTTTCCCCGACATGAGGCTCTCTCGCTGGCATGAATCCACCATACTATGTAACAGGAGCGCGGCCTCACGCCTTTCAAAGTGTTTGCCCCTGTACGCTGGGACGGTCTACATGATAGGGTACACGTCCATAAGTTAAACATTCTGCGAGCGCATGACCAACCCCTTTAGAGGCGTTTGCGCCTGACGAATCCATGCCGTGCGGAATTCTGGGCAGATGCCCTGGCCAGAGATGCCGCACTTTAAACTCAACCGCACACAATATGCAGCACGGGTTTTGACCAGCTACGGTTTTGCTGGCGATGCTGAGCTCCTGGATACAGCAACAGTGGCTCAATGCGTTTAGTCGTCAGGCCTAAACTGAACCTGGGACGCGCGCGACGAACATCGCGCGTATGATACCGCTTGGCCCTTAGAAACCACAACTGCAATATACGTTTGGTAGCCGTTCTGCCCTGAGTGAGGACGCCGGACACGCTGCCCTCTTTTTCAGTGACCAGGTCATTTGTCTCTTCCGCACTACAAGAAGGACGGACCAACTCCTCGGTAAACAGGGCCATGCTGATCGCATTCCGTATCACCGAAGGAGATCCTTCCACTGGTTAAGAGGAGCCACCTGAAGACGCTCTTTTCTACTAAATGTTCCAGTTTTTTTCCCGCTGCCAGCAGGATGCCACTTTAGTGCCCGTCTCTCCATCATCCGTGAGAACAGCGCATCTCCCAGAGATATCAAAATGGCTTCCCTCATCATTGCCACTGCTTTATTGGGATCTTTGTCCTTATACTGCTGAGATAAGTCCCGGAGTATGAGGTTTAGGCCGGGAATCTCTCCGCGTAGGCATATTTTATCTTTCAACGAAAATCCACATCGTTCGAGTTGTAAGGTACTTTTCGAAGTTGGCGAGCGCGTAGCACTGCCTGGTCGCCTCCCGGCTGGGCTCAGCTTGTCGGTAATACCTGCGCCTCCAAGTCCGGACTCCGAGCCCTCACCCGGTAAATCTTCTTCCTCAATAGGGTCTAGAACTCTTGCTCCCAGCGATGGTGAAGCAAGTTGCCTGGATCGAGGCAGGCGTCCGCCCTTTTGCCGCGGCAAAACGTTTTGGCGATTGCGCAAATGCTGATTAGCCAGCCAGAGAAGCAATTCTGAAGATGGGCCATCTTTCCACGTCGCTGGTCGGGCAGCAAGTCCACGGAGGTGCAGTTCCATGAGTTCAGCGCCGAACGCTAAACGTGTCCCTCCGCGTGCGATTGCCATCTCCTCCTCTAGGAGAACTGTCAACTCCCTCACCCCTTTTGCTTCCGCTTGAACAAGCCACTGTACGTATTCCTGCACTACCGGATTAACAAGGAGGGTAGCGGCCAGCAGGCAATTGAAGTTGCGCTCTCCCATGACGGATAACACTTTCGCTTCAGCATCCTTCTGCTGTTGTGGGTTGGGCCACCAGCTGCTGGCGTCTTTGTCCATCATGGCTTTGCCGGCATCTGCGTCAACACGTCCCGCTACATTACGTGAGAACTCGGACTGTACGATGGCCATGCGCGTTGCTTCCCTGTTGACCGACTCCAGGACGCGGCAATGGACGCCTTTCTCCCAGTGAGTCTGACCCACTGGAAGTGTTAAGGCTTCAAGCGCGTTCGGCGACCGCGTACCGCAACCAGAGCTCGACCATCCACAGGGCCTTCGCCACC
The DNA here is from genome assembly GCF_002563875.1 of Besnoitia besnoiti. Lineage (NCBI taxonomy): Eukaryota > Apicomplexa > Conoidasida > Eucoccidiorida > Sarcocystidae > Besnoitia > Besnoitia besnoiti. Next base: position 1,651,931 of record NC_042366.1, read on the forward strand.
CGATTCCCCCTCCAAGAGTTTGCCTGGAACCGTATCCATTTGGTGTGGGCGGTGGAGCACGCCACGTGGGGAAACCCACTGCTCGTCGCTGTTCTTGCGGCGGCAGATCGTCAGCCGCCTCACGTCCACCGTAACTTTTCACCCATGTCTCGAAGTTCTCCGTTTCCCACTTTCCTACTGAAGAAGCGTGATACTGCGACGTGGTGCGCAGAGTGGCCAGGCGGCTCACTGCCTTCATGACAGTCTGTTCTCGAGGCACTCGAGTCTCCACTAGCTCTTCGACCTTCTGGCGAACGAATGGGTGCTGTCCTAATGGAACTTCTTCCATGCGTCCCTCGTGGGGGCTGGGATTCTTCTGCGTAGTCCTTTTGTTCTGCTGTGCAGGGGCCTCGGCAAGTCTACGCTGATGCACCAGAGACCGCTTGTCATGTTCGAGGCTGGCCATGGGAGAAGGCATTTCCCTCCATGCGGGACGTTGCCCTACAAGAGCTAAACCATTTTGCAACGGAGCAGGAACCTCTTCGTGGATGCTCGCTTTTGTCTTCGCCCACCATCCGCTGCCACTGTCTCTGTGCCACATGGCATCCCGCTTCTTCCGTAATATGTACAATAGTGGTAGGGTGTCTCTCGCACGGGCATTATCTACCAAAGGAAGCTCGGCTTCCGCTCCTACTGTGTCCAGTCTCTGTGTTTCTCCGGCCCGCTCAGCAGGCTCAGAGCTTACCAATGCACTCGCCCGAATCGCAGTTCGTCGCGGAGACATAACCCGGCCCATCCATATCAGAAACTCACATTGCTGGTACGCAATAATGTGTAAAAGTAAACAAGAAAATGGCAGCCGGGAGATCGGCATTGCATCCACCAAGCGCAGCATCGTTCTTTCGAGGCTGTTCCCCGCCGAAATATAGCGGCTCCCGCTGACTGCGAGATAAAGGTCACCAGCATCTGACAGCCATGGATTTTGAATCTTTCGTAACACCAGAGTCACTTGCACTGTGAATGACAGACCTCCTTCCAAGATACAGCCTTGGCCACCCTTTTTTCTGGAGAGCAGCCAGGAACGTCCCTGCATGACCCTCCCTTTGTGAAGCCCCGCCACCGAAGTATGCGGCCGCGTATACGGAAAGCGTTTTCCGCACACTCAACCATATGCCACCCACTTTGCGACCCTGCCGGACCAGCCTACATCATAATCAATGGTCAAGTGGGAGACGTCGCGCTTTCACACATCCACCGCTCTGAGAGGGAGCACTAAACACGTTCGCCGGGCTAAGCAAGAGGACTTCCACAAGGCAGTCAGCCCCCAGTCTTCTGTTGCTGCCAGTTTTGCACGAACGAGGGACATCCCTGTCACGATGATGGGAAACGTGAATCCGTCACGGTCGTAGCTCATAGTCGTGCGAACAAAAATGCGTGGAAGAGCTGGTGTCCTTACGAGCAAAGCGCCACGAGGTTGCAGGGCTCCTTGAGAATCGTGTAACGACCTTTCTTTTCCCCAGCCATCCCGGCAACTGCACAGTCTTATTGACGCTGGGGCTGCCCTTATACACCACATACGCCCGAATGCTGTTAGTCGTATTTCATTTGCGCAGACTCACCACTAACCTTCTTGCCAGAACAAACGAGTGCACGAGCGAGCGTGGTCCCTTACACTGTGAACCACCGGTTTGACCTGGTCGCGGAACGACAACTCATCTGTAGGCTAGCAGGTAGGTGACGACCAGACAAGAACGCACCGCCAAACCGAACGAACCACGGTTTCGCGCAGTGTAGTATTCCGTCAGTGAGATAGCCGTGCCCTGGTGGCCGTCTTTTCATGAAAAAGTGCAGGATACCGTTGCGCGTCAGCGTTGTACTCAATATGCACTGGGGTGCAATCGCACGCTGTCTGCCTCGGAGTGATTTACGTCGCCCCTCGCGGCGCGTCGCCCCATGGTAAGAAGGCACACTGGCTCACTTTCCCTCGGCTATGCAGATTTACATTTCTGTGTGTGTCAATCTAGGCCCGTAGGATTGTAGTTTTCGCGCATGCTGTGACGTTAACAAAAGCGCTCCGCAGCTGAGCGCGTGCCGTTGACATGGCGATGGTCCAAAGAGTACTCCGTTTTCTCCAGTGTGCAATTTCTAGCCAGCCCGCGCGGCTTCATCCACTAGGGCAGCCAGCGCGGCCTCGCTCTCGTTCTGATAGCTTTCCACCAGCAGCATCGTGAAAGATGCAGAGTGCTTGTCCCGGAAAGATGTAAGTCGAGCGAGCCCCTCCCTTTGTATTGTTTCTCTTTCCTTGTTCTGATGTTCGATGACGTGTCCTACCAGCGACTACGTGAATCTGCAAAAACGTTTGTCTAACGTGAAGTGTACGGTATTTGTGCTGGGTAGTGTGATGACGCCCACCAGTGATCACTCATCTGTGTACAGAGATTCGCCTACCATGAGACGTACGCTACAGCGGGCATGCAGTAGGTGTCGACGCGTACTGCTGCGAAGTGGCTTCGGAATGCAGGATGTTTCTCCTTTAGTTCGCGTTAGCACGCAACCTACCTGCGGTGGCTTTCATCAGGTAGCCAACATTTGGCAGGTGACGTTATTGGGCCAGCAGACACGTGTGAGAACCATAGTTTAGAGTGTGGCATCAACGGCATCCGCTCCGAGCCAAGGAAGCATGCGAAAGTGCCAAAATTCAGAATCTCTCAATCATCACCGGCTGAAAGTCTGGGTCTTCATTTCTTCTTTGATAGCGGGAGGACGCCGGTTTGCTCCCTTGGTTATGCGTCACGTTTCGGTACCGGCTAGTGAAGGAGAGTGAAAGCTCTCTGCGGCAAACATGCCATGAGAGATAGGAAGAAAGCAGATATATTTCCCGCACGGCTATCTGGAAAGGGTCAACAGCACCGCTGAGTGATAGCAGCATGAGCCCTTTGTAGCGCGAAGCTTGATGCTGAGGGCAAGGTATAACGTAAGCAGTCGTGCAGACGCGTATCTCCGGCAGGCTCCCCGCACGAGTTTTGGCAGATACCGATGCTCGCTTTAGAAGCAGCAGATGGACAATCGGCGACGGGCGAGAGTACTTTGTCCACATCCAGACTGGTACGAAGATCGCGAAGCGCGAGCGGCTACTTTTATACCGCTTGCTTAGAGTACCGAAGTGAGAATACACTGTCCACTGCAGGTGCACAACGTGGAGCTGCATGTCACCCGTTTTCTTCCGGCTTCGCTCGCTCCCTTTTTGATGTTACAGGAAGATTGTATTCCTTTCCCGACAAGTCGCCCAGAGCGTTTGGCTGCGCACCCAAAACAAGAACAAATCCAAATCGAGTGGTAGCGCAGTAATTCTGTGCGTCCCAGGGGTGAAAAGGATGCTGAGAGTCAACAATGTGCAACGTCGCCAGGCTCAAGGTGTTTTGATGAATCTTCTAATAAACCGGTTCTCACTTGCCAGTGTCCGGACCAGCGGTCTTCTGCTGGCAATCGTGCGATGGTTACGGAAGAGTTAAGTCATGGGCTCTCTGCCAGAGACGGGTGGAGTACGTTTGGTGGTGGGTGTCACCGGGGCAGCAGAAAATGATTTGGACTCATTCCGGGGAGGTCGCTGAGGGACCTACCAAAGCACTGGCTCTTTCAGATGTGTGCGTGTCGTTTTCTCTGAGAAAAACCGGTAACTTGCAATACGCGAAGCAAACGGGCCTACTGGCAGGTGCGACTTACCACTGATTCTGCAAACACCAAGAATTGCTGGGCTCGACCAACAGCAGGCAATTCATGAATGTGACAGGTTCGCCAATCTGGAGCTGAGCCACTGGGCGTGACGCACTCAGGCGTGTGCGGCGCAGTAGAGCTCAAGGATCAGAAGCCGTCGGTCGCTACCAGCCAACAAGGATGACACCTGGTCGAGATCATCCCAAAGCAGCACGATTGCAGGCTGTATTGTCACAAGTGTTTTTTGAAGGGGAGTCGAATCATCGAAGAACCAGCCAGAATTGCTGTGACTCTGAAGGCTGCCAACTATCACCCTCCGTAAACCGCATTCAGCGTCGTCGCTTTTTGTACCGCAACTACGTGGTCGCAAGTAGAGCTGTGGCTCTGCACTGTACTTCCGTTCCCTGGCCAAACGGTCGTGGCACACGATGAGGGTTGCGCTCAGTTCTCTCGCACACAGGGGGGCAGGTACGGCCTGTAGGGAACCGTACGTGCTACCTCTCAGGCAAAACTTCTGGATATCGTCTCTCGTGGTCCCGCTCTTCCGAGAACGCCGCTCCTGTCATTGTAGGGGAATAAGGAACTTCTCTTGACAATATTTACGTAGTTTTTTCCATGTCACGTGCAGCATTATCCTCTTCCTCGTTTTGCGTGCTGCACAGTCGCCTGTCAAACTTATGTTTGAGAATATCCTCCCACTGCTTGGTGGGCAGCCTATGAACAGATTCAGGTCCTTTGTTTTTGACGGTCCTAGTCCTCCTGGATGTTTGCCAATTCTTCGCTCTCTCCGCCAGTTTCTTCGCGAAGACCTTCTCCCCCAACTTCTGCAGCATCTCCTGTTTCACTGCTTTCCTCGATGTCACGGGGCCTAGACGCCAGCATTTGCGTATTAAGTTCTCAAGCGCACGGTCAACCTGAGGGACCAGCTTTCGTAAAACAATTTTGTCCTTTGCAGAGAATCCTTGCCACACAAAATCCAGTGCCACTGCCGCTAGATCTGTTTCTAAAGCGGTCTGCCTCTGAGCATTTTGGTTCTCTGCGGGAACCAGCGGTCCACCCTGCTGCATCTGACTCTCTGGTGAGCTGTCTTCTTCGTTAATTGTATCGAGCACTCGCGCTCCCAATGCTGGAGATGAAAATAATCTAGCACGTGTAACACGCCGTCTCTTCGGCCTCGCTAGAGGTTCCTGGCTCTCCAGCAGGTGCTTGCTCCCAAGCCAACGGAGAAGTCGCGGTGAGGGTCCATCGTTCCATGTTGCCGGTTGACCAGCCAGCTCATCGAGCCGATATCGAGGACGTTCTTGTGCGTCACCGTGGTCGAACCCTTTCTGCTCCATTTCCATCTCCGCCGTCAGAATCTCCGCCAGTTCCCTGGTTGCCTCTACTTCCGTGACGACGAGCCATTCGTTGTAATGGCGCAGCAGTGGACTGACTAGCAGGTTGCCAGCTACTATAGCACTGAAGTCCCTCTTACCCAACTTGTCCTCTGCCTGCCGTTCATACTTCATCTGAGTTTGGTTGCTTGGCCACCAAGCGGAAGCGGCCCTGTCAAGTTTATTCTTCGTTATTTTTTGTTCACCGCGGCCGGCAGCGAGTCTCGAATACATGACCGACATCACACTTAACCGTCGTGCTTCTTTTTCCATCGCTTTCTCGATGCGCTCCGAGGCTTCTTTCTGCCAGAGACTCGGTTCGTTTAAGCGAAACTGCATCTGACGTACTTTCGCAAGGGATGCATTTAGACCAAAACTAGTCCACCTTGGCTGGGTGGGCTTCCCCGGATCAGTGACGGGAATGCGCTTCGGGTCTCCATCTGTCGGCGTTGGCGGGGGTCCGTGCATTTGAGATGATGCAGTTAGATGGCTCGTGTGCTGCGCTAGAGTGTGTTCACGACCACCGGTGGCATATTTCTTCAACAATACTTCCGCGAAGTTGCGTTGTTCCCCTTCCAGCGGTGATTGAGAATCCCCTGATGAGTTAATTCGCATCTTCGCAAGATCACTGATAGCTACCATAAGAGCCGTCTCTGGAGGCAAGCCCGAGGATGAGTTGCTGGACTTTTGCCAAAATGTATGGGTGTTGTTCTGTCGGAGACGATGGAGCTTGTCTTCGCCTTGGGTGCGGTTCACTCAGTCCAACACTAGTGTCCTGGTCATCCACTGACGCTGCCAGTCTGCGACGATTAACCAGGTAGTTTGTGTCTCGCCTCCCGGCGGTGCCGGAAGAATGCACTTCTGCACGGATAGCCAGAGACCGTGCCAAAGCAAGCAGCAGCAGTAGAGGGACACTATACCCACCACGGCCGTGCCTTTTTTTCACAGGTGTCGTCCTGCCGGCACTCCCTCCACACCACGAATCACCGCGCCTCATCTGCATCACAGCCACTGCTCCTAGGACACCCATTTCCACGAAGAGCCGGTCTGAAATTCAGCAGCCTCTCCGCTTGCACTCTCGCTCGCACTCTGGACCACGGCTGTGGCGCCCACCCTTATCATCGATCTCCGGTGACAAGGAAGTTCTTGTGGCACGTATAAGCCCTTGGTTGATCGAGAGGCACGCAAGTGGAAGAGTAATAGGGGCTCATCATTCAAAACTGTTACAGCTGTGTCATAGTGCCTTTCCTGAGATGTGCCAGCCATCCAGGAGCCCTCCGGGGCTCAGTTCATACGCGCGACTGGACGAGGAACGGTCGCACCTGTTGTCGGACAGCTCCTCAACTCGTTCTCTTCAGGCTGCGCAGAAGCTGCTCGACGTGTGCCAGCTGGTCACGCATTTCAGGCCAACCTGTTCGAAGCCTCGTATTGAGGCCGTTCGGACACGAAGGCGGACTGCGGGTGAAGTCTTTGTGTTGACGCGCTCTGGTTGAAAATCCTGAGTGGATCCAGGACACGCTGCACCCTCTTAGCACAAGTCATACACGGTTGTGTAGTCCTTTCTCAGCACTTGCCATGACACCCACCTGGAGGGCAAATGCTGAAACCTGGCCTTGCTTTACCGATTCTAACGCCTCCCCTTTGCTGACAACCCAACAGTACCGTACGGGTCCCCCCCGAGTGAAAAGCTTTTTGGACACCGTGGCAGCATTCAGTCCACAGCGGCGGGTCATGTAAACCGAACAGCGTGTACAAAACACGGGCGGAGCGCATGCAGTCAAAACGGAAAAAAACATTGGTAAGCTGTATACAGCTTAAGGATTCCGCTCGAAGAAAATTGACTTAACTTACTGAATAAAACGACATCTCATCATCCATTGCGGGTGACATTGCTGGAGGGGGCGGTGGGGGGGGGGGGGGGGGAGGGGAGCGGCAACGCAAAAATTCCAGCGGACGAAGCACCGGCCATGTCTAGCCAAACCCCATTGAGGTATAAACGGCAAAGCTCCTCTTCATTTGGCGCGGGAACTGACTGAAAACGGTACACTCAAAAGGACCTTATCGGAAAAAAAGTGCCCTGCCACCTGACCGGTACCTATACGCCGCGAAAACCGTCCCCCTTACTGCCAACAGATGCCCACATAAGAGGGTACGTCGTACAGGAGATTGCCAAACCGCAAAACTCCCAGCTTCGTGAAACATAAAGGAAAAGCGTCCCTTTTCTGTGGGACTCGGAGATCTGCGAAGGCAACGCGACATGCTGCTTGTCTTTACCGTGGCACTGGAGAAGCTACACGTATCTAGTCTTGAAGCCTCCCACGACCCACCCCACGTCCTGTGTAGCGGTGCTAGTCCCCCATTCGAGACGTATTCCTCTGCGTCGCGAGTTCAGCTACACACCGTTCTGTACTTCCGGGAGACCAAGCACCTGTAGCCAGCTGATGGCTGCAGTGTCCCGCGGTCCGGAAATCGGGCTGTGCATCCTCTCCTTGCCAATGTGAAAACAAGTGCCGGCTCCGCTTTCGTTGTGCGTCCCCACGTCCGCATACTGCAGCTTCGGGGTGGGGCTCACGTCCGAGACTGTAGGTACAAAGAGCGGGCCCCTCTCCCGTTACTTGTCATCGACATCTTTCAGGTCGAATTCTAAGGGAGAGTTTTACTCGTGCAGCGCCCACCCGCTTGTGCGAAGTCAAAAGGCATCGGGTCTCTCGTACGTTCGTATGGTAATTGAGGCTCAGGTGAAAACATTCTTCAGTATCTGAATCGATTTCCAGGTTGGAAGGACGAATTATGCACGACTGACTGCCTCCTGCCTATAAAGTGACCACCCGCTTGTGCGAAGTTTAAAAGTCACGGGGCTCGTAGGTTCGTCTGGTAATTGAGGCTCAGGTGAAAACATTCTTCAGTATCTGAATCGATTTCCAGGTTGGAAGGACGAATTATGCACGACTGACTGCCTCCTGCCTATAAAGTGACCACCCGCTTGTGCGAAGTTTAAAAGTCACGGGGCTCGTAGGTTCGTCTGGTAATTGAGGCTCAAATGAAAGCATTCTTTCCGTGAAGCACACGATGCACTACAGAGTGGACGGACGTGCCGTGGAAGCGTCCGATTGAGAGCCAACTCGCGAAGGATGTCGGCTCATCAGCGACACAAGACATCGCACACCACCGACACATGTGAGCAACACGTGTTCGTGCCTGTCGAACAGTCGGTGGTCGAAATTGCCTTTCAGCACACGCGACATGAAGGTATAGTCGAGGGTGTCAGGCCTTTAGTGGTAGTATTCGTGGTCCCGCCCGACATCTCGGCCAGCAAAGAAAGTCTTCAGCCAATCAAAGAGGCATATCGTCCGACTTCTCCACGTGATCTGCATCTGTGTATACACCGCCTGAAGTAAGACATGCACAGAGACAGGACAAAAAACCGGTTCCGGTTTCTTCACCGTGGACGAGAGGTCCACCAGTGGGGTCTATTCTGAACCCACTGCACTTCTTTGCGCGCGTACACCGCTGTGTGGTCAATACAGCGCGTGGAGAGGGTTTTCGACTCCTTCAGTTCCGCGGTTTTAGGGTGGGGTTCAGTAATCTGTGAATGCGTCCAGTGCATCGTCTCGTAGATGCATCTGGACAGCTACACCGTCTAGCTAAGGCGTCTCTAGGATGTTGCGTGCCTACGCGAACTGGTAGCACAGCCTATTTCCTCCGTTGCCCATGGTGCAACTCACTGGAAACGGCAAGCGGAACAACCACGCGTCGACAACTGACAGAGCAAATTCAAAACCTCTACCGCACGCGGGAGGGGGTAGGAGCAGCCGAGCAGCCACGAGGCATGGCATGATACAAGTGATCGAACGAGTTTACTTACCTTCCACAGAGGCAGAGAGAGAAAACCTCCCCTAATGTTGAACTGCGGTAAATGCGCCACCGCTTGACCGCTTCCTGATTAAAAAAAGTACGGAGCCAGCTCGACCTCTGACTCTCCATCCCTCCCCTGCTCGCAACGATCCTTGGGTCATGCATACGAAACGTGAGAGACATTCCACCGAATGTAGCGGCGCGTGCCACATACAAGCATGTAGGCACACGTACAAATGCGCGCACATGTATACAAATATACTTATATATATACTGGGCTTGCGCGTTGACCACTAGATGCAGTTGACCCCCAGCTATATGCAACCACGCGGAAGCGCTCGAATATGCACGCAAGTTCCCTACCGGCAGCCAGAAAGAGAGGAGATCAAAGACGCTCCGTCGAACATGCCTTACCCACGTAAGCGAGCGAGCCACTCCACTTTTCTTGGAACGCAGGTGCCTCAGACTTCTGCTCAGGCAGCGGCCTCTCGTTGAAAATGTTTGCGAGGTAGATGCCCTCTTGCCTTGCATTCTGAGCTGTAGGGGCAGGCGGCCGGTAGGACGCATCGACCTCAGCTGCGCGTACACCGGATGGCACAAGCAGCTTAGATGCTTCGCCACAGGGAATCTACCAGGGCAATTCCATCGTTCCTAGGTCCACAGACTCGCAGGTCACCAGACGAGTCCTTCGTTTCGAAAAAAGCAAGAACGAAGAGAGGAACAGTCTCCACTTTTCTTATACGAACGAGATCGATTTTGATACACAGACGCACATATACAGATACGTATAAATGTCGTGAAAAATGGACTCACGCGTGCGGCAAAGCCTTACCGAGGAAAGCCTTAAATTCATCTGAAGAAAGGTGCTTGTTCGATTCAAGCTTGCTGAAGTCGAATTTGAGCGGGTTCAATTGAGGGAATTGCAAACTCAGGGTCGGAACCTGTCGTTTCAGCCACTCGGGCGTCGTGTCAGCGGCTCTACACATAGAACAAGACGTTCGCACGGCCAGGGGAACTCAATGCCACGTGGAATACCGCATGCACGTCGTCTATCAGCGTCACCCAGCTCGTGAACCACGCGCTGCCGCATGCCGATACAGCACGGGAACTAGTCTTCAACACACCGCTCGTCACCGTACCGTATATTCTTTTTGTCACCAGCTGATTTACGAAGAGGCCAGAGACAACTAAATCTGCTACATATGTACCGTAACTATAACCATGCTGGCACCCAGTGTGCACGCGCCTGCCTACAGGACCCCACCAGCATGTATCGTTGCTCGCGTGTCCTGCATTCTGCAGCGTCCAGGGGAAACCCATCGAGGCTGCCTCTCGCAGAAGCACACCTACATCGTACACCCTTCGGGCGCCGGAACGCACTTGCGTTTGCATGCAGGGATTTTCCACGGCCCGGTAGCTCGCGCTACGTCCCTTTGGACTCTCCTCTCGCCTCTGCACCCCTAGCCTCCAAACCGTTGAATTCAGTCCTCGCCCAACCCTCGTCGTCTGCCCGTCCGCGCTCCGTCCCCGGCCGCTCGCTGTGTCCCTTGCTGCCGTGCCGTCCGCGCGCTTACCCTGCTTGGGCGAGAAGCTCCTGCGCAGCGTCCGCCAGCTTGGGCGGCGCGATCGCAGCGCAGTCGCCGAGCGCGTACACGTTCGGCTGTCCCAGCAAACGCAGCTGCGGATCTACGGGAAGCGCACGCAGCGGCGGCTTTCCAGCGACCTGCGGGTACTGCTGCGCAAGCAGCTTCTTCACCAGGGGCACTTGACCCACGCCGCTGGCCCAGAGGACAAAGCCGTGGAGAAGCTCTTTCGGCTGCAGCTCGAAGAGAGGACACACGAGAACGCGCGCGGTCGAGGGCTACGTCGTGAGAAACGCAGCGCGCGGCGAACTCCGGCCGCGGCGCGCGCCTTGAACGAGAGCGCGAGCCGGCGAAACAGCAGCAGCGCGCGTGGTAGACGTTCTCTGATATCTCTCTGACTTGAACAGCGAAGCGCGTGCCGGCACAGAAAGAGAATCTGAGCAGCTTCGCCTCCCCAACGGACAGAAGAGAAAGAAACACGGAACGCTGTGTGTGCGAGGGCAGACTCCCGTCCAGGGGAGGCAAGAAGGTCGTGCAGGCCGCCCCGCAGAAAAGGTGTGTGTCGCGGATAGTTTCCCGGAATCCACTTCCGCATGCACGCATTGGCCGAACCAGATCCTCATAGCCGCCATGCGGCCGCACAAGCCGCTCACCCTGACAGAGATTCCAGCGGGAGAGGAATGCACCACAGCGGGGTCGCCACATTGCTGAAGTTACAGAAAGCGAAGGAAGCGAAAGCCAAGCGAGGAAAGGCTCGCAGAGCACCTTCCTGGCTCGGCGGAATCGTGGCGTACCTCTTTCGAGGCTCCCGACTCGTTGGAGACGTATTTCACCGAGTCTGCTTCGACTCCGACGACTGTGCTGCGAAGCAGAAGCTTGACATGAAGTTCCTCGGTCAAGGTCTTTTCGGCGAACGCAGAGATATCTGGCGGATAGGTGCCCAGCAGGCGGCTGCCTCCTTCGATCAGGGTGATGCTCACGTGAGGAATAAGCTGGGGCGCACACACACACGCACTCACACACCGCGGCGACACAGCAGTTGGGTCGATAATAGGCCCGCGTCGTGGCCGAAATCCGGCACGGCGACTTGCGTTCCGCGACAGACAAGTCGCAAAGAAACTTGAGTGCCGCGTCGTGTGTGCGGCAGAAACCAAGAAAGCGCCTTTTCAGCGGGGATGGCAAGATATAGCCCGTCCGCTAGCCCCCGCGACTTCTCCCTAGGAGACACAACGGATGTGGCGCGTAGACGCGAAATCCAAATTTTCGTCTTTGGCTTGCCACGGTCCCGGCGCCGCACCTGCGGGAAGTACTTGCTCATATCCTCTTTGATGAAGTCCGCGAATTCTGCCGCGCTCTCCACGCCGGTGGGGCCGCCCCCAACCACGACAAAGTGCAGAAGACGGTCGCGCTCCTTCTCCGATGTCTCTGAAGAACGCGCACGTCAAGGCCACGCAAGGGCGAGTGGTCCTCAGCGGCACTGCGTCCAGCGACACGCAGGCAGACTCGCAGCCGCGTCGCTTTCAGCCCCGCCGCGCGAGTGAGACGGCGAGTCTCTGCCTCGGTCAGTACTGCGTGAAAACTCTACGAAGGTCGACATGCACAGCACGCGTCTCCCCGGCGGCCGCAGGCTTCACTCTCTCCCACGAGAAGCCCGAGGGGCGCGTGTGCGCCTAGGTATTGGGCTGTCCACCTCCGCAAAGCCTAAAATGCTCGACAGACGCGCGAGCCGGCGGGCTCAGGTTGCCCTTCGCCAGGCGTGCACTCGGAAATTCTGTATATCGCAGCGGCGGTGCGCGACGATGATACACATGGACAGAGACCTGAACGTACGCATGGATCACATGGGCCTCGAGCACACAAGCTCGCCGCGGAGGCTTGCGTGTACTGGCCGTCTTGTGTACGGCTGGGCGTTGTGGCTGCGGCTTACGCGGCAGGGCAGCGAGCTCGAAGTTGTTCATGACTTTCTTGCGAATCAACATCGCGTGCTCGACTTCTTTGAGGAAGAAAGCATGCGACGCCACGTCTTTGATGCCGAATGTGTTCGAGTCGGCGCCGACAGCGATGATGAGGTAGTCGTACTTAAGCTTGAAGTGCCCGCCCTGGCGGCTGTCGCACGCTGCGGCAGAAACAGACACGCGTCAAGCAGAGACCAAAAACTATGAAGGAGGCTGGAGCTAGAAGGCTGCGTCGCCGTCGCGCCGTACACGTGCGGAGACGTGTACGTGCAGTTGTCCACGAATACACTGACAGCCGAAGACTTGTAGCAAAGTTGGCGCACAAGGCGACAAAGCTAGCCATGTGAAGTGACGCGTCGGTGCATATTTGCGTCGACGCGGACACCGCAAGATCCGTGAGCACTCGAAGTGGAGACAGGCGGGGGACGCGAGCGAGGAGAAACACGTGCGGCGGGGTGGCGCCGCCGCATACATGCAAGGAATGCTGGCATTTATCTATTTTCACACATTTCCAGAGTCTGCACTCGCCGTTGCTCGGTCGCGAGTGTCTAGAGGCCTGCATTCGCTTGGTTAACGGGAAAGCAACGCTCGGCGACCCCCCTCAAGTTGCCATGTCGCGTGCCGGCGGCAAAGGCGAAGGAGGCGACAGCCGCGTCCGAAAGGCCCGAGTCCAAAGGGAGTACGAAAGGGGCGAGTGGATCTCAGTTACTCGACTGACTTACCGACGATGCGGTTTTCAAAGTCCACATCTGTGCAGTGAGCCTCGTAGAAATCCGCAACCTTGCGGCCGTCTTGGTAGGCCAAGGAACGGATCGGCTGTGGAAGCGCACACGCAGTCGCGACGCGCGCGCATGCATCACACGAAGTCAGGCGTGAAACATGTATGTGTAGGTACAGCGCGCACCGACGGCATGCTCGCACACGCATGCGGGGTTTTAAGAAAGGATCAACCTACGTCTAGGTGCGCCTATACATGTGGAAATGGACTTCCTTCTCGCGCAGGGTGAGCAGGTGCTCCAGACACAGCTGCAAGCCGCGAGGGGAACGCCCGCCGCGGCCGCAGAAAAAAAAAGTGCACCCTTGGCCCCAGGGGGACACGCCGGTCACCTCTGTCTGAATGGAAGCTGGCGAAGAAATTTTTGATATCTTTGAGGCTCGACGCGCACCGGCAGCGCGGGAAACATACCTCAATGCAGGAGAGCGGAGAGAGAGTCCCCGCGCAGACAGAGGGGAGAAGAGGCGTGAAGGTGAAGTAGTTCCGCGGAGAAACCACAGTCACATCGTAACTGCATCCCAGCCACAGACACACAGGCACACGCTCTGGAAGATGCATATGCAAATATATATACATATGTCTATATATTTATATAAATAAATAAAGATATCTACCGACACATGTGTAGCCTGCACGGACAAGACCCACAGGTACGTAGATGCTCGCTAGAGAAGTCCCCCGTGCGCGTGCGGTACGGATCTCTTGGGACCTAGCGGTAGACCTGGATGCAGATGAGTTCACGTAAATGCAGACAGAATAGGAGTGAGGGTGTATACAGACACAACCCACAGGAGACTAGTGTGCCGTTTTAAACAGAAAAAGCGAGGGCCCTTCCACACATACGCATGTATGTATGTATGTATGTATGTATGTATGTATGTATGTATGTATGTATGTATGTATGTATGTATGTATGTATGTATGTATGTATGTATGTATGTATGTATGTATGTATGTATGTATGTATGTATGTATGTATATATGTATATATGTATGTATGCCTGTGTGTAACAGTGTGCCTGAGGAGAGTGGATGAGTGAAGCAATTCCGTGGTGGCGATGGAACCTTACGACGTGCACGTCTCACATATTCGGGTCGAGGCTGCGAAAGAAGTTCACAGAAGCCCATCCGGTTCCAAGCACCACGACGCGCTGGCGAGGCCCGCTGTATGTCGGCTTTAGTCGCATGGGGAGCAGCTTCTTCAGGAGCTGCGAGCTGGTCGAGAAGGCACAACTCTCCACGCCTTCGCGCCGCGCCAGCGGGCTGCCGACCAGCGTTGAGGAGGCGGCGACGCAGGCGCGGCGGGCGAGGCCGCGCGTCGCCGGAGAGCTCAAAAGGACACGCGTCTGGCTGCTCACCGCCGTGGCGAAGGCCGAGGACAGAGACAGGCGCTGGGACTCTGCAGAGACAGAAGCCGCGGCGCTTCGACTCGTCGCCGGCAGCGCCAAACTTGCGGAGGAGGCGAAGAGCGCCATGGCGGTGCGGAGTGGAAACCGCAAGAGAGAGACGGGGTTTCACGGGCTTGGAGGGAGTGCGGAGGCGTGGATTTTTTGGACAGCTAGACAGGCACACGTGTCGCACGTGAATAATCGCGGTCTAGCGTTGGAGCACGTACGCAGGGGCGTGCAGTGACACGCGTACTTAAAGAACGCGGAAGAAAACGCGAGATGGAGCAAAACGATTCGAGTCTCAAGAGTAAAAGACCGCGTCAACACACACGCAGGGTATCCGGACGATGCGAGCTTGGAGTTTGAGCAGGGAGAACAGACAGGAGCGTCCCCAAGGGACTGAGCCGTTTGAAAACCCGAGGCGTGATGCGCGAAAAAAAAGACTAGAGGTGAACGCAGCTCCACGCGCCGATTCAGATCTCCTCGCGTAACCCAGCCGACGTGCTGTGCAGGCTCGCACCGCCTCCAGGGAGTTCTCACACCGGCAGGAGAGTATTTCTCTAAACACGCCTGGGCGTCAACGCGCTCGCACGGCTTTCTTCGCAGCAGATATGCGCCGGCGTACATCAAAGATGGAACGATCTGCCTGGATCGAAGTCCACACGCAGCCAATACGGCCGACTCGCTTGCTCGAAGAAACCTTCGTGGACCTCGGTGGCATGAACCAGCAGCGAAAGCAAGCAAATAGGAAGTATTCGGAAAAAGACGGACAGAGGCGAAACGGCGGAGAGAAGGCAGAGAGAGGATGGCGCGACGGGGAGATGTCCGCGAAGAAGCTCGGGTCCGGGAAACGAGGAGGTGAGGAGTAGAACACGGACAAAGCACAGAGGACGAAACACGCGGGCGTTGATTCTCACGCGAAAAAGCTTTGGCGACAGTGCGAGGAATTCGCGGCGGGACTTCAAAGCATCTGCGTACACCTTCTGCCGCGTTGACCGACAAGAATTGTCGCCGCGCATGCGCCGCAGCCGCCGCGGCGACGGGACTGTGGAGGGTCGAACCCTGCCGTAGGAGTCTCCGCTGTCACCTCGCCCACATAGAAGATTCTGTTGCTCTACATGTAGATGATGCTCATAACCAACCGATGACTGCACCTGCACAACTGCAGCGTCCAAAAGATCCATGTTCACTCGAAATCTGCAAGCGCCCAACGCATCCGTGCACGCGCACGCGGGATTCTCTCACTCTCCCACTGATTGAAGGACTTGACTCTGATGGGCATCCTGGACGTATCGTCACAGCTGACACATCCACATGAGAACTCCTGCAGATGCGCCCGCGGCAGAACACTCCCACAGGAGTTTGTCTCAAGGAGGAACGTGCCCGTGTGTCGTGTCACGGCCCGTGGGCGGCCGAGCGAAACGCCTTCTGTGCGTAGTTCTCCGGTTTACGCGGGGGCGCCAGCTGGACGGTTCAGACACGCATTTGCTGGAGTACAAAGACTAATGCAACGTACGTGCACTTATGCGCCACGAAGGAAATGATCTCCTGTCCCACCCACCCCTTCCGCGCCTGAGAACAGCGAAGCCTCACCCGCGGACGTCGCCTCCCGCCCTCATGCGCTAGAAACAGCTCTCTGTAAGCTCTCGTTGCCCTCTTTGAAAAGTATGAACCTGAAAGTGAGTCAAAAGGTTGGAACAGCGGACTACTCTTCAACATGGACGGCGGACGAAACTACGGACCGGCCGCACACAGGAGAATGAGTGTCGTGACTCCCAGAATGTTGTTTCACATTGGCAGGCAGGCGCCTAATTCCCCGAAGAAAGCGAAACTCAGCCACCGCGTAACAGAGGCCCGGCATTCAACGGCGCGTCGGACTGCGGTCCGCAGCGTACGTTAGTGGAACTACAACTGCATTTAGCTAAAGGCCCTGTAGTTTACCGGTCGTTTCCGTGAATTCCTATGCAGAATAGACGGTATGCTGCCTCGAAAGCTGCTCGAAGAAGTTCAGTGGGCTGGCCTCTACGGCATTTACAGCGCGTAGCTCAGGAGCGTCTCCGGACCGGGTATCCGTAGGGGACCGAAAAGCGTGTCGTGTGGTGCAAGAGCTCGAGACAACAGACCCAAAACGCTGCAGAATCATGTTTGAGGACGAGTCTGTCTGCAGCTGTTGTAGACTGTAAGTCATCAGCGTCGTGCCCCTGCCAGAGTTTCATGTCCCTTTATCCTCGCGATTGGCACCCCGACGTAACTGCTACTGTTCCGCCTGGGAGCGTCCCCCAAAGCGTGGGATCAAAAAGAGTATCGCACCACGCCATGAGGTTTCTAACGGCTCAGAATCGCAGAGACACGCGTGTACGGCATATAAATGCAGAATCATGAACACCTTACGGCACCGTAGACGTTGCCGCCTGGTTCAGTAGGCGCAACGAGGGGAACGCCGCTCTCGAGGTTGTGCCCGGGCGATTTCAGGGTTGAGTAGATTCGAACCCAGGGGCTGAAGCCGCCTATCGAACACTGGCAACACATCCTGCGGGCGGCCCAAACACCGTACGAGTCCTCTCGCAGAGTTCCCCGCACACGGCGTTTGCGCTGCCGCTTCTTTGAACTCGCCTCGCGAAACGCTGGTCTCAGGAGACGCCGGCCGAAGGCGGGCGAATGACCCGGTCTGTTGCGACAGGTGGAGCTGTGCGTGCGCCTCACTGGGAAGAACCGAGCGGATATATGTGAGCAGATAATGATTAGCACATGTGTACCGTGGTGGCTGGCTGCCTGCGCTTCGTCCAGCCTCGCTCATCAGGCAAGGAAAAGCGGAATTCCTCATGCGTACCCAAACCAGAGACAACTAGCCTCAAATTCCCTTGCTCTTCCTCTATTATCAGTGCGGACCTCGCGTACATCAGCACGGTTGTTCGTTTGCGGCCAGGGACGCTTTCGCATATACGCGGCGGCGTTTTGGCTCTTCTTGTTCGGATATGCTTGCCGTTGCCTCGCCTGGAGAGTGCGGCAAGAGACCTTCTCGACTTCGTTGGCAGCATCATATCGAAATTTGCCTCTTGAGCGGACTCGGCAACGTGAGTCCTTACTCTGGGATCACACCCCCAACTAGGAAGCATGCTACCTCTGGTTGTAGGCAGGTGTTTGCACTTTCTCCTCCGATTTGCTTCTCTCTGGGCTGCTGTAGACAAAAACTCAAGGGGGATTACGAGGATACAAACGTGCATCTACGCGTGCAAGCGGATCCACGACTGTGTACCGTGTGGCGTACGCGGATGCCTTAATCATACACGTCATGGTATCTGTCGCGGCCGGCGGTGCGCGGCTGCGCATTATTCTGGCTGAGTGGCTTAACGTGACGTTCCTTTTGTTGTTCCCGCTGGCAACGTACTTTACAGCTTCGCGTGTGTGGCGTGTGAGGGCACGCGCGGCAATTATAGACGGCGAACTGTGTATGCAACGGGAAAGATGCACG
Source organism: Besnoitia besnoiti (assembly GCF_002563875.1). NCBI lineage: Eukaryota > Apicomplexa > Conoidasida > Eucoccidiorida > Sarcocystidae > Besnoitia > Besnoitia besnoiti. Next base: position 1,670,025 of record NC_042366.1, read on the forward strand.
CAGCAGGCAGTGTACCGCAGTGCGACCCGTAAGGTGCTTTCCTCTGCATCGGGTGCCGGGGTGCTTTTTTCTCTCCCTTTGCCCGCGGAGCCGGCGAGGCCGTTGCAGGTACGACGTGCTTCCGTTGCGTCTTTCCGCAGGGACTTCATGCAAGATTGGAGAGATTCGGACGGAAACGTTCCTGATTGAAGCGTGTCGGTAACCCAGCCCGGCAGTGCGAGCTCCTTGAAGTTCTTTCGCAGTTCCAGCTCAGCGCTGACCTTCGTCGTGTGTGGGCTGGAGGGCCGCCGTCGAATCCTTCCCGCGAAGCTTTTGCAGCTGTCTCTCCAAAAAACGCATGCTTCCGTGACAAAAGCGAATTCCCTGTGCGTGCTCCCACGCTCTTCCTATCTTCCAGTTTCATGTGCAGTGCAAAGTCGCCCGGTTCCCTTCGGGGAGATGTCCGCGACATCCCTTCGCTGTCTCCAGTCTTGCCCGCAGTCTTCCGCACGTTGCATCTGCAGGCGGCTGGGAACGGAAACGGACTCGCACTCGGTTTTTTTCCCACACGCCTTACCTTTTCATTCAGAAATTGCTTCTCCCTCCCTTCCGCGATCTTTTGCTTTCTTGCCAGAGGAAGCAAAACAAAATGAACCAGGCCGTGGAACCCGCATGGCTGGGGGATCGTTTTTCAAGCGAGACCGATGTTGCCGCGCTTCCGTAACCCCAGGGCTTCCTTTCTAAGAGGAAGCGAGGCTGGATGCATCGATTTCTTTCGCCGTTATTTTACTGTCGGCGTTTGATTTCTCGAGCCTCTGGAAGCACAAAGCTGAGGAGCGACTAATGCAGTTTCCGCCACACCCGACGCAGGCAACATCTGAGGCACCTGGTGACTCTGGAGGACAACACAGCAAACGCCTGTTCTCTTTAGCACCTCCGGAGGCCGCCGAGTCACCTCCAGCACACGCAGAGTCCCATTTGACAGCAGAAAGGTGCTAGGATTTCAATACGCCGTGTCTACCACTTACCGTGCTTTTCAGTGTTTATCCACCTAATTCGCTGGCAAAGTGGCGGGCAGCAGGAGCTGTCGTCTGAGCTTTCATTTGTAAGGCAGGCTTTTTCATTGAAGCCCCTTGCCCGCAGGGCTCACTTCCAGAGGGCAGGTGATTTGTCAGGCTTTAAAATTTGCACAAGATCGTGTTTGTGACCAGCGTGCGTGGTTCTCCTCCGTCCCCCGACCACCCCGCGCTAGCGCGTTCTGCGAAATAGTGGGAGACGACGAGCGACGCTTTTTTTCAAGGTTGAATTCCCCGTTTTCCAGTCCCCGCGTGTCTCAGCCGTGCACGGCTGTGCGAGTTCATTCCCCTTCTTTTTAGTCGCTTCGTTCCTCGTTCCTCCGTTCGCTCCTTCCGGAGGCGCGTTATGCGCCCAATCGCGTAGCTCCTGAACTGCAGTCTTCGCTTTCTGTCCGCGCGCTGCTCTACGAAAAGGCCCCCGCCTCGTTGACTCCCGAGGCGTCGCGTCTTTGCATGTCACTCTCTTCTTTTTGACTAGGTCTTTTTGCATCGAGTGCGTCATTTTTCCTTCGTGTGCAGCGGCTTTCTCTCCTGTTGCGCCTGCGGTTTTTCCTGTTCCTGTTTTGCCCTGTTCGGCGCTCTTTTTTGGGCGATTCTTGGATGGTCGCTTTTCCGCAGATCTTTTTCCAGCGTCGTTCGCTTCGCGTGTCGTCGCCATGGCGGCAACCGAGTTTTCCGGCAGCGCAGATGCGTCTCTGGCCCTTGACGCGCCTTCAACGTACTCTTCTGACGCGTTGGCGGCTGCCTCCAGCCCTGCGGCTGGTCTTTCGGCGCTGTGGCCTATCGGCCTTTGCGTGATTGTTTTCGGCAGCTTCGCAGGGGCGGCCGGCGACATTTTGATTCGCCGTTCTTTTCTGCGCATGCAGGCTTGCCCGTCGATCCGTCACGTGATCCGAGACCGCGGATGGGTATGGGGGATGATTCTGACCGCTGCGATGGATCCACTGAGCACGTTTGTGGCGTTGCTCTTTGCGCCCGCGACGCTCGTGGCGCCGTTCGCCGGCATGCATATATTCTGGGGCTGTCTCTTGGCGGTGGCGTGGCTGAAGGAGCGCATGTTTGTCTTGGACGTGGCGGGCGCGGCGCTGATCATTGCGGGCATCACGCTGATTGTGATTTTTTCGGGGAAGGAGCAGGTGATTGGCACCGTCGCCGCCTTCGGGCACTACCTGCAGTTCCCCGGGGCGATCACGTACATCTGCGTCTTCGTGGTGCTGGCGACCCTCTCCTGTGTATTCTCCTCCGACCACGTCCTCGCGCGAGTCTTGCCGCCGGCGCGACACCCGCGACTCAGCGCCCTCGTCCAGCGCTTCGCAGTCTCCTGCGCCTCGGGGATCGTGGGAGGTGCGACCAATATTGGCGCCAAGGCGCTGGTCGTCGTCTTGACGGAGTTCCTCGCGGCGCCCAAGGCCGCTCTGGCCTCCTGGTCGACCTACGTGATTGCCTTCCTCGCCGCCGCCTTCGGCTTGTTTCAGCTGTACTATCTGAACGCCGCGCTGCACCGCTTCGAGGCATCCTATGTGGTGCCGATGATCAACTCCGTCTTGATCGTCTCCGGGTCAGTGGGCGGCATCCTCGTCCTGCAGGAGCACCCCGACAACTGGACGGCGTTCTTCGGGGGCCTCGCGCTCGTCGTCGCGGGCGTCTTCGTCCTCTCCAGCCGACAGGCCGCAGGCAGCCTCCCCGGGGCAGCCCCCCGCGCCGCGGTCGCCGCAGGCGAACTCGTGCGCCTCGCCAGCTTCATCTCTTTCGGGGACGGCAACCCCGGCCGCGAGGCCTTCGGCGGAGCCAAGCCGGGGGGGGAAGGCGACTCCACGCAGGAGGAGAGCCCAGAGGGCGCGGAGAAGGACGCGTCGCTGGCTGCAGCTGCAGCCAGCGACGCGAAGGAACGCGGGATCGACTCCGGGCAGCGGAGCTCGACCCTCGACACCGAGGCCGCAGACATGTGCGATGAAATCGACAGCAAATTCGGCGGCGTTAGAGGAGGAGAGACGCCGCCACTCAGCGTCTGTGGAGAGAGGAAGCAAGTCGACGGACGGGGGCCTCGCGGGAAAGCACTGCCCGCGGCGCCGAGCAGCGCGGACATCGAGGCTGCGGCTTCAGAAAGGGGGGGGGTCGAGGAAGACGAAGAAAAGGGATTCAGCCCGCGTGAGGGCAAGAGACTTGACAGCGAAGAGACACCCGTTGCCGCGGCGCTCTGCAGAGAGCAGCCCCTCGTTCGAGTGGCCGTCGCGGCCTCGTCATCAGAAGACGAATGCGCTGAGGAAGGCAGGCGAGAGTCCGCCGCGCGAGACGCATGCGGCCTTCGGGAAGGCGAAAAGCTGACAGACAACCGACGCTACATCATCTTTCCGCGCGCGTGTCTTCGAGCACTGCCGCGGTCAAGACTCGCTGCGGTTGGGCAGAATGGGAGTGAAGCGGAGGAAGTGGTGACTCAAGCCGCTGAGGCGCCGCGACACTCCAGCGAGCGGAAGTCCCGCCCCGAGAAATTCTGCAGAGTCCGCGCGCCGGCGTCGCCCCTTATGGTGAGTTGCCCTAGAGGCTCAGCAAAGTATCGAAGGCAGTCGCTGACGGCGAGCGACAGCGACGAGGCGGCCGCGCCTCCGCCAATCGCCTGCGCGGCTTCTTGGAGTTTCCCTGCCCGTGTCCGAGAAAGCGATCAGGAGGAAAGAGCGCAAACAGATTCTTCTGACGACGGACGAAGGTGTCTCTCGCTGTCCACGACCGTGCGGCGGCCATTGGAGACTTCCCGGCATGTCCGCATGGAACCGCCTCTGCGCGGCGAACCAGGCGGGCTCGCGGGGCTGCCGGATGAACGCGAGAGCGGCGCATGCGGTGTGCACGTTTCACATGCCAACAGAGACGCGAGCGAGGACCCAACCGCCGCTTTCGGGAGGGGATCACGCCTTTCAGCCGTTGCCAGACCAAGCCGTTCTAACGGCGACGAGGCACCTGCGCCGTGGATAACTTGCGAAAATGAAAGTTACGCATTAAGAAATGGGACGCCGATCTTCGGGTCTGCAGGGTAGGCAGAGTCACATTGTACACAGGAGTGAGATGCGAGTCTTCAGCTCGTGCGTTTCAGGTCTAACTCGCATGTCATCAATGCCTTTCCTCGAGTCAAGTGCAAAACCATGCATGCAGGGGGATAGCGGGTCCTGCTGCGGCTGTCACGGAGAGCTCTTCGTGGAATTCGATGCCAATCGACGTCTGTGGAGATGCGGTTATTTTAGATGGGGAAATTGAACTCAGGGAAACTGACCCTGACACGGGTGTTCGATAAGGACGCCTGCAACGCTTTGAGGCGGCAGTTCCACAGAAAGCGCCAGGCAAAGTTGGGCTTTGGAGTTTTTCCGCTGTGTCGATGCCTGCTGTTCTGCCTGCATGCTCTGTAGCGACCTCGCCGGAGCCATTTCCGGCACACCCTCTCCACAATTCGCGGAGGCGCGCAAGCTCTTTTGGAGAGAGAAAAAGCGATGTGCGCCGCGCGTCATATTGGCTGCTTCGGCGGAGACGCCGGCGGCGTTCCGCACTCGCTGTTGCGTCGGGGGGGGAGGGGTGCTCTGACGGGCGAGGAACCTAGTCCTTAGCTAATCGGGCCTTGTCGTTCTCCGTTGTGTGGTGACCAGTTGTAGATCGCACGAAGCACAGGGTGGCAAATGTCCATGTTTTTTAGACCTTCCGGCGGAGTGGAGCGTCGCATGTACGCGGGGACGCTTCAGGGACGTAATGAGGAGGGATTCGCGAAGCGGTTGAAAGACGCGTTTCTTTCATATGCGCTTTTTGCATAAAGGGAAAATGTTCGCTGTCCCCCTGCCACGGCTGAGTGTCGAATAGAGAGGAGACGTGCGCCTAGGGGATAGTTGAGCGCGAAGTCGATGCGGAGAAAGGCTTTTTTCAAACGTCTCAGGCAGACGTCACTTTATCCCGCAACTCGCTCCTTCGGTAGCGGACTCGCTGCTGGCGGCTGTGTGCAACTCGACGCGAGTCTTTACGCGGAGCCGAGGGGCGGTAACGGGCCTGCGGGGGCCCGTGTCAGAAAGGGTACCGTTTTAGATTTTGTTTCTGTCCGCATGTGTGCTGAGTCAATTAGGTTTTGCGCGTCCATCCGCGTTCAGATTTATATATATATATATATATATATATACATGTTTCCGTGTATATATATTTGGATTGCCACTTGTCTTTCTTTAGAAGATGAGGGGGGCTGTAGAGCGAAACGGGAAATGGGGGTGAGGAATCTGCGATTTGTGGGCGAAGGCGGTTGCCATCGAGGGAGAAGGATCTCAAGATGATGCCCGAAGGCGGCACGAAGAGGTGGAGGGCGTCTTGCGCCACGTTGTCGCGCTCGGGGGCTGGATTGCACGCCGCCACATGGATTTTCCGTGTTTTCCATCAGTTCGTGCTCTGAGGGCAGCTTCGTCGAACACAGGCGAAGCTGAATTAGTGAATCAGGTCGCATGTCGGGTTTCGCCTGATGCCAGTGCGCGCATGCACGAGTGTCGCCAACGCACCGCAGTGAGCGGACGGGACCCTCATGGATCGCATCATTGGAGGGCTATCAGTTTTTCCGCTTCAGGTTCATCGCTACACTAGTCTATCTAGAACGTTTATCGCTTCTGGTAGGCAAAGGGAGGGCGCTCTCTGAGTCTACTCGCTGTCTCGCTTTTTCTTCTGTTTTTTCGCTGCGTCGGGGATTCAGATAAAGTGGGTTTCGCGCATACGCGCTACTTTCCTCATTTGGCATTGGATTAGCGAGACGGTGGGAACCTGCGGGTTCAGACTGACTCTTATCCGAGAGCGCCGCGCCGGCGCATCGTTACGGCGGTCATGCCAGTCAAGAGACCTCGCGTCGCGGGGGCGCCGAACGGAGTCAAGACTAGCACAACTGGCGATTTTTGTATGTCGCCTTGAGCGCACGCAAAAGCAGCCAGCTACCCTGGAACAGTTCTTACAGTGAACTCGTGTGCACTAGGCTTCACGGTGGACTACCATAGGTTGCAGCGCAGTTAACTGAGGCGGCAAGCGACCCGTGAGCGAGGCCGACGAACGGGGAGAGCAGGGAAGTGCGCCTGCGGACACACTCCACCGACGTGCATGCAGCAGCGACTTCCCTAGCCCGATCCCACATACACATGTTCAATCAGACCTCCGGGGCGACTACGCCCCAACGAGGAAGTGGCATGGAGACTGACACACACCTCAAGATTGTGCCCAGATTCCTGGAGCGGAACGATAGGGAATGAGGCAGACGATCGGGAGAGCTACGCATTCCAGTTAACAACCCCCCTATCTCAGCATCTGGGACGGATCCAGGCAGAGCTGGCGGGTTCTGACGTAAACCTAACGGTCGCGGCTTTTTGCATCGGCCACTCTGAACCGGCGAATCGCCCTAGACGGCAGTCAGTGCTTCACGATGCTTTCGTCATGAACCAACGACCCCGCCGTGTGTGACTCCCGGGAAGGCCCTGACGCGTACAAACGGTACAGGAGCGCTGCCAGTGAAGACATAGGCGGACTAGTCCACGTTTGTGAAGAAATGCAAGAATCGGCCTGCATCAGAGGCTGTTGGTTTAGACCAGCGTTTCTGTAAATCAGATGACCTATTAATGAGAAAACACAACAGGTACCCACGCACTGACCTGTAAATAGATGAGCTTTGCTGAAGCCCTTGAGTCTCCCGTTGCTGCCGACCATCCAGGCCCGGATACGTGTGAAGTTTACTCTGAGTTCAGCTGGCTACATGCAGGAGGCTGCCTATTCTTGCACCAAGATTCCAAAGTATCCAGTGTACCTATTCACTGCCAGGTCTTTCTCCGAATGGGAAAGACACACACACACACCCTTTGGGACCAATGACCTGCTTTGGGATGTAGAACACCTTTTCAGGTAAACAAAGCGCCAGCAGAAGCGAACTATGAGAGCCTTACGTTGCAGTGTGTCCTCAAGTTCATGGAGCGTACGACCCGCCTCGAGCCAGTGACCGGGGGCTACGCTGTCGGGCATCTACCGCATCTTACTCCGGCGCTGATCTGAACAGCTCGGATCGTCGTGATGACTTCGTCTCTAACATGTCTCTCTGAACTGGGAAAAATCTCGCCTGTCAGGTGTGAGCATGCGACACGATTTCCTACGCCCCGGAACAATTCAAAAAACCATGTTCAAACCCACCAAGCTTTCACGGTGCGACTTAAGAGCTGCCCTTTCTACCCAGTCTAGGTCGTTCGCGTGCAGTTCTCCTCTCACCTGGCAACCGGCACTGTCAGCCTCCGATTGCCCACGCCCGGTCCCCGCTGGAAAGGACTTCTTTCCTACGCGCTACAGGATCAGTCAGGCCAGAGAGATCTCAGCCATAAAAACTGCTCAAGGATGGCTGGGAACTGCTACTGCTCGCCTGTCCTCGTATGTGGTCTGCTTGGGACGCTTGCCGCTTCGACGTCCCGAATTATCAGCCACTACGGGTTTGGTAACCCGCGCACGGGTTGAATGAGGCATGGCGTTACGTTGGCAATACTGGCTTTGTCCGTCCGATTTTATCCGCAAGTTCGTTCGCATGCGTCGTGGTCTCCATAGTATTTTGCAAGGCAGTTCCGCTGTGTATTCAGAGCGTACTCAGTTCTTTACCCGTTTGAAGAGCTCTTCCTGTATTCGTTCACCTTTGTCTCTTCGGTGGCATGCGATACAGACTCCGCGGGTCTGCATTTCGCCGCGTCGGGAGTTGATCTTTCTTCTGCGTCCTCTCGTTTCACGAACCATCGACCAAAGATTTTGCTAGGGAGTGCCAGGTCCCTTGTTTCTGCAGTTTTCCACAGCCTTCTTCTCCAGTGAACCCCGTCGAGTCTGCTTGACAGGTTATCCAGCTAGGCGCGCAGCCGCGCAAGTAAGCTCTCTGTTTCGAGCACTTGCCGTTTTTTATATTATCCGGTACCTCACGCTTCCTGTGTTTTTCCGCCATTTCTGCACTCTGTCGTTTTCGCTGGAGTGCTTTCTCTTCTTCTTTTCTCTGCATCTCGCTTCCCAGTGTGCGCAGGTGGCAGTCCCTCTCTGCGCCTTCGGTGAACCACCTCGCTAGATGCCTGACTCCGTTGGAGGGTCGTTTTTTTGGCCTAGAGGGGCTGACTTGTTCCCTTTTCACTTTTAGATGCAGGGAGAACGGTTCAGTTTTCAGCCGCCTTGCGCAGTGCTTCACCTCTCTGTCTCGGGGCTGACGGGGGGCAACCGAGGCGACTCCCCGGCTCCTCCCAGGGTCGCGTCCACGCCGGCACGCTTCGGGGGCTACGACGCGCCAGAGTCATCTGGAGTCTTCCGGACTCTCTCCCAGATTTTAGCTGAATGTTGCGCTGCAGGCTGATTTCGTTCTGCGTGATCAAAACTCGAATTCGGGGTCAGGGCTCAGGATGCCACACCGCCAGCTCTGAGTCGCGAGGACGGGAGGCCATCCGACTCTGCGAATCGCATTCCGACTCTTCATTACTGATTACGCAGGGGGCTTGCAACTGGCGGGAGGATGGTATCTAGCCCTCTCCTCGGCTTCGTCTTCAGGGCAACGGCTCAAACTTTGAGCCGCAGCCAACACACCTTGAGAGTCTAAAATCCGTGGATTGGCCTTGTCGGTCAAGGCGCGTGCCTATGGATCACGCCACTATCTGCGTCAAGTCTCCATCTTGACTCACTTTTCGTTTTCCTTCTGCCGCCTGCCTTCGTTGTTTTCCCATCCTCACCGTCTCCGTGGCCTATGTCGGTGCCTCGACAGGCCTGAGCCACCATACCGAGCTTTCTCCGTCTCACGAGTGCCTCATCCGGCTGCAGGAGAGACTCTCATCTCGCGCCTGGAGGTGTTTTGTATGCCCTACAAGTCTGCCAAGGTGCGCAGTTGCTAGCTGGAGTCCGGTCCTGAGGTCGTAAATTCCTTCTTGTCGAGTGTTTTAGACTTTTGTCCGCCAGCCGATTCAGTTAGATTTCCGGTGTGACCTTTTTCGCCGGTGTTGCCCGTATTCGTCTCCAGTTGTGGTGTGTCGGCCTGTCGTTTTTAGTGTGTCGCCCTTCCGCGTCCGCTTGACTCCTTTCCAGTTTACCCTGAGTTCACTATCGACGCCCGGCTCAGTCGTTTTCATCTTGCCGGTTCAACTCGCGGCGCGAAAGAGGCCGTAGCACCTCGTCCGAGAGGCTCAAAGCGGTGTAGGGACGCGACGGCGGGTGGAGAACACAATCCAGCGTGTTGCAGGCGCGCGCAGATCTGCGAGGCGAAATCGCTTTTCGGATGTTTTTTGCTCGTGCGCACATCGCCGCGAGCCCAGCGCTCATAAGAGGCAGCGCGAGCTGTTGAATGGTTCCGCGTCGTCTGGCGAGGAAGAGGGATGGAGGGCAAGACGGAGGATAGACACTCTTCGCCGGACGGCCCCCCAGGGAGACGTGACGACGACGCGCCTCACAGGAAGGCGGCCGAGGGGGTAAGGGGTGCCTCCCGAGAGGCTGGGCGTACCGACTCAGGGAGTCTTCTGGCGCCCGGTGCACACAAGGATTCAAGGCGCGGCTATCGGTCGCCAGGGCACAGGTTTGCGTATTTTGGTGAGACAGGGCCCGAGGCAAGAAATGTCGGCGGCCACGAGAGGGCGAGTTCCGCCGCCGCCTCTGTCTCCAGCCACGACGAATCTAGGGTCAAGTCCCTCGAGTCGACTCCGTCTCCGGACCTGCGCCCGTCGGACTTCGGGGAGAGAAGAGGTCCCTTCGGGCAGGCGGCCGCTTCGGCCTCGCTGACGTTCTCTCCAGAGCGCAGACCGGTCTCAGTGCCGGTGCGGAAGATGAACAGAGGAGGATGCGCAGACAGTCCGGCGCGCACGCGCGTGTGGACGCAGCGTGGAAGCTCCCCCCGCGGGCCTGCCGGCGGAGACGCTCGCAGCCTGAGTCTGCGCGGTCGGCTTCTCGGTGCGCGGCCGCGAGTCGACCAGCTGTTTGACTTGAACGCGCACGGTCTCACAGAGATCGTCGGGGTCTCAGACGACGGCTACGAGACTACAACTGGGGCCAGCGCCTCGGCGAGTTTTCTGGATCGTGGAGCGGCCATGGCGGGCGCGCGAGGCCACACAGCCAGTCTCTCTTTTGAGCTTTCTGGAGGCATCGAGGCCGCGCACAAAAGAGACGGCTCACAGCCGCCCTCTCTCTGCTCCTCACGCGTCGCCGTCCAAGCAGCGTGCGGGGGGCCCCAAGCGAAAGCTCCGCACCGCCCGCGAGGCCTAGCGCGGAGCTCGGCTGTCATTGGCAAAGATACTGTACGGCCTGCGCGCGCAACGAAGGAGGAATCCAGTCGGGAGTCTCTGCCCGCGGTGCGGTCCTCGGACTCCAGCCACCACTCGAGGTGTTCGAGCAGGAGGTCTAAGAGCGTCTCTCAAGAGAAAAAAACAGTCCACTACGTCTACCAGAAGATGCAGAAAGAGAAAACCAATGGGCGAGCAAAAATCAGGCCAAGCGCAAAAAAAGACAACAGAATGAAAGGCGTCGACGCGATACGGATCTTTTGTGGGACCTGGTAAGAGGCTGACGGCGCCGTGAATCTGTCTCGCTAAACGCTGCAATGAATGGTTGAGAAGAGGCGACGGGTCAACAGATCTGCTTTTTAGGAGTATTTCCCTGCATGTGCGGGTCATGCACACGATAATGGAGTAGAATTTCTGCTCCGTTTTCTCCTCTTTGCGCGCGCAGAGCCCTGTAGCAGTATGTGCAGCGGCGCCCTGTTGACTCACGACTTTCGGCCTCCCCTGCGTCAGTTACCGTCGTGATGTTTCTCCGTGCTTACGCGGGTTGGCGAGTGTCGCTGTAAGCCTGCGCCGCCGTCACTTCGTCCCGTGTGTCTCTTTCTCCGTCTCTGTTACCGCTTCACGTCGGATGGACTGCCGAGACCATACACCTTCACGTATATGTGTACATGCGCAGGTGTGAACGGGTGAGTCTCTGGTTTTTCCGATCCTGTAGGAATTCTGAGTATCAGGAATTTCCCGAAGAGACGATGACCCCCTATGAGGGGGCGGGCGGCTTGGTGGAGTCTTCGAGCGCGTTGCCTGCGCGGCTTCCTGAACGAGTCGTCGAGGAGCTTTTGGACGATGAAGACGCCTGGGCGACGGCGGATTCGATCGGAGACGCAGCGGACGCGAACGCCAGAGACAAAGCCAACAGAGGTGGTGGAGCGCCGCCCCTCGTGGAGATCCGAGCTGCCGACAGCCGCGGATTCGACAGGCCGGGAGACGAAGGCCCCATGGTGGAGAGGCGCCGCCTGCTCAGGGCGAGCACCTTGAGGCTTAAAGCCGTCAAGCAAGGCGAACAGCCTCTAATGGACTGGCTACTTCCCGGATACGACGTATACGTCGTCACGCTTCAGGAGACTATCTGTAAGTTTTGCCTCAATATCCGCATGCGTCCCTGTCGATGGTCGCGTGGTCGGGGATGCGCACTCTTTTTGAGCGAGAGGAGACCTGTCAGTCAGGCGCCGAGCTACTCTTCTCTTGTGTTCAGAATGCACAAGCACTTTCACATGCACATCAGCATAAGGGGGAAAAACGACGAAGCACCAGCGTGTGAGATGCGTCTGATACACACGTCGCGCAAATCTGGGTGCGGTCATCTCCTCTAGAGAATCCGCACACAGAGCGACACTGCGTCAGTTGACGGGAGCAAAGGCGAAATACGTGCAGTGAGGAGGGCGGGGGGGGGGGGGGGGAGAACATTTGTTTCTGACGTACCAACTCTCTAGAGGCCCCCGAGGGCGACTGGGTGACGGGCGTGAGGCTCTGTGGTGGGCAGCGCACGTGTCGAGAGCTTTTGTTGAACTCGTTTAGCCTGCGAACTCCAAGTTGGAGACTCGCTGATCCCACCGCGTTTTTGCTTATTCTGTTGCTGTCGGTCTCGTTCGGCGTGGGCGGCGTCGCGGTATGCCCGTGCTGCACGTCTTCAGGAGGAGGACTGCTTAGAAAAGAAATGCGCACGCCATTCCGTCGCCTCGTGTCTCCGGCGTTGCCTGTTTCCAGCGGACAGCGTCTTCCAGGCGATCATGGCCTACATCTCCGAGGTGAACGGCCACCAATACGCTCGCATGCACGCGGTCGAGGACAAGATCTCGGGTCTCGGCGACGGCGCATGGACGCAGTTTAAAAGCACAAGTGGGCGGAAAAGAAGGCGCGTGGCTTACGGAGGAGAGGGGGGGTCCTCGGCCACGGGATGGAGATAGATTTCACAAGTGCGACGCGCGATCGCGTCTTCAGCGTGGTGGGGACCTTTCGCGGTTGCGCTGCGGCCTAAGTAGCACCAGGCAACACCTCCGACTCGCAGGGCTCCGCCCAGGCGTCAATCTGCAAAATGCCTTCCGATATGGTGGTCTGTAATTCCCCCAAGGATGCCAACAAGATAACACAGTTCGCTTGTGTGGCGCCGGCGAGCGCGGCGCAGCGCCTCTGTCCTATTTTAGTTTGTGTTTTTTTGACGTTTTTACTCGTGCAGGTATCGCAGCGTGGGCTCGCGAGGATATGCTCCGCCCAAGAGGACCGGTTGAGTTCCTTACGTCGAAAGCCATCCCGCTGAGTGAGCCCGCTCGTCCGTGTCTGCGGCCTTCGATCAGGTCTCCGCTGTCCGCGTGCCTGTTGGTGGATTTCGTGTCTGCGTTCACGGCTCCCCTGGAGCGTTGACCTTGTCATTCTCTCTGTGGTTCCTCTGCAGGCTTCTTCAACGGATCGAAAGGAGCTGTCTCGCTGCTGATGCGAATATGGGACCAGTTCGTCTGTTTCCTGGGCTGCCACATGCCGGCAACTACCACCGAGGTGCGCTTCTGGCTTCTCAGCTGGGAGCACATAGGCCTGCACCTGCGAGCGACTGCGCAAGCCACCAAGTATTGTGCGCGACGCCGTTTTCAGGGAGTGTGCGCGCCAAGTATTTTGTAGTTCTGCAACGGTTTCTTCTTTACGCTACGGACATTCATGCATTTGTGTGCATGTGCATGTACACGCGGGAACGGCTGGCACTACATCGTCAACGACGTCCCGTTGGCATTTTCTGTGCACCGCCGTCAGGGGACACTCGTCGACTCGTCTTTGTGCATTTTCCGCCTGCGGTCCTCCTTTTATGGGCGTTATGTTTTCATCATTCGGTGGTATGTGATTTTCTCTGTCGGCAGGACCGCATAAAATCACGAACTTGGGTCATCGAACGCCTGTGCGAGTCGTACAGCGGCATGCCTCATACGACGCTGGACGGCGTTTTCCACCACGTGGTCTGGATGGGGGACTTCAATTTCCGCACTCGGAACATCACTGCGGCGAAGGCAGGTAAGGCGGTAGGGATGACGCAGGCTCCGTGCTCAGTTTTTGCAGGTTGTAGTGTTTTTGAAAGGATTGAGGAAGACCGTAGTCAAGCTTGGCAGTGATAAGCCTCCGTTGACTTCAGCATTCCCTCCCATCCCTATTGGCTTACGGTCTTGCGCATTTCTGTTCAACTGCCCACCCGCCGGTGTGCGGACGCGCGCATCCTGTGATCCGCGCTTTTCTGTACAAGTTGGAAGGTACCTGATAACAGGGTCGGACGCGGCAACGCGGATGCTTATTTAGCAGCTTGCCGAGGACAGAATTACTCGGCGCAGTGTTTTACTGCTGGGATTCTCTTTTTCGCTGCAGTGGAATTGTTGGATGCTGGAAAGCAGACCGAGCTTCTCGAGTACGACGAGTGCCAAGGGCCACAAGGCGAAGATATGCGCAAAGCGGTAGGAGCCAATTTTCATGTTCAGCAGTATACTGATGGCGTCCAGGCTCCGCTCTGGGTGTCGTTTGCTTCGAGAAAGACTTTACTTTGATTATTACCCATGTCCTCGCCTGTGTGATCCAGATAAGGCCGGGGGTGACATTATTTCTAGCGCGTGCGCAGGCGTCGCCTGTGTGCGGAGAAAAGTATTTTCATTCGAATTTGCGTGAGGCGTCAGTCCGTCTGAAGGCCTTTTTTGGCGCCTGCTGACTCCTTGATGTATCTTCTTCAGGGCTTCGTTGAAGGTACAGTGCGGTTCCCCCCAACGTACAAGAAGGTAGACGGACGGCCCCCTGTTGATTTTTCTGACCCACACTGGGCTGAGAAAGAGTATCAAACAAAGTTCACAGTCAAGTGGTACAAGGGTGGCCATCAGGAAGATCGCATTCCATCGGTAAGGGCTAGAGATATTGGACTGTGGTGAGGGCGAAGTTGTGTGAGGGGTGAGGCTGCAACCCGGTCTTTCTCTGACGGTGCGGATGACGAAGCTCTGCGGTAGAAGGAAAATCTGACCTGGGATTTCATCGCGAGTATCGCGTGGCATGTCATCGCCACACAGACGTGCAGAAACGGCTTCCCATGCTGCAGACGTGCTGGCGTGTGCTTTGCGTACAGTGGACAGACCGAGTGTTCAAGTGGTCGATTCCAGAAATGGCATATTTGCTTCAGCTGCAGAAAGAGAGATATTTCGCTGCGATGCCGACCCGGGCGAGTAAGAAAACGCTTCAGGCTTACGCCATCGCGCTGATCGGGGAATATGAGGATGGAGGCTTCTGGGAGAGGGCATTTGGAATGTGGTATGAGGGTGAATATGAGGGTGGAGGCTTCTAGGAGAAAACATTTGGAATGTGATATGAAAATGAGTTATGAACCACATCCATTCAGCTTATCCCCCCGTAGGACGCGCAGTATTTGCCAATTGTAGGGGTCAACGCGGAACGAATGCGTCTCATCTCGATGAGGCGACGCCCTTCACGAGGACGCGGTAGATTCTGACCACTTGGGCAGCACATACACGTTCGTTTTGCGGTTGTGGGTGCCTCAAGCGGTTGGCTGCGCTCAGTGTGCCCGGAACTGTGGCTGATGCCTCTTCGCTGACGTGTGTGTGTTGACGTGCGTTTCTGTTCAGACAGCTTTCTGAACGCGAGCGACCACAGCCCCGTGGGGTCTGGATTCGACATGTATCCTCTCGACTTCAGTTACGCTTTGCCATCAGTGGTGAATATCGCGAATCCTGACACGAAGAGAGCGGGGTAATTCTGCCAGCTGGATGGGAAGTCGATAATCTTTTCTTGCTTGGCGTATTGCTTCTCAGCCATTTTGATGATTTGTGGGATGGGGTTCAAAGGGGGGGAAAGCTACCAGATGTAGTCATATGGGGTCCGCTGTCAACAGGTATTCAGGGGGAATTTGTTTCGGGGTTGGTTTTGTTATAAAACCACTTTATTCCCTTTTTTTGTGCGTCTGAACGGAGCAGGGAATCGCTGCGATGCGACCGTAGCGTGAACTTCCGCCGGTACAATGTCTGAAAAACTATTCAGGAGCCTAGGCACGCATGGCTTTCGTCCATCCGTTTTTTGAGTTTCCTTTACGAGTGCCGACGCGGCTGCGCTGCAGTGCGCTGTCTAGAGAACTACTTTTATTTTCAGTTGACGCATGCGTGAAGGCACGCGAGCGAAACATTCTAACATCCAGAGCGGCAGTTGCCACGGGTCCGCCCAGGTAGAATGAAGGCAGTACTCAGTCTTGTTCGCTCGCATGATTTGTGCTCCTTTTTTTCTGCCTTTGTAGAAACAGTCAGACTGTGGTGTGATTGATTCACAGCATACAAACGGAGTGCAGTGGGCGGTGAAATATATCGGGTTTCAAGATCTAATTCTGTTGTACGGGACAGGCTGCCAAGTTAGGGGCGTGAAACGCAACTCCTGACACCGGACAACAGAAATGGAAGCCCTTGCTTACCGGCTTGTGGTTCTTCCATGGCGAAGGATGGAGGCTTCTTCAAGGCACCTGGCGTGTCCCAGTTGCCCGCAAGCTCGATCGGCGCCACGGCCCTCAATTTTCGGCATTTTCACAGCCCTACCGGTCGAACCCCATTGGTGCATGCGTTTGGAAGGATCGCATTGTAGGGGCTATGGAACTAGCTGATACTAACAAGCAGTTTCCCCAGCCACGCAGTACTCCCTGAAGCTCGGGGGGGCGAGCCATATGCTCTAGCAGCTTCAAGTGTGCACCGCGGCACAGCCGCGCTCGCACCCCCGCAACAGACTGCACGCGACCTGCGTCAACTGACGTCCTTACAGCAGTGACTGCGGTCCACTGCTTGCCTTGGTATCTCCCGACATCAGATCCGGCAGGCTTATCGTCTTTTCGGACGTCGTGTTTCGTCGGCGTGAGTCCCCAGGAATATCTAGTGACGAAACTATGGACAGGACGCAGCCTGTACGTGGGCGATACTACGTAACTGATCGACCAGGGGTAAGCGAATGTTCTGGCCGTCCGATGCGCTCCCATCGTGTTCGAAAGTGACTGCGTGCTCCAGAAGCATCCGGTGCTTTCGCGACATTGTAATGTTCAAGCATTGTGACACAGCATCTCGGAAGAGAGCCAAATGATATGGACGTCGATTGGAGCATCTCTCATTCCTCTGCAAGGCTACCGGGACTCTGATAAGCACAGCACACCGGCAGAATGCACACGAACATAGATCGTCGCGCACTCAGGAGCATGGAGCGGTTTTGTCTGTCCCTAAATCCCAGATGGAGCACCTGTTACCAAGCAAGGCACATTGAAAGCCTGCTGGAGCGTTTGTGGTCTAGTGGTAGAATACCTCGTTGCCATCGAGGTGACCCGGGTTCGATTCCCGGCAAACGCAATTTTTGGTTTTCGGTTTCAAGGACTTAACTCACCACTTAAATTTTAGTTCTTCCGTTCATGGAAATCAAAAGAGGTTTCACTCTACCTCTAGTGCGAACACGTAGGATCATCGAATATAACGGTTTTATTTCTCAGAGCCGCATCCCACCGCTCTAGCATGCGTCTCACGTCTGGCGCAGGGCGTCGTATGACAGGCGGCGGGCTGTTCAGCATGCGTGAGCGTCCTCCGCGGCCATACATTTCGTGGCGTGCATTTCCCCTTTCAGCCAGTCTTTGGCATTCATATCGAAAGCTGTTGGAGAGTGTTTGCCTCTCCAAATGCACGGGCAGAGAGTGGGGCTCTTCTTTGCTGCAGAGGGGTTGCACTTGACGAGGTACGCAACGCTTGCTAACGAGCCGCTGCCGGAGGGCTTCACGCCTCGGTTCGAGTCACTATCGTTGGAATGCCTATGTGACAATCGCGAGAAGTCACGAATGTGCTGCGAAAAAATAGCTAATAACACATCATCAAAGAAAGCCAATACCATTGGCGGATTAGGTTGTAATACCCGCCCCCGCGTGTTTGAGGCGGATCTTCAGAGATCGACGCGCGAGAAGTCTTTCCGTTAGCGAGATTGAGTCTCGAGCCTCGACAGTGTGTGCGTATGCCGGCAGGAAAAAGTCCTTTCCAGTCCAAAGATCCATCCGGTCTTCTGAAACAGTGTAGAAGCCCGCCAGAGCATTATGAGATGACGACTCGTCGTGCCACGGCTTTGGAGAACGCCCGATGCGCACTGTCATTGTTGCAGATGTCGCCTCCGCCTTATAGCCCTCCACGTGAAATGCTCAAATGTTTTGACTCACTGAGGTGCTGCCGATTCGCTACTACATCAGATGCTGTGTTACACTTTCGGAATGCTGCTCTGACTCGTCGTGGTGCAGCAATTTCTCGATTTTGGGCGTGTGTAGCGGAGACTACGCTCGCTTCAGACATCAGCTGCTGCACCGCGGTTGCAGACGGATGGGGCCTGCACTCAGAAAGCCACCAGCAGTACTTCGTTGCGCATTCTCCCGTACCCGGAGTGTTCATATTGCTGAACGTATTGAGGTACCGGCTGCTGGATCGCGACAGTGCGCAGCTGAGGTTTCTATGATGCAACATTCTGTAAATCGTGACGCTTTGCACCCTCTACCGTTCCACGAGAGCGACAGGCGGCGGATAGAGTCGGCAACTGCCGCCATTTCCCAGTTCCTTGGTATAGCAACTGCCGACACGCAGCAGCGCTGACAAGTCGTTTGTCTGCAATTCGCTATATTCAGGCTAACTCGGTAATCACTTGTGTGTCTTTTCAAATTTTTTGTTCGAAGACAGGTACTGTTTGTCGAGGCAGTTGACCAAACGAATCAACCCTGACACACACCAAGCCACACACTGCCGCCTCCCAGCGAGAGACCCAAAACGATGACGGGGCGGATGAAAAAGTGTGCATGCATAGAAACTTGCATGCTCGATTTCGTTGTACACACCCCCGTCTCACTGAGCTGAATAGGAAATCGGCACACCAACACGTGCGTGAACACAAGCACAACCCGAGCACAACGAGCTCCGTCCCGCACATTCGCCTAGAGACGCAGCCAGCCTCCACACGAAGCATGGAACCCGACTTGCCACCGGGTGCGAAACGCCCGCGCATTTCTTTCCTCGCAAGATATGCACGCGTGAACAGAGAGTTCCGGTGGTGCAGAAAGACATAGAAAGGAAGGCGAACGAACCCAGAGACAATGACAGACCCCAACGCCGGTCTCGTATTCTGCAGGCGCTCGAAAGCATAGGCTTTGCATCGCCAGATCTCGAAACCTTAACGCGTTCGAAGGCAATGAGCTCCTCATTCTGCCTCTCGGGTATCCTGGTTTTCGAAAGAGTGTCAAGACTTTAACGCTGCAGAGAAATCTCCGCTGTCACGCCCACTGAACCCTGCTCTCTGCCTGCCTTTATTTCTCAGCGAACAAGAGGCCTTGCTTCTCCTTCGTTTCTTGGAGAACCTTCTCTGCGCGCTCTGCGAGCTTTGCGCGCGCTGCAGCAGCCGCACGCGTGGAGAAATGTTTTCCGCCAAGCTGCATGGTGCTGCCGCCCGCGCCGTACAAGTTAGGAAGCGCCAGCAGGAAGTGCTCGCCGGGCTCGTGGTCTCCGAAACCAGTCACGCCACCTGGTGTACATACAACACACGACATGCAACAGCCGATGAGGAAACAGACAAGCGACCGGAAAAAACCGCCGCCCACGTGCAAAGGGAGTGACGCAGCACGAAAAGCCTCGCAACACAGACCAACCGCGATCACCACACGGGCAACCGAGAGTGAGCGCGCGGCTGAGGTTGAATGAAACAAGAAAGAACTTCAGTAAGTACAAAACCACGCGACGGGCAAAAAGGAGGCAGCCGCGACACAGCAGATCAGTCAGGCGACATTGATGAGCCAGATATGACGACGGAAGTCGGGAAATGACAACAGAGCTCCGGAAGCATGACGCTGGCTTCCCATCTCTTCATTTCAGACCGACAACAACCTACCCGAGTACCAAACACCTTCCCACATGTGGTAGCCGAGCAACTCTTCTTCTTCCTGGAGTTGGAACTTCGCTTCCTCAATGTATGGGGCCATGTAGGGGATGAAGGGGTCGTAGTTTTGCTCTGGAAGATACAAACACATGGCGTACTCTATACGTGCACAACGCTTCCTCGCCCCGAGATTCGACCGCGAAAAAGTACTGGCGAAGCAAAGAAGGAAACCGAGCTCCCACGCAAACTGACCGGGCGCCACAGTTCTACCACACAGAAACGTACACATAAACCAAAGACAGAACAGAACATGACGCTGCACAGGCATGAAGGCAGAATACAGATAATGCTAACTCAGCTTGTCAACGGGAGTATATCTTTCTAATGGATCCCTTCACAACAGGAAAGCGAAGCAAGGAATTCACGGAAGAAAGACATACCGTTGACGGGGAGATACATGCGCAGGTGGTTCAGGTAGACACCACGCATGAGGCGGCGGAAACGCGCAGCCTGAATATCGGGAGGAAGGAGCTCCAAAGCTCTGGCGAAGACAGGCTCCTTGTCGCTGTACAGGTCGTCGTACATCAAACCTGTAGACACGAAAAAAAGATCGAGAGTCACGCCGAGGTCCACATGCAGATGATAAACATAATAACGCACGGATACTCATGTATACGTGCATGCACCCTGTCGTCCGTCTTTCTTCCGTGAATGGCACGATAAACGACGAAACTAGTTCCCTTCCTCTACGCTCCGCTTGCAAATCGTGCTTGCTCTACCACTGGCTGCCGCCTACTTCACCAGGCGCCATACAGCTCTCTCGAGAGGCTTCCGCGAAAACCCTAGACGTGTGGAAAACAGTGTAAAATCGAAAGCTGCCGCGACGACAACTCCGCAGTTCGCCAAGTTCTCTCCGCGGCTAACTCTAACCACAGTCGACGGCTCACTGCACTTCGGAATTTCCGCTTGCAGCCACCCCCGCAAACA
This sequence comes from Besnoitia besnoiti, assembly GCF_002563875.1. Classification (NCBI taxonomy): domain Eukaryota; phylum Apicomplexa; class Conoidasida; order Eucoccidiorida; family Sarcocystidae; genus Besnoitia; species Besnoitia besnoiti. The sequence continues at coordinate 1,690,258 of NC_042366.1, forward strand.
ACTGCCCGGTCTTTCCGAATGCATTCTCCAGGCGTCCTCCGCCCAGCATGCAGGGTCGGGCGATACGCGAACCCATACACACATGTACAAGACATGTCCATCAGGTACGAACGCAGAGCTCAACAAATAATATATTCCTGCGTGAATGCTGCATGCACTGCGCGACGGGTGGAGCGACGAGTTGGGCTCTGCTACACGAACATCGAGAGAAACGTCCTGAGTGAGCGCGAAACCGTCTGCAAAGCGTCTGCGCACTGCGTGGTACGCAGAGACGTACCGTGGTCGCGGAGGTACTTCGCCATGACCGCCAGATTCCAGCGATCGAGAGGCCCTCGGAAGTACTTGAACCAGACCGGCATGAGCGCAGAGGAGAGCGCCCTGCGCACTTTCCCCTTCACCGGCGGCGAGGGCACATACTGCACAGGGCTGGCGGAGGTGATTTTGTTTGAGTAGTTGGCAAAGAGTTTGCCGATTTCTCTGTGAAACTGCGCCATCTTGAGGCTGCGGGACTTCGAACGGAGAAGCGCGGACACAGGAGAGCAATGTGAGTTCCAGAGAGAGTGTGGAAGTGGACTGTAGAGAACTTTCTCTAGGCAATAAGCAGGAGTCACTGAACGCACATGCCCAGCACTTGTATGGACACCCGGGTTCCTGAAGTGTACGGCCGCAGGGGACGCGAGGCAGAAGCGGCGCTGCACGGCCGTGCCGCTCGCTGACGTGGATTGTCTTGAAAAGGGGAAAAAGACGAAATTCTAGCTGATCTTTACACCTTGCTGAGGGAGACAGACAACACTCTCGTCCTCACGACCGATGCTTCTGGGAAAACGCGTGCGCGTGGCGAGGACGCAAGAGTCAGGGGAAGGAGGCGAAGAGGCAGGAAAAAGGGGCTGACGAAGGCGAAGAAAGAAGACAGAGCGCAAAGAACGTCTTTGCTCGGTTGCGCGCTCAGTGTGTCTGGTTTGAGGATTAGAGAGCTGAGGGAAATAGAACACGGAGATACAGGATATTCTACGTGAGCTTCCTGCAGGGGCGGCCGGCGCAGACTACGACGTCTTCTTACGGGAGAGAAATGGCGCCGGAGCACCGTACGAACAGAATCCAGAAAAAACCCCGGAAACAACGGAAAGGGAATACAACGCTTCCTCCTTTCTCTTCTTCGTTCCGCTGCCCGCAGACGAAGATGGAACGCTGGAAACCCGCGCCTAGCTTCTCTCCACCATGTGCCTGAAAAATCTTTTCTTCTCTCCACTCCCTCCGCGGCCCCTCTCTGCTGGACACCCTCTACAAAAGCGGTGCCGTGTATAGGACGAACCACTGCCAATCGCAGTAGTATAGATATTTGAAAAGAAAGACGCCCTTCCCTCTACCTAAACAGCTAAAGTACGCTGCACATATACGCGTAAAAAACAGCATTACAGCGGTTTGTCGGCTACACGGAGCATGAGCCAACGTCCCGTCGCATCGGGGAATGTCTGGCTGTGCTGCGCAAGCGTCCCCGAGGCTACTTCTACAGCGCAACCGGCAGCAGGCGATTCAATGTCGATGTTCCCTAGTTATGTGTTTTCGCAGTTTGATGTGATTGCAACCCAGAAGGAGGAACAGCACAAGAAGCTCCTATGAACTGCGCAGTTTCCACCCGTCTACATCCCCGAGCATAAGCCGCCACAAGAAGCACGTTCATGGAGGGCTGGTTGCACGAGAGATGGTCTCAGACTTAAAAACACGCAGAGTGGTGGACTCCGGAAAAACACACGCAGATAGAGGCTTGTTTGTCCGCATCTTCATGTGCGTGTTGGCAGATCGGTGATGCGACTTTCCCGGTTCCGCGGCCGTATCTTGCGAGAGAAACGTGACAGGGAGTACCTAGAGAGTTGCCGACGAAGAGCAAAGTACCCTAACGAGGTGAGTCGTGAAACACTGGAGACAACGATACAGTCTGTGTCAGCGGGAAAGTGTTTGGGAATGGAGTGACGCTTCCAGTCGGGTTTAATAATCCGAGCAGGTCGCCGGACAAGGAGGGCTGAGAGCCACAGGCAATCTACGGGCCGACGCATCGGATAAGATGTAGTAGAGGGTTGTATCTAGTTTAGGGCAGAGAAAATGTAAGATAGGTGTTCAGAGACGCCTCTACCCCGCGTCGGCCGTGCCCTCCGCCACAGGCTCAGGAACGTGCAGCTACAAGCTCCCACGTGGCTCGCGGACGAGCTTTTTCTACACATGACGCTTATGACAGCAGCAACAGCGACGTTTCCGACACTACCGGTCTCTATGTAGACGAGCGCTATTCGATGCCCGAGCAGCCCAACGCACTGCTGCAGAAATGGATTCAGTCGGGTCTTCCCCGCCCCTCTCTCGCGCCTGCGGCTCTGCGGCGGCTAACGCAGGTATCGAGTCATGCGTACAGAGGAAAGGCGTTCAAGTATCGCCCACATCGAGAGTTCACTCTCCGGTATTGTGTGGGTGCCTGCGCACCAGAAGGTCTGGCTCGGGGTATCTACGTGCTGTTGGGACGGTGCCGTGTGGCGCTCGCAATGCCTCACTCAGCAAGCGGCTCGCTGAAGTCTCTGCGAAACAAATCAGCAGAAGCCACGATGTAGACTCGAGCTTTTGTGTGGGAGAGCGCAAAAGAAGCGCAAAACACAGAATCACCTGGAGGATCTGGCTGTGACGCGTGTTTTCTTTACCGGTCCCTCCCTGACGCTGTCCTCCTGTCTCTTGAGCTGCCTTACCGGTTGCCGCGCTGAGAGCGATGCGGCGGAGGTGACACAGTCAGCATTTGCACCACCACCACCAACGCCTGCTAACGACAGCGAGGCAGGGATCCGTGAGCCTGGGTTTCTTTTCTCCTTTCGCATGATTTCTTGTGTTCAAACACAGCTTCCTCTGTTGACATAGATAGTCAGGATTCCCCATTTCTAGGAGTTGAGGAGAGGCCCGGCCTGTCGCGGGCGAGAGCCATGAGCACCCCCCAGCGTGTTTGGGCAGGCGTGTTCTTTCTCCCGCTTTTCCCCGAGCACTTTTATGGCGCAAACACATCTCTTGTAGTTTTGCTGTTTGGTAGTTGCCATCCTCCGTCAGCACCAAGTGCAGTGTGAACGTTCTGTGGCTGCCGTCTGCGGATACCTCGCCTATCATTCTTTCTTGGGAAACACACGTCGCCGAGAGTGCGCAGCAGGTGTTCATCTACGTCGTCGAATGCAACCGCTTCAGTTCGTCACACCGTGCTCATGTCTCGCTCCTCCCGTGTGCCAAAGGAAAACCCACAGACACCGGACGCCGAATCGCTAACTGCAGTCGGACCGCCTTCCCGCTTCCGACGTATCGCTCCAGTTCCGCGTTCCTGCGTCTGCTGCCAGCGCTCCGGCTGTTTCTGCTTGGCAGTTGCAGGCAGTTGCGGCGTGCGTTTTCAGCGCTGAAGCGGGCCGACTTTGCCTGTGAAGTCTAGGCGCGGCAGGTGTACTTTCCGGTCAGCTTGTTTGCTTCGCGTGTCAGTGAGCTCGCAGTCGGCACATTTCTCGAGGCCGCTCAGTCCTCTCGTCGCCCGGTCTTTCCGCATCGATTTTTCAAAAAATGGATCTCCATGCCGCTTCCTCTGCATCGCGTTCGTCCTCTTCCCCGGTGAGCGGAAGCCAGCCCCAGGAACTCGACGGCCGGTCGTCGTCGGTTTGCTCGGCGCCCAGCGTCGAGGCTGGCGCGGCGGCCTCCGCTCTCTCCGCGTCGTCTGGCGCCATCCGCGGCTCTGTGTCGGCTCCGCGGCTGTACGAGGCCTCGCTTGCGCAGAATCACCAGCCACCGCACTGGAACCACCGGCCTTTGCCGCGGACGGCGTCGGGGCCCGGCTCGATGTCGCAGCGCATGACGGTGAATGAACACACCGTCGTCTGCCTCTCCGCGGACGTCACGCCGCTCCACTTGAGCGCGGCCATCACGGACTGCGGCCTAGACGTGCAGGAGCTGAAGCCGACCCGCGGCGGCGGCAGCGCGAACGCCTGCAACAAGAGTCACCACGCGTCGCCTTCCTCCTACAGCCGCGGCTCCTGCGAGCAAGACGCCTCGGTGGCGCCCCAGGTGACGCCCTACGGGGTGGGCGGCGCGCCGGTCTGCTGCGACCTGAGGCCTGAGCTGCCTGCGGACGTCGAGCCGAGCTGCCTGGCGCCCTCGGCCCTCTTTACTGTCCAGGGGGAAGTGGCGGAGGCCTCGGGGCGCGGCGGGAGGGCACTCAGCGGCGCAGCGCTCGCCGGCAGCCATCGCCACGCGCAGCCGGCGCAGACCCCGGCGCAAGCTGCGGACGAGGCGGGGCGCGTCCTGCCCGGCGCGCCAGGGGAGGCGCAGCCGCGGCCGGCTGACAACCCGCAGGGGGGGGGGCAGCAGGGCGGTGCAGCGGGCGCCTGTCCGGTAACCACCTCGCCGGTGCCGACGGCCGCGCGACTCTTCGCGTCGCCCAACGTCGCTGCGACGGGGGTGCGGACGACGCTGCTGCCGGACAAGCCGCTGGTCTTGATCATCATCACCGGCGGCACCATCTGCATGGACTACGGGGGGGAGCAGTCCTCCATGCGCCCGACGCGTCTCGCGCAGCGCCTCCAGGACCTGCCAGAGCTGAACGACCCGAATCTTCCCCGGTTCGACGTCCTCGAGTGGGACTCGCTCGTAGACAGCAGCGAAATTGCCTTGCCCCAGTGGAAACTCCTCGCGCAACAAGTCGCAAACTTCTACGGCGACTACGACGGGTGAGGACCCCAGCCAGCGGCGGGGGGGGGGGGGGGGGGGGGGGGGGGGGGGGGGGGGGGGGGGGAGGAAGGGGGGGGAGGCAAGAGGCGCCGGCAGCAGGCCTCGAGAAGGGTAACGCTTGAGGGGAATCGAGGATTCGGTCGCAGCGGCCCTTCAATGGCAGAGTTAAAGAGTTGAGCAAAGCCGCAAAGTACATCAGTCGCGAGATCCAGAGTGCCTAGGGTCGCGCAGGACCTTCCATTACCGCGTCGCGTGGTGTGTGTTGCTGCGCCTTTCTGCAGGTTTGTCATTCTCCACGGCACGGACACCATGGCTTACACGGCGGCGGCGCTATCCTTCATGTTGGAAAATCTCGGCAAACCCGTCGTCATGACAGGCTCCATGCTGCCTATGAGTGAGTCGCCCAACAAGCGCCTTCGAGTCCGTGTCCAGTCCGCGCGCGACGTGCGTGTGTTGCAAGCGGAGCCGCGTAGAAGTCTGTGTTTTTTAGTTTTTTGTTGGGAGTCGCCGTTGGCTCAAGGCTCGGCGTGTGCGTGGGAGTCGCTTGCGGTCAGTGGCATGCTCGCGGTTTTGTGTGCATGAGGGCCGTGTCACCCCGTCTTCGAGCCGATGCGGCGTCGCCCCGGACTGAACCAAGAGATAGTCCGAAATGGAAATGGGCGATATAATATGTATCGTGGAATATCCATACCAGCGTTAAACCCTCGCCACGCGCGCCTTGTTTCTGTGTTTTTCTTCAGTGCATATTTCGACGGACGCGAAGCGGAATTTGGCGGTTTCGATGATGATGGCGGGCTACTCGCAGCTGACGGAGTTGGTTGTAATTTTCGGGTCGCACGTGCTTCGCGGCACGCGCGTGAGCAAAGTGGACTGCTCGCGGATTGACGCCTTCGAGTCGCCGAATTTCCCGGCGCTGGGCTCAGTGGGCGTCGACGTCGTCCTGCACGACGAGCTGCTGCTCAAGCCGCCAGTCCGCGGCTTCCGGATCTTTACGCGCTTTTGCCTGAACGTCGCGGTCGTCCCCCTAACGCCCTTCCTGCCTGTCGACCGCCTACGGCGCGTGTTCGAGGAGCCCAAGCGGCCGTTCGGCGTCGTCCTGCAGCTCTACGGCTCAGGCACCGCCCCCGGGACGGAGGAGCTCCTGCAGACCATCAAGGACGGCATCGAAAGCGGAATCAACATCGTCGCCACCACGCAGTGCAGGCGCGGCTCCGCCAACCTCCTCGCGTACGAGAGCGGCGTCTGGCTCTCCAACCTGGGAGTCATCAACGGCAAAGACCTCACGCTCGAGGCATGCGTCGCGAAGCTCGCCTACCTGATGGGTAAGCCACCACAGCGCAGGATCCGAAGCCTGCTTTCAACTCAGCAAAAGAGAAACGTGCGCACACCTCGCCTCGTCGCTGGGGGGCGAATGCGAGACTTCGGAGCCCAATGAGAAGGAACACACAGAGCGACATAGATCAGGGAAACAGGAAAAAAAGGGATGGAAGAGCGACGTCGTCAGGTCCCGCGCTGGAGAGCGCGAGTTGCGAGCTGAGGGAGGAGAGGGGGAGAACATCGCTAGAAGTAGCCACCCTGCAACTGTTTGTGTGTTTTGTCTTCGTTTTTGGGGAATTGACTGTGCCACCCCCCCCCCCCCCCCCCCCCGCCCTCCGCCCCTACCCTCCCACTCCCCTGTTTGGATCGTTTTTTCGCTTCGCGCGTGTGTTGGTCTCCAGGAAAAGGCTATACAGGCTTGCCCCTGAAGGATTTGATGGAGGCCGACATCCGCGGCGAGCTGACGGAGTCCCCAAACAAGGTGGCGGCAGTGAGCGCAGTGCTCGACTTGGCGGACGCGACGGGCAGCCGCTCCAAGGGCGACGACAAGCGCGAGCTGAGCGTGTCGCCCATGACCCAAGGCGTCGACGAGAAAGTGCGCCTGAAGACCCAAGACCTCGGCGCCTGCACGCTCTACCGCCACCGCGTCGAGTGCTGCGACCGCCACGCAGACTTCCAGGTCCCCGAGAGAACTGGATGCTGAGAAACGCCCGTGCGGGGGGGGGCTGGGAGGGACAAAGGACGAGGGCGGAGCGGTGTTGTTCGAGGCAGGTTCCGGACACGAAGCCTGGCGCGCAGGCGCCAGGAGCGGCAGGCTGTAGGCGGCAGCAACCGCTCCAGTCCCTTGCTATAAATTGTTTATTCGCAGTGCGTCTCGAATCAAAAGACTGAGGCGGCGCTGGCGATGCGCGGCACACACGTCCGCGTTCAGCTACATTCCTCTATCGAGGTTCACCTTTCGGGTTTTATGTCGAGTGCGCGAAGGCGAAAGTAGAAGCACTGGAGGTCTAAACGTCGAGGTGACTTTGGTTTGAGGCGCGCTGTGCGCCAGATTCTCTTGTGCTTTTTCCAGCGCAGAAGCACCCGCGTGTTCCATGTGCCGCGGGAGGGTCGGTGGATATAGTCAGTCGAGACTGAAGCAAAGTGAGAAGCCCTGCATTCGTGAGGATGCGTCTGGCCTTTCGTGGCTCGGGGTTGGATTCAATGATGTATGTCCATCATGATCTAGACAGAGTCTACAGTGCAGACATCTTTCCAAAATGATGATGTTTGTCTCATGGTGTTTGTGTCCGTAGCATGCACATGTATCAGCCCCTCTCCCTCGAGTTCCCCGTTAGCTTATGAGCATGCACGCTTCAGCATTTGTATGTCTCTACATATCTGTATTTAGATGCGCATGCGTGTATCGAATTCGTCTTTTGCGGAATAGCTTGGCGGCGGAGATAAAGGAGTCATGAAGAGAGAACGAAGGCCCGTTGAAGGGTTTGTACTCATCGCAGACATGTATGTGCTTGTGCCCATGTAAATTTGTGCATATAAATGTATATATATTTAAGTATCTATGTATGCTTACGTAGCATGTTGTGCATTCTCACATATTTGAATGCGCGTGTTGTCGGGAGGCGTTACTCCGATGAGAAGTCGCTGAGGATCCTCTCCTCGTGCATTTGTCTGCAGTTGTGTATCCGCATCTTTCGCCTTCTGTGGAAGTGTGTTGCGTTTTCTCCCCTGTATAGCCGCATGCATCCGAACGCGTGGCGCGCCGCTCGGCGGCCTCTACCTTCCACGACGTTGGCGATCTCCCCCGCCCCGCGCACCCCGAGCGCGTGCAATTTGGGCGTAGTTTTCGCAGAGCGTCCGTCACATCCTTTCCGTCGTGTGAGCTTTCGCCCCGCATATGAACAAAACAATGCGATTCATCTTCTCCCTCTGTGCAGCTGAGGCGACTGAGAAAGGGCGCGAAGCTGCGCGGCGCCCAGGGACGCACGCATCGCCGCCTTGTTTCTTGTCGCACAAAACACAAAGGTGGAGCGCCTCCTACGGAGGCGCCCCTCTTGCCCATGCATCAGTCTATCTCTCGCGTGGTGTCGAAGTACAGCAGAAGTGGAGCAGCGGCCGCCAGAGGGCCCGCGGGGCCTGTGCGGAGGCCGCAGTAGCGGCGTTAGAGGCATGTTTGTGGAATTTAATAAACGTAAAATTTGGTGGGAATCGCGTGTATGCGCAGTACATGGCCCTGCACCGTCAAGAATATATCGACATATTCACGCAGAACGGCTGTGTGTGGAAGGTTGCCAGTGTGAATTTGGCGTCCGTGGAAGTCGAGAGCTGGTGCTTGACGAGACCATTATCCACTGGGATTTGTGAGCGTTCTGCACATTGACGACAGCGGCGATTTCGCGCCTTGATTATCCCGGGGTGCCACGGGAGAACGCCTCCCCCCCTCCCTCCCCTTCCTGTGTCACACCAGGCGACAGCGAGAGAGAAAAGTATTTACAGGAAGGGCGGAGGCGCCTCAGGGGTCGCAGAAAACTTTAGTGCAGTTCAAGCGGTAACAGACACCACGCCGACCGAAAGTGGAGGCCAGGCCGAGCCAGTTGGAGCGAAAGCTTTAGTCGATCCCACGTGTAACCGAGGTCGCCCTGTCGACGCCTTCGCAGTCAGCGGTAACAAGAGAGCGACGCTCTCTGCAACAGCTCCCGTGGGGGCAAGGGAACCTGACGCGGTAGCCCGCCTAGGATCACGCAGCCCAACGCGCAAGTGGATCACTGTAGCGTTCCCATATAGTTCCGAAGCGTCTTGCGCATTTGCTAGTGTTCAGCATCTAGTTAGAGAGGTAGCTGCGGGATGGGAATTCAGAATGTTACATGTAGCAATTCATGCTACCCTAAAATCGAGTACGATCACGAAGGAACTTGCTGAAGCGAGGTTGGCGTCAGCGGTGAATTCATTACCTGAACAAGAGGGACCCCTAATGAACACCTGAGATGTTTGAATGAAGCTGATACACAGAGACCCCCAATACTTCATTTGTGCGCCCATGACAGGCACGGCGAGGTCGGAACAGCATGGAACTGCATCTCTCTGCTCAGTTGAGAGAAGCTCCGAAGATCGTCGTTTTTCTGCGCGACGACCGTCTTCTCATCCCGCAATGCATTCTTGTCCCGCTGGGCTGAGCGAATACACGACCGTTCCCCCCCCCTCTCTGACGCGCCTCCACCAAGCAGCCGCACCCTTTGTCACTCTCTCTTCTGAGTCTACACATCCTCTGTCCGCGTGATTTTCTGTCTCCTTCATTTGGGCCACGCCGTAACATCGTGGCTGCTCCCTGCTTGCCAAGTCCGACTCCCTCTCCCCGCGCCTACTCCTGTCTACCCTCCTGTCGTTGTCTCTTGCATCTCAATCTCTCTCTGTTCATTCTCGGGACTCGCTGTACTCGTCCTCCTCTGAAAGGTCGAGGCTCGTCACCCCGCCTTTCGGCTCTACAAAGACCTCCCGGTCTTCGGGGGGCATGTACTGCAGCTCCAGGGCGTCGAAGATCTCCTCTTCAGTTTCGCAGTAGAGTCCTCGGCGGGCTTTCCACACGATCCCGCTCGCCGGTCTCTGCGCGGGCTTCAGCATGCGCCGCCAATAGGCGCGGTCGAAGGCGGACTTCTTTTCCTCCTTGTCTGCCGGAAAGGCCACTTTTCCGCCGTCTACCGCCCCGCCTTCGGCTCCTTCCTTCTTGACCTGCGCGGGGCCGTCCGCGTCTTCCGGCTCTTCTAAAGACGCTTCTTCGTCCTCTGCCTCAGCCTCAGATCCCCTCGCCTCTGGCTCCTGCTTATCGCGCTCTGGCGCGCGCTCTCCGCGAGCCTGCCGCTGCCGCACGGCCCTCGCTGCGGACGGGACGGCTGCTGGCATTGTCAGCCTCGAATATAAGCCGGTGTCGTCCAGCGAGTAGTTGATGCGCTTCGCCCAGGCGCGCATGCTTCGGTTGAACTGCGCCGAGCCCGTGAAGTACAGCAGTGCGTACGCGTGACAGCGCTCAGGATAAATTTTTATGTCAATGCGCCGCGGTAGACTCGGTCCCACGAACGCGTCGGCGCCTGAAGACGCACGGAACAAAGAAAGGCAGACGGACAAACAGAATCAGCGCAGAAGCCGAGAATTCGGGCGAGAATCCAGCCGACCCGTGTGAAAGCTGCACTGGCCATACGACGGGGCCAACCCGATCGCGGCTTTCGTGAACTCGAGCCGGCTGCATCCGACCTCTACGATGCCTTCGCGCACAGACCTGCTCCTTCGTCCTTGACAGAAAGGGGGACTCACGAAGAACTAACAGCAGTAAACCGAAGATATACTCTCGGACCAAACCGAGACGGCTTCCGCACGAATTACATAGCTCTCTCTCTATATATTTATAGTACATGTAAAAGACAGATTTGAACAGTTGAAGTCTAACCCTCGACTATTTTTTGTGCGACGAGCGACGTGGTATGCTGCTGCCAGCTTGACACTTTTCCGTCTGACTCCCCTCGTCCCTCACCCGCGTTGCGTCCGGCACCGCACGCCGGCCGCGGCGGCCACACGCACACTCCGCAGTAGAGCTCGGAGACTGACTTCCGCAGCATCATGCCGCGGGCGTCCGGTGCATCTTCGCCCCGCGAGTCGGAGGCACCCGGAGCGTCTACAGGGTTCAGGGAGCGCTGCGCAGCTCCTTTGCCCCTGGTCGTCTTCGGGGCGTCGCCCCCCTGCGCACGCTCGGGCGAGGTCCGCGCCGACAGCGGCGGACTCAGGAGCTCGTTCACTAGGAGGTTGTCGCACAACAGGCCACACGCCGCCAGGCGTGCGATGAGGCTGACGCGCAAAACACACACAGAAGAACGCCGTGGGCAGCCTACGGAGTAGCGACGCGAGTCTTCGCACGCAAAGGCGAGAGGCGAGAAGCAAGCAGAGGCTTGTGAGCGACAGAACACACAGGCGAGGAGACGCGAACGCGGACCCGAGAAGATAACGAGTCACAGGAAAGGGGGAAGAAGCAAAGCAACCCAGTCATACAAAGGCAATGCCGGCATGGCGCTGATCGAGGCCGACGGGAGAAAGGTGCTGATCCCCGGCTGGCTGACCCGAGAGCGCCTGACGGAGGTGCACCCACACAAGGCCCCCCCCCCCCCACCCTCCCGCCCCCGCCAGCCAGCCTCCTGCAGGAGGCCTTACTCTTTCAGGGCTCCTCGCGGCTGGTCATTTCGGCGAATAATAAGGATATCGATGTCTCCACACTCGGCCTTGCCTCGTCGGTAGCTGCCGCAGACATCCATCGCCACAAAGCAGTTCGCCCAGGCGCGTTTGCATTGCGCAGCGCGTCTCTCCTCGTCTCCTATATCTCCGCCGGCCTCTTCTTCATCCGCCCGCGTTTTAGCCGGCTCATGCTTGACGCGCGCTTCCCCCGCCGCATTGTCCGCGAGCGCCTCGGCCTTCGCGGCCCCTCCCCCTGGCTCCTGTTTAGCACGCGAGTCCGCCGGTGGATCGAGGCCTATTTCTCGGCGAATGTAGCTTGCAATCGCCGCGACTTCTTCGTGCGGGATTCGCTTCTGAAACGCCTCGACGTACTTCAGGCCCAGACGCTGCGGTCGGCTGAGCAGCCGCGCGGCCTCCTGTCTCCGCCGTCGCGCGATCGTGTCCTCTCCGCCGCGCCCAGAGGCCCCCCGTGGGGCCTCGCGAGGAGGGCCGTCATTCAAAGGGAGCCGCTCGCCTTCGCGCTCTCCCGGCAACCATGCTCCGCCGATCGCTGGCCGTCTCGCGGGATTCCCTTGAGTCGCGCCCGCCCGAACCTTTCTCCTTTTTGTCGCCGCTGTGCCGCTTGACAGATACGGCTCCAGGCGCGCCACGCCGAACAGCTTCTCAAGAAGCTGGTTCGTGCACCTCCTCATCCCCGCTCCAGCGCCTGCGTCGGTACTCAGTCCGGCACCCGCCGCGTCACCAGCTTCGCCGTCTTCGTCGCCTTCGCGGCCGCTGCGGCCTTCGGCCTCCTCTTCGAGAGGATCGGGCGCCGTAGGCGCCTCCTCGGCGTCGGTCAGCTCGACAGCGCGGCGCAGATCCGCAACAGAGTGGACGCCGAGAGAGAATAGCTTCTCCGCGGTATGGAAGCCGACGCCCCAGATGCGCTGCAGGTCTGCGAGGGCCTTCGCGCGGTCGCCATGAAGCAGCACCTGCAGGCGGCTCGCGGTGCCCGTGAGCACGAGCTCCTCTATCGTCTGAAAGATAGACGCGCCGACTCCTGGTTCGTCCTTCAGCAACGTGTAATTCGCCCGCGTGATGCCCTCGCGCCTCAGCCGCGCGAGCGGAGACGCAGAGGCCGCCGCGAGGGACGAAGGCGAGGCCGCACCAGACAGCGAGGTAGGAGGACCCGACGCGTTGGCGGAGGCTGCCGCCTCCTCTGAGGCCGCTGTCACCGCCGCCTGTCGCCTCGCAAGCTCCGCCACGCGGGCCGCCTTCCCGCTGCTCTGACGGATGGCGCCGACAGCGACGCGGAAGCCCGTCGCCCGCCAGGCTTCCCCCTGCTCTTCGTACTTGGTAGAGATCAGCTGCAGATTGTGAAGAAGGAAGTCTGTTAAGTCGCCCGCAGGAACCCACGCAGGCCCAGTGTCCAGGTTGGCGGCCGAGGCAGCAGAAGCTGTGCGAGCGAGTGGTGGTGATGCTGCCTTCGCAGAAGGCCAAGAGGCGGCGGGTCCGCGGCGGCTCGAGGACAGAGAAGCCTCAGCTTCAGTCGGAGACGCACCATCATCGCTGCCAGAGGACGCGTGGATACAGATCACTTCCTCCGCCCCGAGGAGCGGCTCGCGCTCTTTGCCGCGCCTGTTTAGTTCGCCACCTCCGTCGCGCTCGCGTTCGTCGGCCCCTTTGCTCGCTTCGCTCCGCGCCTCTCCATTTTCCCTCTGCCGCCTGCCGGAATCGAGCGATTTCCGGGCTTCTTCGCCACCGTCCTGAAGAGTCTGCTGGGAGGCGTGAGAGGATCCTGGCGGATGCACGGGCTCCTCGTCCTGGCTCTGCGCGAGAGATGAACGCGCGGAGGCAGAGGACGCGAGCAGAGACGAGGAGGTTAGACGAGGAGAGAGCGAACACTGAGCCGCAGCGACAGAACCAGAGGGAGGGGCGGCAGAAGGCGAACCGGAAGCTGACGCGGAAGGGCAAGGAGATGAAGAACAGTGCGAACGGGGGGGACAAGGCGACGAAGCAACTCGCGAGGCGGAGGGAGACTGAGCATGGGCAAGGCGCTCGCGAACGACGCGGGTAACGTTCTTTAGCGGGATTGCAACGGCGGTCAATTCAACGTCTTCGTCCGTGTTTGTGCCCAAGTTGTCTTCTTTTCCTGGCTGCGCACTCTGTTCTGTTTGACACTCATGGTGCGCGGCCACCGGCCGTTTTCCGCTCGCTGCTGCTGCGCGGACAGTTTCCGCCTTCTTCAGCATTCCTGGCGCTTGGCTGAGCATGTTTCAACTCATCCTGTCGAAGCGCATGGCCTCTGCCGGCTCATTTGTGGTTTCTTTGCCTTCTAGTATGACGTTGAACCCCACTCTTGGTACGTGCGCATGGCTCGCCACTGCGCGGTATCGCCGGTGTGCGACCTGGGAAAGAAGCCGTGACGAGAGACGGGCAGCAGACGGAAGCTCGAGAACGGTCCAGTCAGACAGAGACCTTCGTCTCAACTTTTTACACTAGAAAGAAGGGGAAATTCATTTTGAATCTTCGGAGTCCTCATTTAACAAACTGTGTTACGCTGGCGCGGGAGCTCACGGCGCGTGAGAAAATGCACAGCTTAACACGTTGTTTAGGGGGTTCCGAGCCCGGATTCTCCCTCGGCACTGGAGTGGCTGCCTACTATTTAGATGCCGCACGATACATCTCGCTGTTTTTGCCGCGGCGTTCCCTCGTTAGGCAAGCAGGTGCCGAATGTGCGCAGCCAGTGCCGAGGGGTCTGTTGAATTGAGAGTTGGGTCGCCTGTCTTCTGGAGGCGAACGCTGCAGCGCTTGGTGAGTTGGCGCCCGCGCACGCGAGCGAGTTCAGCGTAGGGTCACCTGGCTTCTTTGGTCATGTGCGTGTGGCGCACACCGTCAATAAGGCGAGCAAGTTTGCGCGCGGAGGTAGGCGAGTCTGTGGGGGCCAAGCATGCGTTTTGGGGGATAATTCGAAAGGCGCGCTGAAGAGTGATTAGTCCGTGGAGCGCGCAGCCTCTGTTCGGAGCGATGTTTTTCCTGGGCTTTTCGAATGTCGCCGTTGGGGTCTCTGGCGGCTCCCATTTTGCGAAAGGGCAGACGCACAAACCTCTCTTTTGTTTGCGTAGTCGCGTCTTTTTTCGACGACGGTTCCCTGTTCGTTGTGGCGGACTCTTGTCTCTCGCACAGCGGCAGACTCTGAGGCAGTACTGTATAGACACTCGAGTGTCGAGAGAGGTTTGTGTTGGGGTGCCGTTTTTTCTGGTCGTTCTTCTCGTTTTCAAAATGGGGCGCCGTCCTGCTCGTTGCTACCGGTACTGCAAGAACAAGCCGTACCCGAAATCTCGTTTCTGCCGTGGTGTCCCTGACGCCAAAATCCGTATCTACGATGCGGGTCGCAAGAAGGCAGATGTCGAGGAATTCCCCGGTGTCGCTCACCTCGTCTCCGATGAGTACGAGCAGATCTCTTCAGAGGCTTTGGAAGCTGCCCGTGTGTGTGCCAACAAGGTAATTCACGCTCCTTCATCTCCGATATCGTCCTCGCGATTTCAGGGCGTTTTTGCACCGTCACATCCGGAAATATTTTCGGTTTGCGGCTGCATGCGCATACGTGGCCGCATTGTGTGGGGGCCAGCGGGCTGAATGGTTTTTGAAACGGGGAAGTGTCTAGTTTTCGTTGGCAGCTTGCATTTCGTAACGCCGCGAATCTTGGAGGCTTCTCTAGTGCTGTTCAAAGGATTTTGCCAACGAAGAAACCGATGACGTTCGCTGCCGCTCTGCGGATGTGGTGGCCGCCCACCGCCAAGCGTGACGGACGGCAGGCCGTCGGGGATTGTAGAAACGGGAATGCGTCCCTTCTCATCTTTGCTAGTTAAGGGATTCTCTTTCACGTGCGTGGCCGTTCGCATGTGCTTTTTTATTTCGGCTCTCGTTCTGTACCAGTATTGCTAGGAGTGTATTGGATGTGCCGGGAGTGCCTTGTTGACGAGCCTAAGTGCTCACTCGTCTGCATTTAATCAAATGGGAGAAATGCGAGCTCTTGCGCCTTTTTTATGCGGCGAGCTGGCTTCTCTGGCAAGCGCGCTCGCCTCGCTGAATCTTCGAGGCCTTTCTGCAGGCGAGGGCGCGTGTCACTGTTATTTGACAAAGGAGGCTCCGGTGCGCGGCGGCCGTGCAAGTGAGCTTCGTGTGTTTTTTTTTTTTGTTCTCAGTACATGATCAAGAACTGCGGTAAAGATAACTTCCATCTCCGCATCCGCGTGCACCCCTTCCACGTGCTTCGTATCAACAAGATGCTTTCCTGCGCCGGTAAGTTCCCTCCTCCCCCCTTCGTCTTTCGTCCCCCTCTAGTTTTTCACTTCTTTTGGCAGGTCACGTCTTCCTTTCGGGCGGACTGGGGGCCTTGCGGGGGCCACGGCTCGCAGGGGGCTTGGCCTCGGCTCAGTTTCGAATCGCGACGTGCTCGGGTTTCTCCTCACCTGGCCGCCGCAACGGCGAATTTTCATCTCGGCGTCAGGCGCTTTTAGATCGGCAATGTGTGCAGAGACGGGCAGGCGGAGCAAGTCTGTGTGCGTTCCTTTATGTCGTCTTCGCAGGTGCTGATAGACTTCAGACCGGTATGCGTGGTGCGTTCGGAAAGCCCATGGGTTTGGTCGCCCGCGTCGACATTGGCCAGATCCTCATGTCCATCCGTACCAGGGTAAGGTTTTTTCCTGTTGCGCATGCTGCAGAGGCTGCAGCTGATGCGTCTTGCGCGTCGTTTTTTTTCAAGGAGCCTTGTATCTAGCCCTCGTTGGACAGGACGGCTCTTCTGCGGGTGGTGGTGTGTGCGGCGCGGAGTGGAGACGTTGCTGCGTTTTCGTCTCGCCGGCTCATCCTGTGTCGGTCGTTCGCATGCGTCTTCCGCGGGAGAGTCTTTGTGAGGCCGGCGTTACCAGTTTTTTTATTTTTCCGGCGCGTTTTTGTAAAGCCGAAAGTGTCGGATTTTTTGTGGTTCGTTTTTTCAGGAGAGCAGCGTTGCGACCGCCGTGACCGCGTTACGTCGCGCCGCCTTCAAGTTCCCCGGCCGCCAGAAGGTGTTTGTTTCCAACAAGTGGGGTTTCACCAAGTTCACCAAGGTCGAGTACAAGAAGTGGCAGGCTGAGGGTCGCATCGTGTCTGACGGTGTGAGCGCCAAGTGGATCTCCACCAAGGGCCCCTTGGCGCACACCTTCCCGACTGCTGCGGACATCACCATCCCGATCCCCAACTAAGTGAACTGAGAAGAAGAGAAGCGGGAGGAAGGGCAGGAACGGCTGCGCGGGGAAGCGAACCGACCTGAACTTCCTTCAGCAGGCATGTACGGACAACACCACCCCGCGCAGACCTCGCGCCGGAGTCGCATGAGGAAGCAGCTCGGCGGACTGACGGCGAAAACACGCGGCCGAAGACGAAGAGAGGAAAACTGTTGTTTCGAGAACGTGTAAAGTGTGGTCTTTTCCGGCGACGCGTGCGTGGCGGCGGAGGCGGAAGGAACCGATCAGGACGCGCTTCAATCTCCCCGCCTCTCTCTGGTGTGTGTCTGAACCGCCATGTGTGCGGCATACATGCGGCCATCCGCAGCGATGGAGAGACAGAGAAAGACCGAGACGCGATTAATCATCTCCAAGTGTCAATCTTGTTTTCCACGCAACAATGACGCGGCAAGCCCCGGCGTCGTCCACACGCAAAATCTGCAGACGCCTCTCTAGCCGGGGAGGGGGGGAGGGGGAAGGGTTATGTAGACTCCGGTAGCATAGCCTACCGACAGTATAGCCTACGGACAGTATAGCCTACCGACAGCATGTTTGCGCTTGCTTACAGATCTGTATTCACTGAGACGCTGCAGGATTCACGAGCTTATTGCTAGAGATATTTGTTTCACGCCAAACAAGCAGACCACTCCAGAAGCCTCGCCGCTCCCCCAGATACGCGAAAAAAATGCACTCCCGGCTCAACAGAAAAACACGCGCACGCCAGGCACATTCGTGTGCGGCGGAGGCATGGTTTGTTGGCAGATGTCATCACTTCCTTTATAAATATGTTGCTACATGTATATATATGTATACGTAGCAATATATGTTGTATACATACACTAACATATTATTGTGTCTATGAATGCAGTGAAGACATCTGGCTACAGCTGATGTTCTGATGCACAAACGCGTGTTTATTTGTACGTGCCAGGTGTTGCGCGTGTGATTTCGATTTGAAGATGACGCACTCCCTCAAGCCGCGCCGCAGAAGAACATAAGTGCAGGCCAGCCAGCTTCAGTAGTCGGATCGTTGGGAGTGTCCACACGAGTAGCGAGGCCCGCCATGCGCCTCTGGCGGCCTCCAGCCTGCATGAAGGAGCTACTCTTACGTCTTTTATGGAGACAGGCAGACACCGACAATGGGCAGATGCATCCATGCACTTGTAGTCTCAAGTTTGAATGTATGTGTCAATGTTCCTGGGCGGTACGTGGAGCATGCCCGCCTGAGTCCACATATGAGGTACGTCGTTCATTCTGAGGCCCGAACTCCTTGCCTGCGGCATCAGATTCTGAAGCGTCACGACCGTAGCGACTACAGAGATAGATCCATCTAAATCATAAAATGATTTGACATGCGACGTGTCCATCTGCGGCGCCAATCTACACCCGACAAATCGAGGTGCACACTGAGTGCGCCGCATACTAACTACGGTCGTCATTTTGCCGCATCTGTTACCAGCTCACTTGCATTACCGTCTAACTGGTATAAGCATGCGACGGTCATTTTCGGACCCACAAAATGCAATTGTCAACCGTATTTCCATATATATATATATATATATGATTTTGTATATGATTGTGTCTACTATGTTACCGAGAGTATCCACGCAAGCACACTCCATATATATATATATATATATATATATATTGCCACATTAGTTCAAGAGCGAGTTGTACTTGATGCATGCATCCTTGTTCATTGAAGTGAGAGCGGAGGCCGAGCTAGTCGGTTAGGGCGGCGCGGATTTACAAGGAAGTGTATGTGCGCACTCTCTCCGCGTATACGTGCCTTCGGGAGACGCGAGTGTCTGTAGCTCTTCATAGTGAAATACGAGCCAAGGCGAGACCGGTAGACCCCACAGACGCTAGTGCGCTGTTCTTTCTGTGAAGGTCGCATTTGCGGTGCTCCGCGAATTCACTTCTTAGAACACTTTCATTGGATGCATCCTAGCTACAGCGGGAATGTGCACGTACATGCAGCCAAGAGTGTGCTGTCCCCGGCGACGCGGTGTACGGACAGCCCCACGGTTGTCGTTTCCTGTGTTTTAATTTTTAACCACACACTGTCTTTCACGAATATCTTACAGCAAGAAAGAGAGCGAGTGTAAAGCGTCTCATGTCTTGGAGACTGAAGGGCACAAATGCTTCAGCACTGCATGCAAAAAAATTGTTTTGCTGTATCGGTCCCTTGTTTGTGACGACGACCGGGTCAGAGGGAGACACCACGTCTATATACAAAGAAACTGACGCAGACTGAGGATCTAAAACACACATGAGGCAAACGCTACCCGCCTGAACCGTCAAGGGAAGCCAGGCGATCCGCTCTTTTCGTTTCTCGGTTCTGTGAGGACTGCATGCTGAGTGTCTCGTGTGTCTCTCTTCGGCGGCTCGCCCAAGGCTCCGCCCTCGGCTTTAGGCTGTGGCTTTCTTCTTCACCAATAGTGTAGCCTACACGTTTCGCGTAACTTCTTCTAGCCTTTCTGGCCCATTGGCACTCTTTTGCGCCATTACCGCAGGGCGTCTCCCGGGGCTGCATTTTCTTTCATTGTCTCCTGGCTCCGTTCGCTGCTACGCTCGCGGTTAGGCTCCATGGCACACATGGTTTGTCCCCCGGCGCGACGGAGGGCTGTGTGGCCGCCGTCTGCCGTTGCCTCTGTCTGTCACCGCTTCGCTACGCTTCCACGACCAGCGCTGCAGCTGGCGCATGCTCTGTCTGCTCCTTCGCCATCGGCCCCTCCGCCGCCTCCGTCAGCTGTTGCTTCGTCTGCGGGACTCGCTTCGCTCGCTGTCTCCTCTTTGCGCCTTTCTCCGTTTTCCGCTTCAGCTCGCTTTCCAGATGTCTCTCCAGGCGCGTTTGCCGCCGCCACTGCTGCCTGCCGTCCCGGCTCCGTCTCTCTGTCTCTGCGTCGTCCGCTGTGGTCGCGTGAGGGTTGCCTCGTCACAGACAGCCCGCTGAACGTCCTGCTAACCCACTCTCCCTCTGTCTCGCATATCTTCAACTGCAGAGTGCACGCGCTCACCAGGCGATGCCTGTCGTCTTCCCAGACGCCCACGGCCTCTACATACGCCTCGCAGGACGCAGAGGCCTCGTCGTCCCACTCCTCGTCGGCCGCACCTTCCAGCGATCCACACTCTGGCGCCATCGTTCAGCGCCAAGCGGCGGCGGTCGGCGGCCTCGCTGCAGGCGAGAGCGCCATTGAGGCCCTGGTGAGTCCTCAAAGGACTTCTGAAAATCCCTATGCGGAGAGCGGACGTGTGCATGTCTGTCGCAGCTAGCCGCAGCGCGTCTCTGATGTCGACGGCCTCGTCGCCTGTTGGATAGACAGGGATGTAGGCGCTGAGGAGGGGAATGCGTTATCCTCTGCGTATACCCGTTTCGCTGATGACGGCGGGGCTAACAGCCTTTGTGGTCTTCAGGCGAGCTACGATGCAACAGGTACACACAGGAAGCCTTGCTCGTCTACGTGTGAGCTGCCTTTCACCGGTTCATTCACGAACTACAGGGTGCAGCGAATTGCATGAGTGACTCACTTGAAAGCAGTGAGATTTGATGAATTGGGGCTTCCACTCTTTCCAGTCCCGGAGCCACTTTCGGCTCTAGCAGATCTCGAGACTGCTGTGGTGTGCAGGCGGCAGCGTCCCTGAAGGAGGCGGAAGAAAAGGCGCTGCATGCGCGGCGCCACCAAGGCATCGAACTCTATCCAGGTAGGCGCTGAAGAGGCAGTAACCACATACGTGCCTTGTAAATGTTTCGCAGTCCAGCCACATATAAATGTATGTCTATAAGTATATGTGTGATGTATGTGTCTGCGCGCGTGTGCAACCTCTCTGCTTTGTGACCACCTATCTCTGCCTGCTGGTCTGCCTACGGATGTGTGTATCGCTGCGTGTCTCGGTATACATGCATGCGCATATGTAGCGTTGCATGTGTGTCAGCGCATGCGTGCGTGCGTGGATGCCTCATTTACTCGGCTGCTTGCCTCACTTGTCGCGCCTGCAGGCGGCCCGGTGGACCGCTACGGCCCCCCGCGCGACCCGAGCACGCTGCTGCTGGAGCCACACAAGTTGACCGAAGAGGAGCGCGTCTTCCAGGGCTTTTTTGTGGGTAAGGAAACCGCAACCAGGTGATACACACCCAGACATGCATGCAGCGCACTGCGCGGTCTCACGGGGAAGGCAGTTGAGGCGCGCGTGCATAGGTCTCTGGGATGTAGACGTAGGCAGCTGTCTCCACGATGGGTGCATGCTGAGTCGTCCGCAGTTGCTGATACCCAATTCAGGAAAAGCGGATTCGAGCAGCATAGAGACACATGTGGCCTAGGATCGCGAAAAGCTCAGACAAGAGCGCGCGAGGCACGTACTGAGGTAGAAACCACACACCGGGTCGCTGAGAAGCGACGTAGGCGCGGGGGCCTCGCGGCCGTGTGCAGTTGTTACGCCCAGGCGCATGAACAAGAGACTGCGACAGTGGAGTCCCGAACGGTGACCCACCCCGTTCTGCAGCTTTGCGATTTGTGCTGCTCAGCAACGCCGTGGATTGTGTTCATGATGATGCTCGCGACCCCGATTTTTTTGGCGAACTACCACGTGGAGAAACTCAACGCGCGCGCGGCGTTCACGTAAGTCTCTGCATGTCGCGCACCCTTGCCTGGCGCCTGTTTCGCCTTCTCAGCCTGAACGCATATACACGCAGTGACAAGTCCCCGTGCACAGGAGCGGCTGCCTCCACGTGAGTACGTATCCCATCTTTTGTGCTAGTCTGTATACGTATGTCTGCCTGTCTGTCTGCATTTAGTATATGTATGTATGTATGTATGTATGTATGTATGTATGTAGTTATGTAGGAATGCAGGTATGCGTGTATGTATGCGCCTGCAAGTGAATGTTCACGTTGACCAAGCGCGCGTACGCAGCGTACCGCGGTACATACATACATACATGCATACATACACGTATACATCTGTCTATCTATCTAGCTATCTCTATAAATCATGTATATACATATATGTGCATACGTTCATATATTCATATCCATATACATATTTATGGCCCTGGATAGAAAGGAGTGTAGATCTAACGCTTGGGGCAGGCAGGCGGTCGGCCCCGCCTACGTGGGGCTTTGCGGCGCAGAGCTTTGCGGTCGCTCAGGAAGCAAGTCGCCGAAGAGCTCCTGCGCGACGAAGACGTTCCGAGCTTCAGGCTTTGCACCTTCCAAGATCTCCGCGAAGTTGTTGAGCAACCCACGCACGCGTTCATTTGCTACTTCCACCCCTTGACGCTCTCCTCGCAGATCGTCGTGCCTCTGCTGCGGGACATCGCGGCGTGTTTCCAGTGAGCAATCGACAGGAGGCGCCAAATGTCCCCCCCCCAGTCTGACACGCGTTGCCAGGGCCAATAACACACTACCTGTCTGCGTCTGACTTGGCCTGGCTCCTTACTCTCACGTTGTATGCGTCCATCTATACATATGTACGTGTACACGCATGCACACATATTTATATATATGCACATATAAATACATGTATGTATACATATATATATATGAATGTATTCCGTGGGCGCGGGGGTACATGCAGCATATATGTCGCCGGGCTGGTTCCTGTGTGTAGGCGAGTGCTTGTCCGCAGCCGCGTGCATGCAACTCGGCTCCCATATATGCCGCTGTGGGTCTGACGCGCGCCCTGTTACGCGGGTGTGCGCTTACGCTATCCAAACTGGTGTATCTGCATGGGATTTTTTTCGCGTAGCTGCCGTCGTTTCCTTCAGGAGGCGGGCTCTGGTCATCAGCGCAGATGTACCTTTTTCCGAACTGCGCTAGGCAGGAGCCGCATGACAAGTTTTTCTACTCTCACATGCGCGCGAGTCGTCTGTCCCCCGGTGCATGCGCTTCAGACGCCTCGGCGTGCGCGCCAGCGTCGCCGCGGTAGACCTGTCGCATGCGTCAATCCCTCCACACGTCCATCGCGAGCTTCCCTCTGCACTCGCGCCTCACGGCCAGCTGTTGCTGCCCTTTGCCTTTGGCGGCCAGCAGCCCGCCGTCACGGACTTTGAAGGGCCTGCGTGGAATGCCACGCAGATCGTGAAGGCCGTCGCCGAATACGTCCCTGGCGCTCACGACGCGCTGCAGCACACCCAAGTGAGCCTTCAGCGCGCGCACGCGATATGCCTCTCACCGCCCACCCCGCGAGGAGGAAACCTCGACGTACATTACGGGGTCGCTGCAAGCTGGCACACACTCTCGCTCGCCAGCAGTCGCGACTGAGAGGCAGAGCGAGAGGCGTCGGCGCTGCCGCGTGCAAAAGGAGGCACGCAGGAAGCTCTTGAAGAGGCTTCCATACATCGATATTCATGCGTCTGTGACGGACAAACATCTATGCACAGTGGACTGCCTAAAACGTACATGTATATGCGGATATTGGCTCAGCTAGCACGAATGGATATACATATATGTAGGTATGTTTTTACGTACACATGTGCGTATGCGTCTCTGTGCCCGAGTTTGTATCGCACCTGAAACGGGCCCGATACAGACACGCTTTCTCGCTGCTGTTTTTCGGCACGTGTGCGCAGGAGATCGATGACGTGTCTGAGCAACTGAGCGACTGTCTCTTCGCGTTGGCCTTCGTGGATGGTGCAGCGGCCGAGGAAGCGAATGACGGCAAGCAGCACAAATTGAAATCTTCCTCCGCGTCAGCAGGCACCGCAGGAAAGGCTGAGATGCAGGCAGACGCCACCAACGCCGCGAATCCCGTGGCGCGCACAACCGAGTTGAGTGTGGTCGCTTACGGCGGCAAGCAGGCACTGAGAATCTGCCAGGAGGCTAGAGAAAAGCTGCGGTCAGCTGGAATGCAGGGGAGACGGAAATAAGGCACTGACGCAAGACAGAACAGCTGAGAGAAGGGCGCAACCTCCAGAGCTGGATGCGCCTCGCATATAGATACACATTTATACGTATATGTATATGAATATGTATATATATGTATATATATGTATATATATGTATATATATGTATATATATATGTATGTATATATACCTGCGCTTTTTCCGTTTATGCTTCTACGTCATGCGGTTCAATTCGCGCATGTATGTCCATGCGCATATGAGTATCTATATCTCTGTCTATCCATTTGTCTATCTTCGCGGGTTGGATCAAGGAAGGCGGAATGAGCCTTGACATGGCCATGTCTTTGGTCGTTTGGTTTTCGGTTTCTTCGTTCGGTTGGCTGCTTGGCGTTTCCTTTCGTCAACAATGCTGCTTGCCGCCGAGCCTGACAAGCCTCTAGCGTGGTAGAGTCCCTGCCTGAAGTGCCCGATGGCAGCGTGAGTCTCCTCGCTGCCTCTGGCCGTATTCCTCCTCCTGAGTATCTGGCTCTCTGCGCACCTGGAAAACTTGTGTTCTTCGATTTTCTATGTGTGTGGGCGGCTAGCTTTTTTCGTTTTTCTCCCCGCATCTATGCAGTTCTTCCTCGTTGTGGTGTACGCCAACGCGCCGCAGCCGAACGGTTTTTCCGCGTGCAGCCATTTTAGAGCTTCACGCTCTGCTTCCCGAGCGGCTATTACACATCTGTTGCTCCCTGGATGCCGGCAACCTTTGGCGGACTTTGCTGTCCGCGTGACGTTTGTTTTCTTGTAAAATCCACATCCACAGTCTGTCCTCTACCCGCCTCCTCATGAGCGGGTCGCGTCTACGGCGAGCGCCAACAATGCCTGACGGAGGCGCCTACGTCGCAATTCAGGCCTTCCCGCAGTCACGCGGTCGCCGGGCCACAGGCGTCTCTTCTGAGAAGCTGCTAGCAACGTGGAAGGGCGCCCCTCTCTGAGGCCGTCGTCTGCGACTCTCGGTTCAGCTGCGGTCAGCGATGCAGACCTCGACACGCCCGCTGAGCATACATGCATTGACTCACTCGAATGCTCAAGCCTCTGGTCGAGGGAGCAGCAAGCGCGAGCCAGGTGAATGAGTCCTGTCTGCCTACATATCGCCGTTCTCGGTGCACACTCCTACTCACAGTCGTATATATATAATACCTAGAACAATGGATACATATGCCTATATAATGCATAGATCTAGCAAAACGGAGCCTGGTGATTTCCACAGCGGGTGAGTAAGTTGTTGCCAGAAAAAAAATGAGAGCTTTCCAAGAGCTGCCGGCGGCGCCGTGCGCAGCTGCCGATTTTATTACAACTTGTAAAAACTTCAACCGCACGCAAACGACGCGGCTTGGTCTTCATTCTGAGGCAAATATAGTCCCTCCCCCACAAACCCTCACTCGCCCCGCGCCTTCAAATATCGATACATTCATATAAATAGGTACAGCTATTGAGTACGCATTATATACGTAAGCATCTGCATCTATATACGCATATTTACGCGCACAAATTTGCAATTGAACTCCCTGTTCTCGCAGAGGAGAACTGTCGTAGTGAGTGCTCAAGCTGGGTTTGTGAACACGCGCAGAGCTGGCAGCTGTGCGCGCTTGCTCTGAAAGCGGCTTCCTGTTCCTTAGGCATTCGCGCGTTGAGTTGAAGGCAGTCTTCACAATAGCTACCAACTCTCTGACCTATTCAAAAGACCCAGTTTTTTCACAATTATTTCCCTTCCTCTTTACCCTCCTCCCCCCTCCCACGGTGCCTCCTCCGCATGCACCCGATATCCTATTCTCGTTTTTCGTTCTTCATACTGGCGCCTCCGCAGCACGATCTGCCTTCAACTCTCCACGAACAAGACTTCGAAGTGCTGCGCTGTGCCATCGTGCCTCTCCGTCGCGGACCTCCCCGCCCATCAGTCCCGGGGCTTCGCGTTGAAGGGCCTCCGGCTCCCCGGCGCGCCGTTAGTTCGCTCTCTCCATGTGCGGCTTCGAGTCCTCTCTTCTCTGGCGCGGCGCTCTCTACCTTGCGCTTCGCGTTCGTGTCTCCGCGCGCCTCACAGCCGTCACGTGTCGCTATCCATCTCCCCCTCGAGGTCACTCGGCGTGACCGCCTTGCGCCGCTCTGCGTCTGCGCGCTTCGCCTCTGCAGCCGTCTGCGTTGCGCCCTTCCTCCCGCGCGAGTCGAAGACGCTGGAGCCCAGCCGCGAGCCGAGGGAGCTGCTGCTGCGCACCTGACTCAGCGACGGCGAGAGGCGCGGATTGCCGATATCGTCGCGCGAAGTCCCGACGCGGTCGCCGCCCTCTGCGTCGCGCGGGTCGGCGTCCGCGAGTCGGGGGCGTGGCGCCTGCGCGGACGCACCCCGCCGCGAGTGGTAAGGCAGCAAGTCGAGGAAGAAGCAGCGCGAGAGCCCGACTGCAGGCTGCTTGGCGACGCCCACGAGCATGTCGGCGGTTGAAAACATTCTGCCGCGCACAGAGGGGGGGAGGCGGAGACAGGACGTCGCTGATTGCAGGCCCCTGACTCCAGAAAAAACGGAGGGCGGCGCGACCGCACGCCTCAAAACACGAGTCGACATCACGCGGGCGGCCCGAGTGGCGGCGAGCAGCGCGAGCCACACCACCGCGAGAGGGAGCAGAGCATCAAGCAACGTGCAACGCACAAAAGGAATTGAAAGCGACACACAGTCGCAGTCCTATATAGCGGAGGGACGCACAAACGTGAACCAATACAATCACGTCCATGCATGTGTAGACGAAAACGCTCACACATACACGCATATATATCTATATGTACATCTTTATTTATATATCTATATCTATCTGCCTATATATCTGTTTATCAGTCATATCGATCATATCTATCTATATCCATGTACCCACATATCTATCTACCTAACAATGTACCCAAAATTTCAGTCTCCCTCTCCAAATACATAAAAACATATATTATATTACATATGTCTGCGGAGAGGCAGGTGCGCTGGGCGGGTCTCACTTGTCTTTGAGTGAGATGAAGAGAACCTGGAGACCTGCTTGGCGCGGAAGCAGCTTCAGGACGCGCGCAAGGGCGCGTCGGCGTTGGCTGTCAAGCGGCGCGTCCACTTCGTCGAACAACAGAAAGGGGACGTGCGGCACGAAGGAAAGCAGCGCGAGAACTAGCGCCAGAGCCGCGACCAGCCGCTCGCCGCCGCTGAGAAGATGCAGCGGCAGCAGGCGCTTCCCCGGCGGCATGCAGAGCAGCGAGACGCCGCTGCACACGCACACACACCACCTGGATACGCTTGAAAAGCAGCGCTGCAAACTGATGCTCTCATATACCCACAACCAACTAAAGCCGCCCCCCCCTTCCAGATCCGTCTCGAGCCCCAAACGTGTCTACCAAGGCGTTCGCCACGTGGACGTACATAGAGCATTACACCCCAATGAACGTAGACTACAAATAGAGATAGAGATTTAGACAGATTCAGATGGAGATAGAGAGATCGATGAATTGGTAGATAGATACCAATGCACATAGAATCCAGGGACAGCTGCAGAGACACGCGAGCGCATCCGCATACGCGTCCATTTGTGTGTTGGCCGCAGGCAGATCGCATGAGCTCATCGGGCGTTTGAGACCTCACCACGCGAAGGCCTCTTCGTCAAGGCTGATGGAGCGGCCGGAGGGGCACTCGAGGTCGAGGTACGCCCTTCCGCCGATGCGTTCGAAGCCCCGCGTGGAGCCGCAGCCGCGGCGGCCGTCCTCAGTCTCCTCTTCGGGCACGCCGGCAGCGGTCAGCTCTCTGAAGAAGAAGTCCACTGCAAGTTTGCAATGATGGAAGCAGCCGAGGAAGCGCGCGTTGCGCTCGCGCTGCAGCCGCGCGAGTCGATTCTCTGCGCGGCGTCCTTCGCGCTGGCAGCGGTCAGTCTCAGTCTCGACGGTTGCCAGTTGCTCGCGCACACGCTGCTCCTTCTCCGTCGCCTTCAGGTTCGGCTGCAGCGTGCGGAGCCGCGCCGCGCGGCGGAGGAACTCCGCCTCCTGCGAGCTCGCCGCCTCGAACAGCAGCGACGGCGTATCTTTGTGCTGCGCGATGAACTGCGAAAACTCACAAACGCACGCGCCGACAAAGGGATTCACCCCCTCCATATTTATACCCATGCATATAATATATATATATATATATACATTGACAGAGAGATAGGCAAATGCGGATATATACACATACAGAAAGATAGATGCATACAGATCTATCTGTTCTTCTATCTATCTGGACATATCGTTACTACAGCCGTCGAGGGGCTTGTGGAAGCACGAAGGGCACGCATCATCATCATTATCATCTCGCCAGGCCTGTGGTGGAGCACAAGTGAATGCCGAGCGCAGCGGCTGTCAGGCATGCTTTTCAGAGACTGCCGCAGCCACGCGACGCCCTTCGTTACATGCAGCATCACACGAACGGCGAGATGCACTGGCGCGTCGAGGCCTTCACACCCCGTGAAACCCAACTCAAGGGAAAATGCGTTGCGGCTTCAATTAGTCCCTCGCAAACGGGACTCAGATCCTGCGTTTTCCGACAGACAGGAGGTCGCGCTGCGGGAGAGCTTTTATGCATCGCGGATCGCATGCCCAGCATCGCCCGATTCACGAACATACGACATTCATATGTGTTTCCCTTTCCGCGCTTCGCGTGTGGTTACTTCGCATTTCTCAGCCGCGAGTTTTGAGAAGTCGATGGCAAAGAGCTTCTCGTCTTCTGTCACGGCGCCTTGCTCTCTCCAGCTGCTTTCGGGGAAGCCCATATCGTCTCTGCCGTCCTCTCTATCTTGGCTTTCGTTGCCTGCCTCTGCATCGCGCATCTCGCCGTCAACGTCGTCGCTGCGTCTTCGGCTTATGGGCGCCGTCGGCCTGTCCTCCCTCCTGTTCATCTCCTGCGCCTTGGCGCCCGCCTCGCGTGCCTCTTCGCCATTGCGCTTGTCCGCGTCGACCGCGTAGATGGAGGCGCGCACGCCGCGCCACGAGCCCGCAGAGAGCGGCAGGCGAACGCCTTGCTGGTCGGCCTGGCGCAGGATCTGCCAGCTCTCTTCAACCTGCTGCTTCTGGCGCCCCTCCGCAGCGGCTGCGTCTCTCGCGAAGCGCTTCTGCTGGGCCTTAGAGGCCGCTTCGCGCTCCCGAACCTGCAACAAAAGAGACATCCGCTGTACCACTTTCTCTCAGCCGCACACACGAATGCCAAGGGCGTTCCAAGGCGCTCGGCGTCCGCACGCGCACATAGAAAGCTCCACAAACTTTGGGGGACGCGGGGGCTCGCTCGCGCCGGCTGAGCGCGGCCTGCATCGTGGTCGAGCCTGGCGCACGCGACAGACAGCATTCATGTCTGCTGCATACATGACTCAAATCCATACATTGTGGAGTTTTTTCTCCTCCCGCGCACGCAAAGACGGGCAGGCTACGGGCGCAAAAAGGACTGACTGCGCATGCGTCTGCGTTGAGACCGAGCTAGGGGTGGCGCGTGCGGGTGTAGCCGCCGCGTCGTGGCTCGTGGAACTTGCCGTTTGCAGGTATTTCTCTTGGCTGTTTAGCTCCTGCTGCGCGTCCCTGAACTCGCGCGCAGCTTCGCCTTTCTTCTTCTCCGCGTCCTCCACGTCGCGCTCTGTCAGCTCGAGTTGCTTCAGCAGGCGCTTCTCGTCTTCCTCGCGCGGCTGCCAGTCTCTGACGGCCTCTTCGCTAGCGAGCCGCTGGACAGTTCGCAGGCGGTCGCTGCAGTCGGCGAGCTCCGCGGTCATTTGGCTCTCGCGCGCATGCAGCCCCGCCAACTCCGCCTTCAGCGCCTCGATGCGCTGCCGCCTGCGCTTGTGCTCAAGGTGGACATGCACCCGCCCGACGGCGCGGTCGAGACGCGCAAAGTGCCGCTGCTGCTGTTGCTGCAGACTCGCGTGGATCTGAAATAAAACGCGAAAAAAACACATAGTTGGAGTCACACGTGCGTCTTCGTCGTGTAGGAACGACTTTTGATCACATGGAACTCCGCATAGGCGCGCGCACAGCAAACAGCATGCACACGATCACGAGCATAGGGGCCAGCCGGTCCATATATATACATATATATATACACCTAAATATAGTAAATATAAATATAAACGCATGCGGGTGTGCGGAGGTGGCAGAGTGGGAGGAAAAGAAAGGATATCGTCTTCTTACATGGACGCGCACATCGGTGTAGCCTAGTCGGCTCGAAAGTGCGAAGTCTATCTATCTATCTATCAATCTATCTATCTATCTATCTATCAATCTATCTATCTATCTATCTATATCTATCTATATCTATCTATATCTATCTATATCTATCTATCTATACCTATCTATACCTATCTATACCTATCTATACCTATCTATACCTATCTATACCTATCTATACCTATCTATACCTATCTATACCTATCTATACCTATCTATACCTATCTATCTATCTATCTATCTATCTATCTATCTATCTATCTATCTATCTATCTATCTATCTATCTATCTATCTATCTATCTATCTATCTATCTATCTATCTATATATATATATATATATTTGTGCAGGCATACATATATATATATATATACTACCGAACATAAACGTTGTAGGCATGCATGGAGACGCCCGCTGAGCGCGTCCTCGCTCGGCCTGCAGCTCATTTTCATTTCCCAAGCCTTTGCTACCTCCTCAAGCTCTTGCTGCTTGGTGGCGACCTCCTCTTTGCGGGCGGCGACGCGCTCCTGCAGACTCTGCAGCTGCGCCTGGAGCTCCGCGAGCTTCTTGCTCTTCGCCTCTGCCTGGTCTTCCCAGACGCGCGCCTTCGCCTGCAGCTGAACGCTCTGCCGATGCAGCAGCGCGAAGTGAGCTGTGCGCTGCTGCAGACGCTCCGCGTTAGTGGTCTACAGACACGCGCCAGCACAGGAACAGCGCACGGACACAGGCGATTGATGCGCGACAGCCTCACGCGCAACAGGCGCAGAGAAAGACGCCCACCGCGCCCGCGGGGGAGGCGCGACATGCAAGGGGTCGCGAGAAGGCGCGGCGCGAGACTAAATCGGAAACAAAGAAAACGTGGACGCGGAAAGCCCGCAGCGGACTGAGCAGCCAGTCGCCCGCGCGGGCGACAGCGAGACAGCACGGAAGGGGTGGGGGCGGACGCAGAGCGAAAAGTCTTGATTCACATGTCTCGAGGAGTGTGCAACTCTAGCAATAGTTATGATTAACTACAGTCTAGATAAATGCAGCGTGGACAGGCGCAAGCGATGCCCCAATTCAGCTGCTTCCTTGCGTACATTCTACTCCTTCATCGCGCACTGTGTCTCTAGGCACGTTACCTCAGCGTTTTCGAGTGTGTGGAGTTGCTCCTTGACTCTTTCGAGGCGCTCCACGAGCCGCTCCTGCTGCTGCGCCTCCCAGCGCGCAGCCAAGCGCCCCGTGAGGCCGCCGAGGTCGAAGGAGATTACGCCGCCGCACTGAAGCTTCTCGCCATCGAGCGTGACGAATCGGTAGCGGTGGAGCAGCGGACGCGCGGAAGCCTGAGAGGCGCCAAACTTCAGCTCCTGCGCAATGGCCAGCGAAGGGACGATGATGCAATCCGAGAGGAGGAACTGTGGCACGCACAGAAACAGAGACAGCGGTGGCAACAGATGCAGCAGACGCCGCAGAGACATCAGATGCAGACGGCTATCGGAGTCAGCCGCTCGGCGCCGAGCAGCGGCTCAGTCGACTTGAGCGCCTGCTTCCGAGCACGCATGTGCATAGAGGTGGCTTCTGCACACGGCTAGAGGGTTGAGTTTCCCCACCAGAGGAGGGCGACGCCGGCGCCCTCTGCGCAGCCACACAGACGCGCGCTCTGCACGGGCGCGGCCTTCGGCGCTTCACGCGTGAATCTGACAGAGGTTCAAGGGAACTGTCCTCGAACTGCAGCCTCCAGGGGGGGGGGGGGGGCAGAATCGGCAGCGCGCCGAGCAGCAGGTTCCCCGACAGTGGCGCCTGGCGGCGTTTCTGTTTTCGCGGTGTTTCGCAGTTTCCTCACCTCGTAGACGGGGCGAAAGCCCTCCTGGAATGACACGCAATCCACCGCCCAGCGGCATCCCGGGGGCAGGTCGGCGGCGGGAGGCGGAGGCAGCACGGCGCCGCGGCCGCCTTCGTCGTCTTCGTCCTCGCCCTCGAAGGAGCTCTCGCTGTGTCCCTTCAGCTGGTTCCGCCGGAGAGCGTCCAGGGGTAGGAACTCGCGGCTGCCGAGCCGCGCCGTTTTGAGGTAGTCCACACATCTCTGCAGCGACACACGCAACGACACCAAAGGATGCAGAGCAACGTGTGGGGTGGGCGGCGCCAGCGCACAGAGAGAAGACAAAAACGACCCGCCAAGATCTATCCAAGCCTTCCGCTCACCGGCGGTGCCCGCGCTCTCTGCGTGTCCGAGCCCTATGCCCAAGCGCATTGCCCTTACTGCCCTGCACATCTAAAATTCGCATGCTTAATTGACCATTAGCCGGTCCGCCCGTCTCCCCCGCTCGCAGCTCGCCCCTCGGCGGTCGCCGGCTCCCCCGACCCTTCACACCTCAGTCACGCCGAGACGCGAAGGCCTGCGAGTCTGGTCTTTTAAGTTTTTCACGGCGCTCCAGGCCTCGCCCTAAACCCTAAACCTCAAACCATCTCCTCTCGCGTTTTGTCTCTGCTTTCCTTTGCCCCAGAGGGCGAACCCCCGAGGCCTGGCGGTACCTGCGCGGGTGCTCGGGGTCGAGGCTCACCAGCGCGAGGGCGTGCGAGTCGACGATGAGGCTGTTAGCCTTGGCGCCCATGGCCGCGGCGGTCGCGACGAGCAGGCGCTTGTTGGCTGGCCGGCAGCACTCGAGGGCAGATCCGTGCACTCCCGAGTGCGAGACGTGCTTCTTCAGCTGCGTGCAGACTTCTCGCTCCTGCGCCGCGCGGCGGACGTCCATCTGCAGACTCCGCTCCTGCGCGAGCTGGTCGCCGAGGTCGCGCTGCAGGCGCAACAGCGACTCGCGCTGCTGCTTGCTTGTCTACAGGGACAGCGCAGAAACACGCCCCGGCAACCGTCAAACCCTAAACCGTAAACGCCAAAGGAACGAGCCACGTCTCAGGGAGCACACGCGGAGACTGCGAAAGGGCACCGGCTGCGAAAAGGCACCGGCTGCAGCGGGTGGAGGGAGGCCGACGCCGACCCGTAGGGCTACCCTGCGAGCAAGGCCGCTCGGATGTCCAACAACTCGGGCGCCGACGACGCAGCCCCAGCTTTTTGTCTTCGTTGTTTTCTTTCGCAGTCCGCGCCTCGCCTTCGCGCACGAGCGAGGCCGCGAAGATATCTTTCCCCCTCTCTCTATGCATGACAAGCAGAAAAAAAGTCGACCCGCGGCGGCAAGGCCCTGAAGGAGACTAAGACACCTCGTTCCTAGGCCCGGCATTCCTGCTCACCGAGGCGAGTTTTCGGAGGTCGTCGAGGCTCTCCTTCGCGTCATGCGCCTGCGTCAGCAGCCGCTGGAGGGCGTCCGCAACCTCCACGGCCTTCGCTGCAGCCTCGCCGTGGAGCTCGCGCACGGTTTCCACAGTCCCCTGCATCTCGCGCTCTTCGCGCAGCAGCTGAGAAGACAAACAGCAAAGTGCGACTTAGAATGTCTGGGACACATGCAAGCGCCGCGGCAGAGACACGGCCCCCCAAAAAACTAAACGGCGCAGAGACACCTTCGGTGGAGGCTGAACGTGCACGTATCAATATACAGAACTTCCAGTAACAACGTCGTGGCATACACATGTATATGTATATAAATATATATATATATAGATAGATATAGATATGGATATATGCGTATGTACGTAAATATGCTACTACCGGAGAGGGAAGGAGACCTTCTGTGGAACGGGCAAACACGCCGGTATCTACACAGGCACGCATGCGTTCGCACTGTATCTGGTGTATGTGTGTGGGCTGACCAGGTCGAGGGCGGTGCGCAGGGCTTGCAGCTGCTGTTGGTGGTTTCGAATTCGCTGCTGCTGCAGGGCGTGTTGTTCCTCCCATTCGTCTTCGAGCGTCTCGAGGAGTTTCTGGTCTTCCGGCAAAAGCGCTTCGTCGTCTTTCTCCTTCTCAGCCATCAGCTGCGCCTCGACCGCGCGGCGCTTCTCTGCGGCGCGAATCAGCTGTCCCTTTAGCGCCTCCTCGAAGGCCTCGAGCTCTTCACGCTGAGACTCCTCCAGCAGCCGCTGCCGCGCGGCCGCCTCGCGCTCCTTTTCGAGAAACTTGAACCGCTCCATCATCGCCAGATACGCCCCCCGCTGCACAGAATAGCCAGACCAGGCAGCCCCGGGCGCAGGGCGAATCACGCGAATGAAACTGCGTGCGCTGTACCGCCCTGCAGCGCCGCTGACGCTCGCCCTCACTCTTCGGCATATTCAAAGCGCATAGGTGTGGATGGAGGTCAATAATCTCTTGATAAGTCACAACATAGAATGACGCACACCGCATGGCCGCAGTACACGAAGAGAGAAGCGAAGAAAGCAAGAAAACGGTCTCACCAATGCTGAGCTGGAACGCCTGCGCGCCAGCACCCGGACTTGGCGGGCACGTAGCGAAGTGCAGGGCACGGAATACACACCGCACAACAAACATATATCTATGTACTTGAGATACTCGCTTTAGAACCGGCATTCCGCCGCCTGCTGGGGTCGCGTTGTGGTTCCCGTGGTCTCCTCACCAGCTCGTTGCTCCTGCGGGTGGACGCGGCGAGAGTGTCTTTGGCCTTCTGGACTCGTAACAGCGCCGCCACGCGGTGGCGGTCAGCCTGCTGAGCTTCGGTGAGAATCGCGTTCAGTTGCTCACGTTCTTCTTCTTCCTGTTGCCTGGCACGCCGTGCGGCAGCTTCTTCTTCAGCGCGGAGTGTCTCTGCAACTAGGAGGCGAAACAGAAAGAGCTCGTCCTGCTGCTCCTTCTGCAATCGGCAGCAGACCGCGAAAGAGGCGCAGAGAAGGCAGACAAATAACACGCGTGTGGAGAGAGTTAGCGGCAGCGGAATAAAGTGTCAAAGTCCAGCAGAGGAATGACAAAGGGCGAAACTAACAACCAGTGAAGAGAGAACGAAACGCGAAAGCCAATCGGCACGGCATCTTCGTTTAGAAAGAAAAAGGAAGCGAGAAGCGAGGAGACGAAAGTCGAAAAAAAAGCTGATGTGAAAGGGTCTCTTTAGGAGACATAACCACACTAAATATGTCATGAAGACTGTCGCAGTTTCCCACACCTCCCTCGGGATGTCTGTGCCTTCTCTCACCTGAAGCCGCTGCTCCTTCTCGTACGCATCTGCCTCGTTTTTCTGCTTTCTCAAAACTTTCATGTCCTGTTCAAGCTGCATTCGTCGCGCCAGGAGGCGTCTCGCCTCTTCCCGAGTCTCGCGAACCGCCTTCTGGGCTTCGTGATACGACTCAAGCAACTCAGAGCTGTAGGCAATCGATCAGCAGATCCGATACGTCGGGCAGTCGGCCGTCGATCGGATGCAACAGGCACCAGCTTGGAAAGACGGAAACTGCGCAGGTGAAATGAACATGAAGCGCGAGGGGAGTCCCAGCGAGAGAGCGTCACGCGGGTCTACGCGACTGCGGGGCTGTTACTAAGAAGCTGACGCACCTGCCAGAGATTTCTTCTACGAGGCCGGCAAGGCCATGCGCGCTCTTTGTCGCTAAAGCGTCGATGTGGCCCTGGAAGATGAGCATCGCCTGCAGTGTATGTACAGTGCAGCTGCAGTGTCTCCGCAGGGCCTCGCGGTAGTCCGCCAGCGGAACTGCGACGTCGTCCAGCAGATAGAAGCATTCGCCAGAGTGGCTGATGCGCCGGGTAAAGGAAATGCGCTCCGGAAGCGGCGACGAAGGAGGGACGGAGCCTCGAACGAAGTGGAGCGTCACCGACGCGCTCCTGCATGAAACAGTCCAGGCAGAGGCGAGACGGGGGAGTTTTTGAACGCCAAAGTTGTATGGGCGACGAGAAAGAGCAACAGAGACACCGAGCAGTTGAATCCCCCGTCGCGGGCCTCCGCACTGCGACTGATGTGTGTGGAGTCGCTCTCCGCTGTAGTGGTAGTGCTTATGTAGAGAGGTGCGGGTGCATGCGTGGATACCAAGATAGACAGACAGGCAGCCACCTCGAAAGACCCGCGTACACCGCAAAACTTCCCGCGACAGATCATGTCGCCATGATACGGAAGTGGAGAGGAGAGTCCCCCCGTAAGTCCGCGCCGCAGCTCGCGGCGACTTCACTTCGTTGGCGCTCACAGTCGTTCTTCCGCCGAGTTTTCGCTCGGTTGCCCGTGCGCATCGTGCCCTTCGTCGTCCGTCTGTGCCAGCAGCGACTTCGGAGACGCCCTGGACTCGCTGCTGTGGATGAGCTCGATGAGGCGGGTGCAGCGCAGCTGCTTGGCGTTAACTCCCAGCGCGAAACATACGGCGTCTGTCAAGTTGCTTTTCCCTGGCACACGCACACGCAGACGTCGCTCCGATATTTCCAAGAGGCGAGATGATCAAGCAAGGGCGCCTGTCCCACCTGTCCCCTGACGAGCCACTAGAAGTCTATCAAACTTCGCGCCCGCCAGGCGAGGTCTATCCCTCACTCAGAAGGATGCAGCACGACTCTGCAGGAAACCTAGCACTTCCACGCGGCTTGAGGCCGGCGCATTCACACGACGGAAACGCATGAAACTGAAGCACGGCCTTTCACTCTCTGGTACAGCTATAGCACCTAGAGGCGGCTCTATTCTGCTCCCCTAGAGGGAACAGAGACATGTCAGTGAACCAAGAGCGGCTTCTACGGGGCGGCGCGCAAAGCAACCTCGGAGTTGGGGGGCAACAGCAAAAACAGAGTGCCTCCGCCGTGGAAGGGATGCGAGGAAGGAGCAGGCGAAACGAGTCCGAGCACAGCAAGGAGTGCGAAGACGAGCGAGATAGGAAAGCTTCTAGGGTTCGCATGTCTAGCTATCGACCCGCAGATGTTCGAATGCACCGCGAATCTCGCGAGAGCGACAGAGTCAGTTCAGTGTCATGACGCAGTCGAGGGCAGCTGATGAAGACCAAATGGCGTCGTGGGCATCACCGTCTCAAATTACCTGCGCCGTTGGGTCCGATGACAGCGACAGAGCCAGAAAGAGGCCCGATTACGTGCGTGCCTTTGTAACTTTTGAAGTTTTCGAGGATGACCCAGCGCAGGCGCAGGCGACCGGTCTTTGCGCCTTTTCGAAACAGCGCGCCCACATCTGGGGTTGGTGCAAACGGATCTGGAGCGGGGATGCCGTCTTTAGACCAAACCGCTCCACCTATGTAGGGTATTCCGCTTCGCCGGCTTGCGAGAGCTTGCTCAACAAGGCCCATTAGTCTAGACCCCTGTGGATTCTCTTCGGCGCCCCTTCGGCGTCGAGAAGCACTCGCGCTTGACGGAGCATCGCTTGAGCGATCTGTGTGGTCACTCACGACAGGATCCGCCCTCCATCCTTCGCGCGCCACAGGGAGCAGCGCATGTGCTTCCTTGTTGTTGAGATCTGAAACGGAGTGGGGGTCGCGTACTCCATGGAATAACGGTGGTGTCGAAGGCGAGGAAAACTTGGCCAGAGTTCCCTCCTCACTCCGCTGTCCGCGGCGGCTGCTCGCTTCAGGGGAAGAATGGGGTGTCTCGGTGTAGAGATTTCGCGCGGAGTCTGCAGGACTCGACGCACCTTCGGACATGGTCGCATCCGCTGGGAAAGCCTCAAAAGGCCTCGCGCCGAGAGACGACGGTAGACAGCCCTCATCGTTCTCAGAATCTGTCGCCCCGTCTCCCGAGCGTCCCGAGAGCGACCTGCGCTGGGGAGTCGCTTCACACCCCGCATTCCTGTCATGCTGCCGCGGCAGCTCGGCTCCCGCCGAACCCATGAGCCGCGTTCGTTCCATGCTTTCGTCTCTCCCCTCTGAAGAAGGCCCTCCGCCAAGGAACACGACTGCGTCCTAGGCCTGCTTTGCAGAAAGGTTGCATAAGCCCCGGCGAATCTGACAGATAGGAGCGATCAATCCACTCGTCTGAAATAGGATATTCATCGTTGGGCGAGTTTCCTTGAGTCTCACTCCGTTTTTGGAACAGATGCTGGACAGGCGGCTGGCTTCGGCTGCCCGACCGCAAATTACATGCGGTCGTGTGTCTCGTGCAGACTCGAGCGAGCACGGTTGACGCCGATAAGTGTGGCAGGCTGGCCTAAGTTAAAAGCACACCAAAATTATACCACTGGCTTGAACGCAGAAACGGGAAAAGACACTCCAAAACTAGCAGAACTGCGAATTTCATATCCTTCTTACACTCTCGGCTGGTTAGGTCACACATGCATGCACATGGGAACTCGCTCGCTGTTTCAACGTAAGAACGAGAAGACCACGCCGTTCGTGGACGACAGAGCAGCTAGGATAGAAGAGAAGGTCGTCGTCCGCTGGCGGATGTATGCGTCTGCTTGCCAAACTTCGGCCGAGAAGAAATAGTGCCGGAATGAAATCGAACAACAGCGTATCATCCCAGTGTCAGTGCCTCTAGCGCATGTGCCAAGTCTGTGTCTCCATCGGTGGAGAGCGGAGGGTGGTGATGGGAGACGTGCTGAAAGTCATCTCTCTATCGACAAGATGCTCCATGTTCATTGACATCAGGATTACTCAAAATAAGCCCTTTCGAATGAGCAGTGCTTCTTCAATATTCCAGAGGGCACACCGGTAATTAATGGCCAGTCCCCCCGGTACACACCAGACAGATGCTCGCAACGGGTTTCCGCGTATGAGCCACCCGCTACGAAGCTACTGCAGCCGCCATTCACAAATCGAATCTAGCTAGAACTTGGGAGAGCATTGAACGGTTACGAGTGGAGTACCACTTGAGAGGGCTCATCTGCAAAGCAGAAGCTTTACCTTCCCCACGGAACTCAAGACCGGACAAGCCTAAGACTGGGTCGTCGCACCGCTCAATACAGGATCAAACGCTAGAAGATGCTGGCACAACAGTGCCTCCGACAAATACACCCTGGATTCCAGTGCTTATCCCGCATGTCAAAGACGGCAGCGCTCGGTTCTTTTTACGTTTGAGGAGCGTGTGAGGCCAGAAACTCTGGCCTGGTGACTTATACCCCTCTATGCCCCCCACCCCTCTCCTACTCGACTGACTCGATGTTTGTACTCGCCCGTAGAGAGCATGAACGACCCTGATAAAATGAAAACTGAGATCGACCTGCATTCCGCGCGCGATCGTGTCACAGCCATGCCCTAACGACCGCTTGGTGCGTAGGGTCAGTGCATAGGAGCGCGCAATCCCCTGCGTGGAAGACAAAGAGTCGCCCCGGCACTTCATCTAGCTTCATCAAGAGGCAATCCCGGTTCTGTAGTCGCACGCCGTTACTTCTATGGGTGCGGTGATGGGGTGGGCTGAGTGGGCAAATATGGCCGGAACGGATGTTGCAGGTCGCACGGTGCCAGGCGACAAGACGGTTTGGCCAGGCCAGCGTTTGCTTGTGTCTTCGCATTCACCACGATAGCGGATATCAAGGAGAACGTTTGCAGGTTTCTTCGTCCATACAGTCATCGTAGCCCGTCGGCCGCTACCGGCGCCGTGAGTCCTAAGTGTAGGTGGCTGATAAAAAGTGCCTGCCGCGCGCGGCGTGCTACCGCCTGACGACACCGGCATATTCACGACCTCCGAGAGGTCCAAGCAGTTTGTATACCGCACAATCTTGTATCCCTTCTTAGCGGCTCTGAGGGCGGGGAGTGCGAGACATGAGGTCGGCCCATCCCGTTTGTAGCGTTAGGGGCGTCTCCTTAGGAGCCACACTGAAGGCTCCCTGGGCAGCAGGAAATGCCTCGTGCCAGACCCTCCCCACTCCTTCTATCAGCCACCAATGGTGAAGGGCCTAAGTCACACTTCAGCAATACTGCCATCTAAATCGAAGAGCTAATACCCGACTTCAAGTGCTCACTTTCGCGTCTCGCTGCCAACGACCATTCTCACCGTATACGGGGGAGAATTCCCTACGGAGGCGCGAGTGTAGCAAAGAGTACAGACAAGTGCTATGCGCCTTATGGCATCCCAAGGCTGCAATCAACTATCCAGTTCAGCCGACGCAGAGCGGATGACGCGGGTTGACGACTCTTATCCCATGGGACACAAGGAAAGGGGGGGGAGGCCTTCACCACATAGTGCGACAGCCGAGCTATTTAGCCCAGGATATTACAAGGCGCAGTCGATCCCCGAAGGTACTTTTTTGCTTTATTAACTATCGACACATTGATCCTGAAGCTCCTGACATATTTCGAGGGTTCCTCGAAGTTTGTTTTTTTCCGGATTACCAGTGGCTTTTGGCCGTTATAGAACTCACGTGAGATTGCTCACACCCAATAGTGTAAGATGCCAAACGAAGAGAGCAAACCCAAACCTCCCGAGGAAAAACGGTAAGAATACAAGAAAATTGTCCTATATCCGCGCAGCAGTATTAGAGCCCCGACATTCGCTGATAGTACCTTAAGGTTATCTCTTGGCCATGGCTTGCCCAACAGGCACTGTGCGGGTTTGTTACCAGCTGCGGATGCAAAACACTTCTGGCAGAAAGAGCTCACCAAGTCAGCCATCAGATAACGCACGACCTCCAACGTGTCACCGGTCTCTTTTCAATCCTCGTGAATGTCCTCGAGGTCGAGTCGTGTGACTCCGGGGGGTATCTGCATGGGACGCGAATGAATGCCACTTATCGGTTGACCCATCTCTAATGTTGTTCGCGTCGCCTCCTTAGGGACCCCCAGCACCACGCCTCAGACCGCTTTCAAGAAGTTCCTCATCCACGAGACGAAGGACGGCAACAGGTGGAAGAAGAGAGTAGAGCTCGTGCCGTTGAAGCGACTTACGAAAGGTACCTGCAGGAAAAGGAGAAGCATGTAAACGATGACTGACGTGCGGCATTCATTTCCATGGCTCACCGCCAGATTCACCGAGCGGAGGCGTGCCGTGAGGCCCAGTTTTCTACGCCAAAGACAGACGAAACGTAGCGGGTGTGTTGCCAATCGTGTAGTTGAGCATGGTGTACCGGCACAGCTGTGCTGTTTTCGCTGTTTAGCTTTACGAGGCTGCTGCACGCTTCGTTGCCGCGGTACGTCGGTAACTCCATAGGGAGGTTCATGACAGCTCCGTAGACGCCTGTTCACATTCGGGACTACCATGCACGCACGCGGTAGACCTTGTGAAACTGGGGGGCAGCGATGACTGCGTGTCTGAGAGTTGTGGCAGGGTAGTACCGTCCTGTGTGCTGCATGTCCTCTTGACTTTTACCTTTGCCAAGTATAGCGCGCGAGCGAAAGCCTGAAGCGCTTCTTTCCGATAAATCCAGCTACCATTGTGCGCTAATGAAAAACTGGCAGCTGCCACGGATGCTGTGACATTTCTGCGATGGATGTCGCAGCTTGCACTACGCTCGAACAAGGCAGGGTACCATGTCTGCACCATAGACTTACCACCTTGCTAGTATCATAGAAGCCATGCTTTATTTGTGGTGGCAGTTCCTTCCGCGTACCAGACGAAGTCGGTTGGCCGCTCTAACCTCGTGTCCGGCAGCCCGTACACCTACGAGGCTAGGAGCGGGCATGTGTATATAGGATACGAATACCCGCTAGTCGCAT
Organism: Besnoitia besnoiti; assembly: GCF_002563875.1. Classification (NCBI taxonomy): domain Eukaryota; phylum Apicomplexa; class Conoidasida; order Eucoccidiorida; family Sarcocystidae; genus Besnoitia; species Besnoitia besnoiti. The sequence continues at coordinate 1,731,298 of NC_042366.1, forward strand.
ATGCTCGAGTTACTTCGTCGTCAGCTGCGCAGGCTTTCAACGACGTGCGCTGGTTGATGCTTGCGACATGACCGTATGACAGGTAGTGCAGCGACGTTCACCGGCAAAGCAGTGGAAAGAACAGAATAGTGAGGCAGAGCACACGCGAGGTAGTGTGCGGCTGTGTACTCCGTTAGTAGCTTCAGTGTTTTTGCAAGAGCCACTTGCGTAGCAGCGGACACCGAACCTTTCTTTAACCGCAGCAATGCTTGACACCCGCCAGTCAAGCTCCAACAGGAGCACTGAGGCCTCTTTTATGAATGCAAGCACGTCCAAAGCGGCAAGACATACCGTAAGGCAGGCATGTATCGCTACCGCTCTGCCCACCGCACCTCCGCAAAAGGTAAGAGTGAATCGATCGTACCAGTGTGAATTGCTGGAGTTTGCTCCACGGCCATTTCGGTTCATCCAAGATGTTGTGAGACGGCAGGCCCCTCTCTTAGAAGGGAAAAAATTGCGCACATAGCAACTGGCAAAGGGGTCTTCAGAGACGCTCCGACCCACAGTTCCTGACCTCCCCACGATGAATCATATGGGAATGTTTTCGCACGCGTATGGCGGGGCGTTACGCCCCCCACCCACCTTTATTCAGGCGGACTCCAATTCGTGATGCTATCTTGAAGTCTAGCGTGCATCTGGTAGCGATGTATTAAACGCTGAATTTCGTCGAAGTTCTGAGCAACACATCCAAAGAACAATACCCGTTTTAGCTCCCTGCACAACAGCGAGCTGACTATCAGTCCCACCCACCCCCCACCCACAGCAGCCTGAGTAAGAGGCCACTGCGCGCTCCAAGAGCAACTCCAGTGTACGGTAAGAAGCGCGGCCTGAAGTTCCATTCGCAAAATTTGCTTGCCTTTCGTGAGCGCACGCTAGTGCAGTATGGCATGGATCACACGGGAACTACTTGACCAGGCACATGGTACTGCTCATACGTACCTGTTCTTGAAATCGGCTTGCCAGGGACTTCTCGTCTTCAGCCAAAAGATGGTCCACCCGCCTGCCCACAGAGTCCACACCGCAACAACAATGCTGATCTGCCGCGTCAAGCCTCAGTTTGGCGGCCCAGAACCGTGTGCTGGACTGCATACAGTTGCCCGAATCTCAGTAACAGCAGAAACGACGGCCAGTCGCCGGTCATTGGCAATTGCGATGGCAGCATCCCTTGAGTATCTCACCTTTTGAAGTCCTCCAACTGTTCCCGCGAAACCACCGCTTCGAGCGCCTCGTTCAGCTGCACAGCACGCATACCATACCATTTTGCAGCCCTGCAATAGCCGACAATGCTGCATTTGCGCGCCAAACTGGCCATCCGGCAGTCAATACATCATGTTTTGCTTCAAAGTCATGCCACGCGCTCGGATCCTCTGTGCCTCGTCTGCAGCCTAGCACCGTGTGCCGCTACCCTGGGCATCCACTCTGTTGCTCGGTATTGCTTCATATCCGAACAGTCGATTTACAGCGCACAGATTACGGCGGCCCACATCGGAACATGTCATATCGTAAACATATCTGGACAAGAGTTGGACAATGTGTGGCAGATTAGCCTTCGAAGGGTAAACGGACAGCACAGACGACGACTCCACACAGAACCCGTACCTCGAAGACTTCCATAAGAAGGTCCATGTCCGTGACGCGGTCACCTTCAGCTCCTTCTTCCAGAGGCGGCTGCGCCACACACAAAATATCCAAACATGGTATCGACCACGCATCATCATGCGGTTTGCTGGACAGCTCACGGCTCCCGCTGAGGTTGAGCAGTCGCATTTTCATGTTAGGACAGCTATTCCTGTCGCGGGTGACGTACTTGGGGGGCGCCGCAATGGTGCGCGAGCAAATGCAGAGCGCGTCGCGCCGGATTCTTTATTGTGTTCACCGCCTCGATAACTTTCATTCGATGCTTCTCCAGTCTGTCATGGTAGGTCTGCATCAGACATGCGCAAACGCAACGCACCTCAAGACAGGGGGGCTGCCAACAATCTAAGCGCTCAGCGAGTCTTGGTGCGCATCTGCCTGGCCTGCAGCCCACTGCGGTTGCGCTATTCGCGAAGCAAAGCAGACCCGACTACGATGCAGGCGCGTCTCGTGCATCCGCCAAAATTTGGAAATTGAGCGGAATTCCTGTTACAGGTGGCGACTCGAGGCAACGACCGCACGCCGTGCAGACCTGTGTGCATTGCGTAAATACACCTGCGTGTCACCTGCGAGCGTCACCCAGAAATCTCCGAGGCTACCACACCTCTGATGCCCCGACCACTGCGAGCCGCCTACCGCTTTGTATTGCAGCTGCAACGCGTCCATGTGCACAGTCACTCGGAAGTCAACGCGCGCCACTGCAGTGCCACATTCGCGCACTCAGCCCCGCCTTACTTGATCGGCATGTGGATGCCTGTCGGGATGCAGACGCTTTTCGAGTTGCTTGTACTTCGCATCCAAAGCGGCTCGATCTACGTCGAAAACGGGTGACCTGCAACGAACCGCAGTCATCCACACACAGGAGAACCGAGTCGACCTACAGAGCGTGTGTCAGATGCTCGATGTTAACACACGCCTGTGCAGGTGGCGTTACCACATCTTGAACAAGTCCATTATCGCCCTGCATCCTAAAACCGGAACTAGGAAGCTGCGCTTCAAAAATTTACAGTGCGAATCCTGCTCACAGTTCAAGAAGGTCGAAGTAGGAAAGGCCGCCGTTTTCTGCGTTGTCGTCGTAGCGTGGCTCCAGGACGTCTCCGCAGCTCTGCGAAACGTAACACAGTGAGGCCAGAAAATGTCCGTCAGCAGCGCTTAGAGCGAATGATTCTCCGAGGAATTCGGCAGAACAAGTTAACCAGAGGAGGGTGGCGAAATTGCTACTCGCCCTTTCCAGTAAACCACCTACACGGAGCCGCGCGATAGTCGCCGAAATAAAAACGACCCCGCCGCCTTCCGTCCTCCGGCCCGTCGCCACACTGGTACCCCGTGGAGCGCCAGTACTGGTGAAAGCAACTGAACTGATTGGAGTTTGAAGGAGCGATGGGGGCCGCCAACGTCCTCGCAGGGCGGTCGCCCCATCCCTACGCCTCTTCGCCCCTCCCTGCGCCGCGGTCCATATACCCAGGTCAGCCTGAGCCACAGATGGTGCGTCTAGTCATATGCAGCGTAGGTCTGAAACGATGCTTTGTGAACTGGATTTGTCACACGGTTTCTGCACTCAGTACAAGCTTCCTCCCACTGAAACCATACGACCAGGTACCCTAGCAGCGAGAGCAGTGCCAGACACATACCTCGCAGAAGATCTGGTGTTTTTGGCCCGCGAGCGCACCGCAGCAGGGGCATGTGACCTCCGTCTCCGTAAGATCATGGCGCAGAGGCTCCCCTGGCCCCGCCTTGCCTTTGGTTCTGGCGGCAGCGGCGCTGCTTCCATATTCAGATGGCTGCCCAGAGTGTGCGGAGCAAAACGTCCTCTGACTGAAGGCGACGAAAGGTGTCGAGCGGGGCTGAAACAAGCTCTGCGTGACCAAGAACTCGCAGCCAAATACGGAACCGCTCTCCGGCTCACGCGGACGTTGTACGTCCATACAGACTGTCCGTCGAGTCCACCCTCTTCTGCCAAGCCGCGTACCGGTCAGTGAGTCTAGTTTCCGCCTCTGAGTGGAGGGTGTCTCACACGAGGCCGGCGACTGGCAGTGACCGTCTCCTCTGATGGCTGTGCTGTCGATCGCGCACGCCCTGGGTTGGCAACCGGGTTCCGCGTCCCTGTGACGCCGTCTGACTCTCCCGTAATCTCTTGAGGCGGCAGCGGCTGCACAGGCGAAGCTGTTGTTAAACCAGCAGGTATTTTCTGCCGTGGACGAAGCCTGGGAAAGATGCCTACACAACAGGCGGAATAGCAGAGGACTGAAAGTCCGACAATGGCAACTATCAGAACAGTGGGTCTTCCAGCTTGTGCAACGCAGCAAAAGATCCCCCAGAACGCGTCATGCCCAAGGAGAACGGGCGCCCCTGTGCAGAGTTCTGTAGGCTGGTAACGGCGCTTCGTAGACAGCCCCCTAGAAACATTGGATGTTCCGGTTGCCATTGCAGACCACTTCGAGGAAGGCGTTACTACGAAATAGCGCAACTTCAAGACCGGCGCTGCCTCGTAACGTGCCTGAGCAAGCCGACGTCGCCTTCAGGCTTCACCGTAAGTCGACAGCCGCATATCTCTTGCGTACCTCTCAGCGACATCCCCCTGCTCTGCAGATGATTAAACGGCTTGGGAGGCCAGCGATTACATACACACGACTCATGAAGGGTTCCAGTGCCACCCTCCGCGTCCAAAACGCGCAGGTTCTGTGGGTGCGCTACCACCACAGGCGCGCCTGCCTGTGCCGGCTTTTCTTAGGTTGACTCACGCAGTCCGGTAATGACGATTCAGGCTGGGACAAACACCGCAAGAATCCACTCTCGCATCCGTAAACGCTGGGGAAAAGCGAACATCTGCGTCGCCACAGGAACATCGGCAACCAGGAAGGCCGTGCCGGTATTGAGTGGAGTGTCCAGGATCAACAGGAACCACAGCCGTGCGCTCCTTCGCCAGCAAAGTCCCGTGCAGCAGCCGCTGCTTGAAAATGGTATCAAAAGACAAAAAAGTTCGGTGGGCCATGGCGGCAAAACAGGAAGGGAAGCTGCGGATGCAGTTGCGAGCAAGAAAGACTAGTCTGGTGTCATGTCCGCGCATGCAGTCGCCGAACCGGAACTTGGAATTGTCTTGCGTGGCCCAAACTTGTCACGTGTTCGATGAATACCCCAGAGATCGGCCTCAATAGAAATGTTGAGTGACGCAGACTGGCTCGCCGTGTTGGGTTCAGGCGGCTTTCCAGTGTATCGATGTGGAAATCGCCCCTGGCTGTCGATTGGACGAGGCGTCGAGAGCCTCGACCAGAAGCCCTCCAAGCCGCTGCCGGTTTGTAGACAAAGCCACAATAACTAGTCTTGTGGGACCCTTGGCTGATTAAACTGAGAGGTCGGAATCGTTTCAACGCCCACGCCTATGGTTTTGTTCGGGTTAAACAAGACCGAGGCACCGCGCATGCTTATGTGTGCCTAGAAGCGCTGTTGCACGGGTGCCCGCCGTGGACATCAGCTCGCGAAAAGAGAACGTGGCGCGGAGCTGGAAGGACGCCGCGGGTACAGACACCTTCGAATGCCACAAGCTGGCTCCGACTAACTGTATACATGTGCGAAAACCGCGCTCTCTTGAGCGTAGGCGGATAGCTTTGTATTTGCAACGTACAGGCGAGAGCTAGTTTGCATGTGTCTGGCTGGTACTGGGACGCCGTTGCCTTAGCGACGGACCGAAGCGACGAGTTCGTCAACAAGCGGCTGCACTCCGGAGGTTTGCTTAGACTCGCACACGCAGGTTTCCCTCGTTTTAAAATGCGGCTAGTGCATCCGCATCTTTGTGGAGTTTCTGCTGAAGGCTGGGAGCGCTAGATTTGCACTTCATGGAGTGGTGAAGGCGTCGAGGATGCGCTTTTCACACTTTTTCTCTCTGCTGCCCCTCACGCTTCTGTGTCATTCGGTACTGAGTCATTGTAGCCTTGGTAACCCGCTTCTTCCATCGCGGCTGTCTCACGAAGTCGGCCTGCTTAAATTTTTGTGCTTCACTCCGGACAAATTTCCTCAGTATGCGGAAAACTGTAGCCGAAAGAGCCCGGTAGCAAAGTGGTGTTTCCAGCGGGGCAGAAGTGCCGACAGCCTCTCGACCTCAAAGAAGGGGGGGGGTCACACGGGAAGTCCCCCCAAAGGTCTTTTTTTCTGACCCTGACTCATCCGTTTGTCCTGTTTTTCCCTTCGAGAAATCCCGCCTCACGTGCGTTTTGTAGGATTCCTGGGCCTCGCAGCGCGCAGGCAAGAAACAGAAGAAGACACGTGTCCTTTCTGTCGCAGCTGGAGAGTCTGACTCTGCACGATTTCCGCCCGTGCATCTCAAGTTTTGCGTCATACCAAGATCCGTCAAATTCGCCATTGGGAGGACACAAAGGCACGGCTAGCCGCGAAGAGAGATCGCCAGCGCAGCGGTGCCCCCTGGTCGCTACCACGGCGCGCTTCTCTGCAGCACTTTCCGGGCAGTTCTCTGCTTACCACGAACAAAAGATGGTGCCCGCAACGCCGCAGAAGCGGCGGAAATGCTCTGCCGGTGCTCCCCAACGGGATCCTGCAGGTAAGCTGAGATGCTGCAGGGATAAGAACGGGCTTTGATACTGCTGTTGAAGCCGAAACGGACACAAATTCAGATAAGTCGGCGCATGTGTACCCCGTCTTGTTGGGCGTTGCGGTGTCCTCGCGCGCCACTCCTAGCCGCCTCGCTTGGTGGGGTGCGCTACTTCTCTCTCCCTCAGGCGTTTTCTTTGAAGCTGCTATGACTGGTATGCAAATCTCCGGCAGGATCGTTTTAGAGTTTAGGAATGGTGTGCGAGTTGCTGGAGTAGGGTTGCGGAGAGTTGGCTCGTGTGCGAAGTCCGCTAGAACGCTTTCTCAAACACGCTAAGAAGTTCTGTCCCTAGGCGTCAACAGGGGGCACCTCAGGAGAACTTTGTTCACAGGGGATGATCAGCCTGAGTCCTGCCGAAAAGACACACGCGAGGAGGCGTCCACAGCCCTCGCCGTGAAGCCGCGTCGTGCTTGCTGTCGCAGGAGCCGTCCGAACCCTTTGTATGAAGCGAGACAAACTGGACTTCGCAGATAAGCTCGCGGAGAAAGCCCAGGCGACGAGTCCGCCCGTGAACAGTGCTTCTCCTCGCAGTCCAGGGGTACGAGGAAAGCAAGCGCTGCCTCGTCAGGTCAAACAGGGATCTGGCACAACCGCGAAAGAGGAGAAAATAACGACGAAAGCCGCAGGGGACGGTAGCGATGACGGTCACGGGGCGGCTACGGTCAAGGCAGAGAAGCCCGAGGACGGCGCCACTATAGCCTCTCCTGCAGGCACAACCAATGCGCCGCGAAAAGGGAAACGCTCAAAAGACGAGTGCGACGAGACACAAGAGGGCGAGGCTGGAAAGGACGACGGGGAGGTGAAGACGGAGGCGAAGCCTGCGAAGCACGCAGCGGGAAAGAAAGGACATGCAGCTCAGAATGCCGTGCCTGACGAGCCTGATGAGGTGTTTCTGAAGCATAGGGCCTTGGCAGAATCGTCCAGAAAGTTCCTTGGCGCACACATTTCTGCTGCTGGTGGCGTTCAGAATGCGCCGCTCAACTGCCTGGCCGTAGGAGGTGAGCACCTCGTGGGGTATCGTAGGTAAAACACAGGAGGATATCGTGCCAGAAGTGTCCGCCGTTGACGATCTGTCAGACGCGTCTTTTCTTCAGTGACGAGTGAGGCCTGTGAGGCCTGAAGCAACTGGGTCGTTCACGCACTGCCACTCGCACCAGTTGCGCGGTCGCTTTTTGAGCCTTGCCGTCGTACGAAGGCATCGCCGATTATTTTGCCGACACTTTCTGGACGCCGTGTACGTTTCTTTGTGCAGGACAAGCGTTCGCTTTTTTCCTGAAAAATCAGCGGCGGTGGGACTCGCCTCCAATCGTAAGTCGAGAACAGCGGGCTCGGCCGGGCGCCATCGGAGCGCCATGCGAAGCGGGGCTGCCAGGCGACCCGGGCGGCGAAGCAAAGATCGGCCTAGAAGTGTCACCGCAACCAGGGGGGTTGCGGTTGCCGAGGGAGCGAATGGACGGGCCCTGGCGTGCTGCTGCCGAGGCTGTGCCCCCCCGTTGATTTCCAGCAGCTTTGCCGTGCGTTCAGATGTGCTTCTGGAGGACGCTAACGCAAGTGCGCTCGTCCGTCTCTGCGTTTCCCACCTTTTTGGTCAGACGGCCGCGCAGGACGGTCGTGTGTTGCCAGGCGGTGATCCGCAGTCACGCTGGCTTCTTCGAGAAGTGCAGGCAAACGTTCGCAGGCGTCGCATGTGGTGTTTGTTGTGCCAGAGCGATGAGTCAGCCGACGAGTTCAAGGCTTCGGTCGCCAGACTGAAGCTGGACGGGCCTATGCATATCCTGCCTCACGGGTCGTACCTGATCAACTTGGCAAACCCAGGTAAGCGTCGCGAGCTACAGCGCCACGTTGTGGGCAGAGACCCATCTGGCTGCAGACATCGCTCGCAAAACGTTTCAGTCTCAGGGCAAGGCACCCTAGTCTTTAGCGCGGGTCGCCGAGCGCTCGCGCCACGGCTGCGTGTTTCAGGATGCGCATCCGCGCATGGGAACGGAAATGCACAAAGGTGCCTGTCTCGTGTGTGTATCAGATTCCGCGAAGCGCAAAGTATCGTATAACGCCTTTCTGGATGACCTGAAGCGCTGCGAGCAGGTCGGGGTCCACAGATACGTCTTCCACCCCGGTAAGGGCGATCTGAAATTCGCGTAGTGACGTTGAAGTCATCTGTGGCGAGTGCACGAGCTCGAGTGTCACGCTGGTCCAGGGCAGGAGCTCCTAACGTTCGGCGTCTGACCCGGGGTTTTGAAGCTCCCTGGTGTCTGCTGTGGGCATGTGACGTTGTTCCAGGGTCGACCGTTGGCAACTGCACGAAGGAGGAAAGCATCCAACACGTTGCTGTGAGTTCCGCCAGACTGGGAGAACGCGAATGTTGAAGGCAGGGACGCTCTTGCGCGACGGTGCAACTAGCATAGTTCCGGTCAACTTCGAGGCCGCAGCAACATCGCCGGCTGACTGGCGCCACGCGAATTCGAGTACTCACCGTATCGGCGTTCTCGATGATGCGCCTCTCCCACAGACGCTTGCCACGCATCGCTTATGCATAGTAGACCTCCAGACTTCCTATCGCACTTGAAAGCGGTCTCTGGTTCGACCGCAGCATGCTTGGCTGATGGGAACTCGCTTCGCCGCCCTATCATGCAGATCAGAGCCAGGGCAAAGAGACACGGCAGCGCGTTTGTTAGCGATGCTGTAGTCGACGGATAAATATCGGGTCGCCGAGTACTCGACTGAGCGCAGCTTGCCTACCAAGTCGAATGTTCAGGCGTTTGCTGCCCGCACTTGTGTTTCCCAGGAATGTTTGAACAAGGCTATCGCAGCAACAAAAAGCGTGACCATTCTAGTCGAGAACATGGCGGGACAAAAAAACGTCCTCTGCAGCCAGTTTGAGGACCTCAGAGATATCATTTCTCTCATCGATAACAAGGATCGTGTGAGTTCACGGCGAGACTATTTTCGACGACGAGAAGCATAGGCATCAACGAAGAAACGGAAAGGCTACGTTGCATTTCTCAACTACTCGCGCGGCATCCCGCGCATATGGTTATGGTGGTTTCCAGTCTGTAGATTCGGGCGCTTGAGCTGCAACGCAGCCGCGTGAACCGGACAGAGTCTCTCACTCCTGTTGGGAGTGCGGCGCACCAGGCGCTGCCGCGCTCCAGGTTTCCGCAGAGTACGTCATTCCAGAAGCGCGTCTCAGGGTGTCTTTCCACTCATGTAGACAACGCACAGCGAAATACGAAGCGGTGTCTATCTCTGGCTTTGCTCTAAACTGTTTCTCTACTATGCGCAGATCGGCGTTTGTTTGGATACATGCCACCTATATTCAGCTGGTAGGTCTTGTATCCAGGAATATTCACTGTTGATACGCCCGAGGGCGCTTGGTGCATGCGAGGTCGCGCGGCCATTTTCGCTTGTTGTGGGCTTGCATCTAGGGCGGCGCTGGGCCGTGATAGTCGACCTTTTCGTCACGGTCTCCCTTTTGAATCAGCGTTGCAGGATGACCGCTGACGGTGGTGGCTCGCACAATGTTCTGAGGCTCCGCGGTCGGATGCGCGTAACGTTCTTAGCCAGGTCGCGTCCTGCACTTGGCCTTCTCCTCGTCCGCTCGTCCAGTGTTTGCTGCGGCGCGGCTCTGAGTTTTCGCTGTACAGGGCACGACATTCGTACCGAAGAAAGCTTTGAAGCCGTCATGAAAAAGTTCGATAGCATCGTCGGCATGAGTTATCTGAAAGGCATGCACATCAACGACTCGAAGGCTCCTATTGCGAGCGGCCTGGACAGGTTAGTATACTCGTCGGTATCACGCTGACGCAGGCGCAGCGGTCCGGTCTGTATCATGGTCCTTCGCAGGAACGGGGTATGTCTACGACGGTGACCTGGGCGTGGCTGCACCCGCTTGAGGCATGTCTCCCAGCGGATTGCTGCTGGCGCACGTCCGTGGATTCACACTTGCGCTATGGCTGAGTCATCACCAGGTGTGTCAGCATGTCGGCGGGACTCTACAGCGATCGCGCGGCTGTATGCAACGCGTATCGAGAGCACTGTACAGGGCACCGGTGCTCGCCAAGCCTAGAGTACGCATGGTCGAGAAAGGCGAGTGGCTCTCTGCCAGCATCTAGATCCACTTTCTCGTTCGGTGCTCGCGTGTGATGCTGCAGGCATGAGCACCTTGGCAAAGGAACTCTCGGCATGGCCCCGTTTAAGTTTATCATGCAGCATCCCACGTGGTTCAAGGACATGCCGTTAATCCTGGAAACTCCAGAGGTCGACAATAATGGCCCCAAGCAGTGGCGTAGGGAGACCCAGATGATGTACAGTTTCATCGAAGATTGACTGGCTATGGTTTGATTCGCCTAAGGATGTGGCGGTCTCTTTCGCCTTTTACGAAAGGGTTGTTTCACGTAGTTGCTGAGTTGGCATGACCTTGCCAAACGGGAGTTCGTGAGCCCTATTGGGATGCCCGATGCAGCTGCAGGGTTTCAAGTCGAAAAACGAAGCAACTTCAATTTTGGGTATATGCGGGAAACGAAGAAATAGTTAGACAGCAGTGACGAAAGCAGGTACGGACACATATGTGTCCGGGCACTCCGTCTAGAGAAGTGTTCAGGCCTCCGTTTCTGTAGGCCTTGGGTGTTTCGAAGGCAGCTGCAGGCCACTGTGGCTAAGTCTCTTAAGGTGGATGCGAGATCGGGGAAACACTACAGGAGTAGCACGGGGATATTCCTTGTCTGACACGCTGCTTACAACTGTGCACTCCTGTCTGTGTCGCTACGTGCATGGAGTATGTCTACTGGGGAGGAGACCGGCGCATATCGGATGCTCAGACACGCGGATTCGTCAATGATCAATGAATCCCATTCCACTGTACCTTTTTATGCGTGCACATTTCATAGAACGGCGTCTATAACAGTGATGTCTAGGCACGAATTTCCTGGCATAGCCGCGTTGCGTCTGACGCTTCGCCGATGCACTATGGCACGTAATAGCAAACGAAGTACAACGACAGCAACCTTCAACACAGAAGTCAGTCGCACAGACACCCGTCGGTTCCCGCCAACAGAGCGACGCGGAACAAGGTTGTGAATAGATATGAGAGGTGGTTGTGGCTATCCGTGCGCTCCACGGCGGCGCAAAATACGCAACCTCATTTCACGTGGCCTTCGCTCGAAACGCATGTTGAATCCGTTCTGCATCCAAAACGTAGACGCATTCGCATTACACCAGGGAAGTGTTCAAGCTGAGACACGGGAGACTGTCGCCGCGATTCTCCACTCTCGTGTGCCGCCTGCCCCAGATGCGCCGCGAACTACCGAAGCGAGCTGGTCATGCATTTCGACTCTCGTAGTACCCGCGACAGAGGGCATGTGCAGTGGCGAACGAGCAGGTGGGAACGCCTATTACCGAGTGTGCGTACCTAATCGCTCAGATAGGGTTATTCGACACCCTTATTTGAAAAAGTGGGAGTTTTTTCCACGTGCTGCTGTACGCGCTCCGCGATGTGCACAGCTGATGTCGCTCGACGGCAGGGCACTTTTTTCGAAAAGAAACGCGTGCCTGCATGCGGTACTTCTTTGCATGCCGTCTGACATGCCTTCGACGACAAGTTAAAAAAATACAGCTTAAGAGTCTCCTAGAGTTCCACTGGACGCGCTCCAAAAATATCTTTTCTGTGCTTCTTTTCGCCCGAAATTGGTGAAGGAAAGTGTGCGCTCACGGGAGTCACCAGTAAAGCGCAACGCGCGTTGAGCAGCAATAGCAATGATCTAAAACCGCTCTGGCTGTTCTGTCGTCTGATAGAGACTTTTTTTTTCTGAGTTCCGTCCCAAGCGAGACTGTTTGCGCTCTTAATTTTCCATTGTGTCAAACTTGACGGGTGTGTGTCCGTGGTCTGGTGTGTTCCACGTTTTGTAGGCCGCAGGCCGAGTTCAATGCGCGTGGTGCAAACGTGCAGGCACTTCTGAGACTTCCGGCGCAGGAATCCGAGCACGGGCGAGAGACTCCACGGTGTCTGTCTCCGGGCTCACCATTATCAAATCACCGTCAACAGCCTTTTCCGCATTCACGCTGTCGGTGCAAAGGCGGAATCTCCGTCCTACACCGGCGTAGGATCCTGATTCTGTGTTTGTTCTCGAAGATCCGGCATTGGTTGTCGTGTTGGCCGCACCCGCGTCCGAAAATCCTATCCCCGTCAGAGAAGCACGATTCACTATCCCTCTTTTTATGTGCTTTCTCATAAATCCCTAGAGTGTGTGCGCGGCACGAATTTGTCTGCTTTTTCATCTGCCGAGTCCCAAGTCACCGACGCCGCTTCCGTCTTGTGCGCAAGAACTACCACAACCTATTCGACAGTCACATGTGTACCGTATCAGATCTTTTCTTCTGGAGGGAGGTCTTTTCTGTTTTCTTCCCATATTTTTATGCAGCGCATACAGGTACCCCAAGAAGGCGCAAGTAGGCCGGTATCGGAGTTCGTCGGTTGTCAGACGTCAATTTATACACCTGGATTTCTGAGTGTATCAATTAAGATTCTCACGTTTTCCACCGACGCCGCCCGTATATGCTGGGGGCATTTGTTTCCGTTGCCGCGGCTTTTTCTTCTGAAGAGCATCTGCACCGTCGAGCCCTTGCTCAGGCTGCACGTGCTGTTTTTTGTCATTTTTAAAACGCTTTCCTGTCTCCAAATCTCATCCCTCGCTTTTCCGAGCTCCGGGTGGACTGACGGACGAGGACTTCTGGCGTTTTGCTTTTCTCTTTATGTGGTGCTCCCCCTGTATGGCCGTGCTGGTTTCTCACCACGTTCAGTGGGGAATTTTTTCTTTGCAGATAGTTCCCCCCAGCATGGCCCTGTGAAGTGTCAGAATGGAGTCCCAGCCACCTGCGAATCAGGCGCTGCCGGAGCCGCTCTCGGGTCAGCTCCAACTGCAGCTGCTTCAGAGGCACCGGGAGCTCCTCGTCGCGCAGCAGCTTCAGCAAACGGGAAAGCAGAGCAAGCCAACTCCCCAGTCTCCTCAGCAGGCCGCGCCGCAGCCCTGCGGTGAGAAGGATAAGAAGCCGGTCGTGACCCCCACGTTGCCACTCACAATGCCGATGGCGCTTCTGCAGCCCCCGCTGCAGCCGCTGACGCCTGAGCAGCAGCTGCAGCGCCAGCAGCTGCTTCAGCACCATCTGCGACAGCGGCAGCTCCAGCAGCTTCTGCAGCAGGCTAGTCTCCGCAGCCAGGCCGCGTCGCCACAGGATCCGGCCTCGCGGCCTCCGCAGCCGCGCGCTGTGGAAAGTCTTCAGACGGAGGTAGAGCGGCAGAGGCAGCAAGTCATCCCGCCGCTTCAGGCCCCCTCGAGGCTGGTACAGCTTCAGCAGCTCCAGCAGCGATTGCTGCTTCAGGCGGCGGCTCAGCGGCAGCAGCCGCAACCCACCATGGCTCCTGCGGGGAAGGCGCCTCCGCTTCGGCCGCCGCCTGCCGTCGTCGCTGCAGCGGCTGCGGCGGCTGCCGCAGCTGTCAGGCGTGGGGCACTTCAGCTTTTGATGATGCCAAGACAGGCAGGCATCCTCGGCGCGGACAGCCAGAAGGTTCCAACCTCGGGGGCGCCGGCCCCTGACGCAGGCGCCGCAGGCTTGCATGTCTCCGGGGGACTGGGGCAGAAGGCAGAGAATGCGGTCGCTTTGAACGGATCCGGATCTGCCGCTGCAGGCGCTACCCCTGCTTCTGAGGGCGTGCCGCCGCGCGTCGCGGTGCCTGCTGCTCTGGGGGCCGTGGCAGCTCTCGCGTCGAGTCCGCTCTGCCACGGCGTTGTGCTGTCTGGGAGCGTGGCGGCGAACAGCGGAGGGAGCTCGAGGCCGCCGACCGACCGGCAGCCCGCGATCGGCGCGAGCGCGCGGCAAGATTCCGACGCGCAGCCGAGCGCTGCCGCCAACGGGGGCTGCAGGGCCGCCAGCACTGAGGATTTCGCAAATGGGACAAACCGGAAGGCGAGCGCAGGAGGCGCGGCGAACGCGGGGCCCTCCAAGCTCAAAGACAGCGACGCAGACCTCAGCGCTGGCCTGGCTGACGGCGGTGCGAAGCAGACAGAACCGCCGGTCGCCGCTCCAGGAGCCGCGAGCGGACGCGAGGGAAACAGCGCTGTGACGCTCGGCGCTGGAGGAGACAGAGAAGACAAGAAAGGCGACGCGCCAACGCCGCCTAGGAGCAGCGAATCCTCTGTGAAGAAGCATCCGGGGAGTCGAGACACAGAAGAGGAGGAAGATGGCGAGGCGTCGGGAAGTCTAGAGGACGACGTGTTTCGATATGAAGAGGACGTGGATGCACCCGACGCTCTCAAGCGACGGCACACGCTGGACATGCCCGTAGGATGGGGAGTGAGGAAACCGGTGGCTGAGGCCACTGGGAACGGCGGCACTTTCAAGAAAATCGTCTGGGTGAACGAAATTGTTGGTAAGTTGCCTGCAAACTTTCTGAGTTGCACATCGTGCTCGGCGTTGTTGAGCCGCCCTACTCTCAGCCTTTTTAGAGGATGATCTGGGGGCGGGGCGACCCCTAGGCTCGACACAATTCGCCTTACACGACGTAGGGGGGTATTTTGCACGTTGTTCGGAGTGACCTCGAGAGTGGCTCTCGTTTCCAGTAGGGCTGAGGGTAGCCACAGGCGCTCGGCTGGGCTCCGATTTGTCGGTGGTCCGTGTAGAAGGGTGCTAAGTTCATCCTTGTCTCGGGGCGCCATCGCCTCTGATACGTCCCTTGTCTCCGCTTTCGGCGTCCTGTCTGTTCTCGACCCTGAAGGCGGCATTCGGCGGCAGGTCTACTGGCTCGAGAGGACGAAGGAATGGTGTGTGCAGTTCTTTCGTCCCTCCGGATCTGACACGCGGGTGGTGACGAAGAAGTTCCTCGAAGACGGAGCAAACAAGTTTCGAGCGGTCGCCGCCGCCTACAACCTGATGCCCTGGGACTGCTCCGGCAGCGACTACCGCCGACCGCAAGGGCGGCCCCTGAAGCGCCGCGTGTTCACCGCAGCCGACTTCGAAGAGGGCACGGCCTGGTGCCACTATCCGGCCTCTCTCTCTCTCCATCCCTACCCGTCTGCGAGCGGGACTCCGTATGTGTCAGCTGCTGCCGCGCCTCCGTCTGTCCGATCCCGCCGCCGAGCTGAGGCTCCTCTGCTGCATCCACGCGATCTAGACGCCGAGGCTTCACAAGCGGGACTTCTTTCCAGTTGCTCTTCGGCATGCGTGTCGCTGCAGAATTCTCCTTGTTTCGCGCCGCACGATGACGTGTCTCTGGGGCGGGTCGCCACGCGGTCGGCGTCTTCCGCAAATTCAGGGAGGCTCACAAGCGGCCTGGCCCCCGCGAGCTGCTCCAGCACGCCTCTAATGGCAGCTCACGATCTGCCGCTCCGGCGGGGTTCCCGTCACAACGGCGTTTCGTCCTCCGCACCCGTTACTCGTTTGATGCCGCCCTCGCTCTCTCCCCGCCTCTCTCCGCGGCTACTGGATACTGTCGCGTCGGTGGCAGCTGCCACCTTCCGGCCTCATGCAGGGCTCCGCAAGCGGAAACGCGCTGAGGACGAGGCTATCCAGGAGGAAGCCTCCGACAGCGGAAGTGCGCAAGGTGACCGCTGGTATGAGCAGGATGGACCAGCGGACGCTGCGAGCCATGCGCCGCGACAGGAAAGCGCCCGGATCTCCGACGTGCCTGGAGAGGCTCTTGGGGACTTGTTTCTCGGGGCGCGCTACTCAGAGGGCGAGGACGATGACGAAACTTCGTTGCTGCGTCAACTGATTCTCGACCAGGCTGATGAAGATCCCCCCGAGTGCATCGCTTCATGGAGCAAGGCGGTGAGTGTGTACAGCCCCGTGCGCACAACAGTATGAAACTGCGTTGTCTATGGCCTCGGTTCGTTCGGCTGCTGTTGTATTTCCTGCGCCCTCTCCTGCTGCATCACATCTTGTGTGGTGTGCTTCGCTCTGTTCTTTACCTCTGCAGCTGTTGCCTTGGCCACCCTGCGCGTCGACTTTCTCTAGCGCCCTGATTCCTTGCTCCGAGTCACCCCGCTCTCCGTCGCCCTCGTCGTCCCTCCTGGCCTCATCGCTGTCGCCTCTGTCCCCTCGGAGGTGCAACGACGTGAAGGCGTTCCCGATGAAAAGCACAGAAAACGACGGCAGCTGTTGCGAGATACCTCACACTACGCCCCGCGACCGCGCGCCCGATGCCTTGCACTCGACAGGGAAATCTGGCTTCGGCCTGACTTCTCCAGTCGATGCAAACGCATCCGACAGCAGCAGGCGGCACATGGCTTTGCCCCCGGGGCCTTCCTCGTCTTTAAGCCGACTTTTCTGTCACCTCTGTTGCGCGCCAGAACGGCGCGAAGCACTTGGCAAGCGCGCCTTCGCAAAAGTTGTCGAGGTCATCTTTCCAAATGCGTTCGACCAGTGTCCCCTTCGTCCCGCGAGAGCGAGCAGGCACCAGAAACGCGCATGCCAGACGCCGGACGTCGAGGTGAACATGGATGTTTGCCAGAGGCTGGCGAAGCGTGAACAGACCCTGGAGAACTACGTCCTCATAAGTCGAGTTTTGCGGGCACTCGCCAAGAAGGAAAGCGACGAGTTCTTTCGAAATCTGAAGCATATGTTCCAAGCGCACGCGAAGGACTGTGCCGGGGATCCCGCCGACTTCTCGAAAAACCAAACAGGCATTCCCTGGCAGAGGAGCGGAGCGAACAATGCGGCGCACTCCGTGCCTGAGCCCGACGAAGGGTCACTGTCCGCTGAGGGCGCCGGCCAGAGTTCGAAGGACCTGTCTGCCCTCGCAGATGAGCTGCAGGCGAAGCCCGAGGAAGTCAGGACGGGAGAGCCGAGAAACGTCCTCGACCAAGCTGCAGTCTCCACGAGTGAGAGTGTGATATCTGAAAAGCTGGGCGATGTGTCTAGTTTTCTCAGGGGCGCGGCATCCCCTGCCCTCGAAACCTCCGCATCGAAGGGGCGTCCGGCGTGCAAACGCCACGCGGTCGCGGACACAAGTAAGAACGAGGGAAAAGTGGCGCCGAGCGAGCAGACCTGCGAGGCTCTGCAGGCGGCGAATCGCCTGGGGAGTGACGACGGAGGAGCCGCGGTCGGCGGGCAGGGTGCTGCGGGGAAGGGCGGCGCAGTGGCCGCGAACGAAACGAGTGGAGGATGCAAGGAGAACAGAGCGAACGAGGGATGCCGGTGCGTCAGAGGCGTCCGCCCACGCGGAAACCGAGAGCCTACAGTGACAGAGGTGCTCCGCGTTCTGGGCTGGATCCTGGCGATTGATGAAGATCAAGAAGGAGTACGGTAGCGCTCTTTGGAGTCACGTCGGGCACGGAACGGAGGGACCAAAATCCGTACCCCGCTGGGTGAAAGCGCACTGCTAGTTTGGGCGGCAATCTGCAGCCGTGCAACTGTGTGCTGCGACACGGACAGAGAATGCTTAGTTTTGCCAAGGCTGGCAAGTCCAGGCGACGGCGTGCGAGTTCGATCTTCAGGCGTCAGCCGGTTTTTATGGGTTGACACAGTTAAGGTCGTTCATGACAGTGAAGAGCAATGCGATCGCAACCACTGGCTGAGCGCCGAGACGCGAGGCCGGCATTGGCTGTCTTGTGGACGTCTCGCGTCGCCCATGCTTAGTAATGTCTGTGGAAAGAAAACAGGCGCGCCGGTGTGATCGGTTAGTAGCTACGACTCACGGTATAGTTTCGACAGGCGCCAGCTGGTCGAGGCGTGCTTGCGACGGGATAGCCGAATCTCAGTGTACCACTGCGCGAATCGGGAACCTATTTCTCAAGCAGAGTCTCCAAAATCTGGGCTATGCTGAAACCCGGATCTCAAGGGATCCCTCCAAATGCCTTGCTGTTTGCAAGATTGAACGATCCAGGCTATTCAGCACGGGCCTTCGCTTTAGAAACATATCGCCCGCCTCTACCAAAACACACTTCATGAAGAAGACGTAACCCGCTTTTCGTGCACATCATCAAATTCTCTTCTTTGTCCTTGCGTTATCGATTAGTGCCCTTCATCATCGAACCAAGCCGTATGACCTGTGCTTCTTGGGTTCTGCAAAAAGCAGGAAGCACAGGCAATTGCTGCGAATGATAGGTTGTTCTACCCTACCCCTGAATATCACATCCGGCCGCAAGGCAGCCACAGTCCCGCACAACCGATTCAGAACACAATTCGACTCATTTGTTGGTGATTTAAGGCTGCTCAAGCACGAGGAAATGCTTTTTCCGCTGACAGAGGACGCAAAATGTGCAACCCGTGGGAGCAAGTGGCCGATTCACGTGTCGTGGCCATGTTTGTAGCTATTGGGAAATAGGCACTGTAGTGTGTCTTTCAGAAATCTGCATTCGAAAGCCATTCGCGTGTCAGCCCGAGGATGCAAGCCAAGTGCATTCGGTAGAAGCGTAGCAAGCGGGCAATTGTAGGTCTCGGCCGGCTTCGCATGATGGTGGGAGGATGCATTGCCACGCGCTGAGAGACCGAGCTCCAGGAACGAATCCAAAACCACGTAGACTCAACGCTGTGTCACGTTTCTCGGGTTTACAGTTTAGGGCAGCTGATGTGCGGCTACTGTTCGTCGCGTGCGAAGCCCGGCGGACGGAGCGCCAGCTATCCTACGTTTGTGCAGTAGCGTCGTGTTACAGTAGGAATACGCACCCTACTGAAAGGGCTGCTGTGAGAGTAGACTTGTTGTACAGCGTTGTCACCAAAAACAGGCACTTCAGGCGCTCAAACCCCCGAACGGCACACTTTCGGTGTAGATGTTTGCTTTTTTTACCGGTGTGCCGTCACTGGTGTGGGAGTAGGAGAGGGTGGGGGCCAACGGTATCTCGTTTGTGCTGTATCGTGAAGAAGCGTACGCCGTGAAGTGTCATGCTCTACCCGATCGCACAGTGACTTATGCGCGTCGTGAAGGGGGGGGGGCTACAATGCCCATTTTACAGCATACCAGTCCTTACCAACAGTCTACAGTAGCGACTGTCAGTACTGCCGGGTTCGTTTCTCGCACTCGTCGATTGCACAGAGAATGTCGCTGAGAATATCGTTGCTGACCAGAAACCCTCTGGGGGCCCGGAGTCGTAGCCGAGCCGAAAGCTCGTGGGTGGGCTGCCGCAACCTTCTGTTCTCCGTCGCGTCCCCTACAGCTAGATCCGATGTAGTTTCACCGCTCCGGGGGCATTCCGAGTCCACCAATCTTGATGTCAGCGCCACCCGCAAGACAGTGTCACTGTCTTTCACGCTGCCAGCGTCGCACGATAGCCCTTCACAGCAGAGTCGGTCTACAGGCTCACCGTCGTTTGAGGACTGCGACGATTTCTCGTGAACGGCCAGGCTGGCGCTTGCTGGTGCTCCGGATTCCGAATCAAGGTCACGCAAGATGCGGGCGCAGCTCGCACGCCCAGCGCCGTTCGTTACCACTGCCTCCCCGCAAGTCGTTTCTGCGCCTCCAGACGGTGATTTCTGGTCTTCCTTCCATTTCGTCAGCAGGCGTTCAAGCGCGGACCCCACCGGGAGTTGTCCGGACACAAGAATCTCCGCCGTACCCGCACGCAGGGCGTTCCGGACGCCTTTGGCGACCCCTTGGAGCAGGGGCCCCTCTGCAGACTCCGGCACGTCAATCCCGTCGCTCGTAGATAAGCCGCACTTATCTTCAGTTTTGCGGCTCAATAGCATCCGATCCAAGTCAGCCAGAGCACAGAGGTCGACGCCGTCGTCGGTGCGCAGCGCAGACACGATGGCCTCCACCGCCAGTTGGTGGTGTGTCCGCTGCAGGACAGCCTCTTCACCGCTGCAGCGCTCCGCCGGACACGACGTCCCACGAGGGCATGGTTCAGACGGCAGCGGCGCTTGGTCTTCCGCTGGCAGAATACTGGAGTCGTTCCCCTTGTCCAGAGGGGCAGGCGCCTCTGCGGTCTTTGAGGCCGAAAAGGTGTCGAGTGTTTTCACGGCTTGTGGAGTGCGAACACCGGCTTGTGCAGCTGAGCGTGTTTCAAGAGAGTGATTTGAATCCCGCTGGAAGCTTGCCTGATGGAAGATATCGCGATTCCCGATCCCGATAGCGAAACAGCCCACTCCAAGCTCGCGTAACAGGTGTCTGCCTTGATAACGCGGCGGGCATTTGTGCAGGGCTGGTGGAGTAGCGGTTGCGGCGAAAAACCCCTCGCGCGCTAGAGGGCCTCGCACCCATCTCAGGTAAGGCCCTAGCCTGGGAACAAATCAAGCCGCTTAAGTATAAGTGGTGTGACAGCGACGAAAACGTTGTCGGGACGGCATTGGCGGCGCGCTCACGGGATCCGATGCTGCCCGCTGTGGCTGCCATACTTGGCAGTTTGAAACAGCTCCGGCACACCTGCGAAACCGCCTGGAGCTCGTGCGTGCCCTGCAACTAACCTGTCCGGTCTCGTCCACCTGTGGAGGTTTACGAGTGAAGAGGCGCCCATGCCGAAGCCGAAGAAAGGTTCCAGTCGCCAGTAGGCCTCGTTATGCAAGCAGCGATGGCCCTGTTCTCCGCCGCCCCCCCGCACCACACTCCCGAACACGTCCGTGCGCCGGCGAGCGCGATGGATGTCTTCATCGATCCGGGCAAAAGAAGAGACTTCGTAGTGTTCGAACCCGTGACGAAGGAGCCACCTGAAAATCAAGTGAATGCAAATGTTTGAAAGCGACGGCTCAGATATAGAGAACTGGAGCCACCTGCAGGTCGCGATGGCGCCATATGCCCGCTGAGCGGCGGGTGTTTGACTCGACAGAGGGCGCTCCAGTGCTGGCATCAGCTTTTGAAGAATTCAAAAGCATCTCTACCCCGCGTGTCGCTTCGCGTCGCTTCACCGCGTTATGCGGAAAGACACGTCACACACGACGAGTCTCTACATTGTGCTGGCAGAACAGTTGCCCTCGGGAGGGAAGACTGAGACGTCAGCATAGTTTCCATGCTGATGCAAACTACGCCGCGGAACAGGTCTCAAATCTTTTCCCCTTGCGTCTATATTGAGTAACTGAAGGCTCGTGTTGCACATGGTCACCTGATTGGCTTAAACGCGGCTCGCCGGCCCCTCTTCCTTTTCCTAGAAATAACGAAAAACTCAGTGAATGTTGGCCAGACTCGTGCAGTTGACCTACTGGTGCGCTTCAATGAGGAGATCAGCAGCTTCATCCTCAGTCGGCAGGTCTCGTGGCAGCGTTCGCCCGAACACGGATTTGCGTTCTATCTGACAGTGACAAGGCATGCTGGATCAGTTGCCACGTCCTTGAAACGCGGACACCAGTAAAGCATATTGCACGGCACGACACTGCTGTCCGGCCCGGCAGCTTCGCAGATAACGTAGTTATGGCGAAATATGTCGCTCCACTTCCGAGTGTGTCTGTGTGCAGTTGATGCTCTGCCTCCGGAATAAGTCCCCGCTCTCTCACCTGCATTCCGTAAAGCGATATGTGGGAGGCGCCAAGGTCCGTACACAGTCGCAGGTCTTCAAGAAGCTGCTCGTGCCCTTGAAACGACAGCAGCACGTCGGTCGATATAGAAAGTCTCTGTCCCCGTCCTTTGTATTCGTGAACAAGTTTTTGCAGGGAACGCAGCACTCGGATATTCGCAGCGCGAGTATTCGCTCTCCCCAAACGTTTCAGAATAGTGTCGTCGAACGTTTGCACACCGACGCTAAATCGCGTGAATCCGAGCTGCACCAGTGTTTCCAGTTGTTTCTCGGAGACGATGGTACCTGAGGGCATCAGTTGCAACGGCGCCGCACTTTGGTTCCAAAAAGTTCCTGTACTCGGACCCTCGCAAAAGGATAGACATCTCCACATTCTGGGTGCGACGCAGAGAGCACCTGCGTGCTGCGGACCGGGAGGGCGCCACGTGGAACTCGTCTCGCTCCGCCCGCCCCCAAGTGAACGATCTGCAGTCCATTTTGCCTGGCGCGGGTGTAGAGATATATAGATATAGATACATATAGATAGATTATATATAGATATAAATATAGATACAGATACATAGATATAGATATAGAGATATAGAGAAATATAGATATAGAGATGTAGAGATATAAATATAGAGATATAGATATAGAGACATATAGATATAGAGATAGAGATATAGATATAGAGATATAGATATAGAGATATAGATATAGAGGCATATAGATATAGATACAGAGATATAGATATTTATAGATATCGACATAAATATAGAGATATAGATATATAGATATAGACATAGATATAGACATAGATATAGACATGGATATAGACATAGATAGATAGACTGGCGCGAGAGTTGCTTTCCCTGGTGCGCGAAAAGCTGGTGACTTCGTGTACGCAGTGTCATTCCTGAACAGCCACTGACATTGGGGCTCACTGAACGTGAAACGCATACGCACTCACATCTCCGCATTGTCAGCCTTCTACAGCTCCGGCGGAAGTGTTCTTACTTTGGCTTTTCTAGAGAGGTGTTTCAGGTCGAAGGCTATCATCAGTACGAAGGGGGGGCTCACTTGGTTCAATTTCAATGCTGAGCTCTTCGACTAACCTGCGGGCGCCAATGCCCGATGAATTGCTATCATGCTGAATTTCTGCGTCCAGTTGACACACCGTGTCTTCAACGCCATCGCCGCCAGCGATTTGTGGTTTATGTATTGGAGGCCGAAAGCTCCCCGCACCCGCCGGGGACAGCTGACGAGCTTCTTTGTCCAGGACATTCAAAACCCGTTCCAGGAGAGGAGGTGGTATGAGCGACGGTGTTCCGCCTCCAAAATAAATGCTTCGAAAGATGGTTTGTTCCTTCGGAGCATAAGACCGTGGTATGTCTTCATTTCCTGAGTCGCATGTCGCGACGGACCTCCGCAAAGAAGCACGTGTTTCTGCCTTAAGCAGTCCTTCGTCCTCGATCGGACGTCTTGAGTGCGCACGAATTTCCCGTAGGCTGCGATGCGTCGGAATAAGCCAAGAGAATGCCTCGTTCTCCATTGACCCTGACGTCCATCCGCGCAACGAATGCGAGATGTCTTCGCATAGCGCTTCAACGTACAACTCCATTATCTCGTCGGAAGAGGCACGCGGGGAAATGATACTTGGACCCTCAGTCGAACTACCCTCGCATACCCACTTCATTGAAGCACTGCAGCTGTCGTTTGGGTCGGTTCGCGGTTCCTGGAGGGGATGCCATTGCCCGTGTACGTTCGTAGGGGTCGAGGGTAGAAGTGTCACCGGAAAAGCACAGAAGTGGCAACGTGTCATGCAGAAGGGCATGTGTATGTAGACAGAACGCGGAAACGTTTCAGGTAATTGCTGACCGGTGCACTGGTGTAGGGATGGGGCTCCACTTGCCCTGCAGTGTGGCTCAACGGACAGCTTGCACGTTTCCGTGCTCGCCACCAGTTGGCGCATGTCTGCATTCTGAGAGGCATTTAGTGCCGCTCCCGAGCTGATAGGTCTCCGGTCACACTCTGAGGAAAATGCGCGGACGTCTTCTTTCGTCGAAGCGGTTATTCGTCGTTTTGTGACGACTGTGTGGCAGCCGCGTGTACACCGCCGCCATGCCAGCAACGGATTATCTTTGACACGAAATGGACTTCGCCAGCGACCCCCCATGGTTTTTGTGGGTCAGCGTGGTAGCTCGCACGACTCTAGCGTGCCAGAAAGTGCGCGACACACCAATAACATTGTCCGCTTGACAATTTAATCTATTGCAGACGGTGCGGCCGATCACAAAGGAGCAGTGTGCGTGCCCAGCGAAAAGGCTACCGGCGGAAGGATGAGACTCCCGCCGTTGCAACGCGCGCCAGCATGCAGCATGTGTCTAACTCGCAGAACAGTTGATACAATCAAGCTTCCATCGGCGCTGTGGTGTGAGACTTGCTTTCATTAAGTATTTGGAAGTCCCAAGAGAACAGGAAACCGTAGCGAGTGACTAACGAGGTGCCCTTATGCGGAAACCACGGCGAGGACGAAAATGAGTTCTGGGGGCGTTGGCGCGTACACGGGCGCCGACTCTGTATTTACGAAAGCTGCCTTAGCGCCAAAGCCTATACCACGTTAAACGCGAGATCGCGTCCTTTTGTTATGAGTGAGGCGTCGGATAACGTTACTTTAGGGAAATTTGGGGTCGCCGTTGAACGCGGTGGTTTGGGCATGAGGACGTTGGAAACCGGAGCCACGGTTGGCTCTTAAGGTCATGCGCTCTCACGGCCGTCAGTACGTGCTTTCTGCCGTCTCCAGATATATACGTGCGTAAAAAAATACCGTTGCATTCGGTCGTTCACGCACACTACCGCACACCCGGCAAGTTCGCCATGAACCGGGTAGTGCAAGGAGCTAGTGGTGGCATGAAGTCTCGGGTAGATCATTCCATCGCACTGTATATACCTTTCAGCGGTAAGTCTTCTACAGCATAGGAATTTCTAGTTTCGACCAGAAAGCAGGACTGCCAGAAAGTGGTTGGTACGTCGTAGCTGCAAGTACCCACCTCGTTCATCGCGTAGCGCAGTTGGCCCGCGTCATTCCTGCTGGTCACAAAGGACACAACTCCGTAGAAGTGCTCGCCGGTATTGTCGGGGTGCGGGACGAAACTTCACTGCGGCACAGATCTATCATTTGTTCTAGCAGTCTGATAATAATCGCACTCTTCCACCAGCAGTCGCTTCTTCACGGTCAAGAAATATCCGGTTTCTCGTGCGGTGAAGTAACTTTCCCTTTCTAGTCTCATGTCATGTGGAATTTCAGTCGGGATCGTCACATCCCTACGGTAGCTAGAAGTTATCTCTGCTGTAAGCAGCTGCAATCAGTCAGAGTGGACTGGCTAACATTACAATGTTGCTTTAATGTTTGTGTGCACACTGCTTACTCGTACTGACGCCTTGTAGGTTGTCAACAGGAAAATCAGCAGCGTTCGTCCAATAAGGGGACATCAGCTTCCACACAGTTTTATTGTTGATATAGGCCGGATTGTGGGAGCTATTTTCAACAATTCTTTAGTCGCCTGCTGTGTATCTGGGGCTCCGCTGAAACAATTGTCTTTGTGACCTCTCGGAAGCGTGCGCTCCTTAGTGCAGGTACTCATCACGTGTTATTAAGCGTGTTGCCTACTGAATTGGTGGTTAGCTGTCACCTTCGAGTCATCCATAGTGAGTCTCGGCGTAGTTGATTTAGCATCTTCATTCTCTGTCCCATGGAGATCATAATATGGCTGGTACTCTTTCACGCGCTCACACGAGTGCTTAGACCGTCGCGCACACACGCATGCGAGCAAATGCTTGCGCATCCGCAAGACCAGCATATCAATGCTCCAATGGCCGTGCGGATCAAAGCAACTGGAGGAACAGAGGTCTCGATCAGGTTATTAAAAAGTTCACTGGTGAGACATCAATTAGAGATTTCCCCCATTGCGCTTCACCAGTCCTGCCTCCGGGTCAAACTGTGCAGCAACGGCGGACACGAGTGACAAAAAGCGGTTCCATTGGTGTATTACTGACTCGACGTGTAACAATTGTTTTCAGTTCTTGTGTTTCTTTGTCGGAGTTCATGGGCGTATGGAGGAACGAGTGAGTGGGACGGTGTGCGCCGCCGGTTCGCACGGCAGAGTCGGGCCTATCTTGCCACCACTGCGTCGCTGTCGACTGTGTCTGTTCGTCTCCCGCGCCCGGAATACAGTCGCAGTATCGCGCGGGATAAGCGCATATCCGGATGGTCGGTCGATGTGCCCGGTAACCTCATTTCTACTTATACCGCGGTGATGGTTGCCATACGGACGCTGATAGGTGCCTGCATGCCCGATTTTTACGTGTGCGGCGGTTTTCATTGTCAAACTGCTTCCACCGAGACCAAGTATATGGTACCACATGTCCCGAGAACCCCTTCGACGGCTCCAAGTGTCCCCTTCTCGAACCCGTGTGCAAGGCGGTTTCGAAGGTGCTCACACGTGTGTGTCCGAGAGAGTTGGTCGCATACTGGCACCCGATGTCTACCTTGACGCTAGTGTAGTTCCATCTTCTGTAGTAGATGTTCACCAGGAGAGCGAAAATGGGCTGTAGCACGGGTGGCTTCACGGAACAGCGTTACAGCGCCAAACGCTTTACAGCATGTCTTCACTCGAGTCCAGCCGCAACCTCGGAGGCACGGAAGCTGGCACGGGCATGGCTGCAGATGAGTTTGCCGAACTCGTCCTTCTCGTTGGAGGGCGTCTCGTCGGTTTTTTTCGACTGTGTATTACCGGCGATCGTCATTGGCCAGGTAGCCGCTGTACTAATCGTGGGCAGTTCCGCTTTACTCATATTCTTACTATCTCAAGCATGCGGCGCCTTCATATGTGGCGTGCTCTTCGTTATCACCACGCCGTCCGTAATGGTCATGAACCACGTCACGTCCGCAGTTGCCGTTTACTGTGGGTCGTTGGTGTTGTCTCGGATTGTTGTTAGGCATCCAAAGGAGTGGAATGTCAGATCGCTCGTGGCTGATTGCTCCGGCGCTGCGGTAGGCGCGCTTTGGTCTCTCTTATTTTCTCGTTTTGCCGGTGCGGGCCAGGCCTTTCCAGTGGGTATCATCCTGGCAATAGGGCTTATTAGAAGTGCATCAGAAACAGTACTTCCAAACCCAAGAAGCGTATGTGTAAATACACATTGCGCCTTTGTTTTATTTCTCGACAGTCTTCTACTATTTCTTCTCTCCACGAGCCTGCAAGCGGCCGTCCGCAGCTTCCTGGACGTGTTATTGTCGTACCTCGAGAACACCAACTTCCCCGGCGATGTTCTCCGAGGTTTTCTGTCGGCTTTCGCCTACTCGATAAGAGACTGTTTTTTGATGCCCTTTGCCAGTGCCAAATTCTCTAAGCTTGCGCTCCGCCGCCTCAGTTCCGCCGTGAAGTATCCGCATGCTGCGCCAAGCGCAACTTCAGAACCGCTGACATACTCCGATTGCCTTGTAGGCGACAAGAGAGACTACGTCCATATCAGTCGCGAGAAGGGGCAGTGCGATTCACACAAGCGGAGAGCTCGTGCCGTCTTCTGGCACTTCCACAGACGGCGAAACGGAACTGGCTTATGGCGACGAAGTCACGGGGGCCTCAGCGTGAACATAAGCAAGGTCTGTTTGTCTGCATATCGGTCACGAAAAAAACTGTCACACAAGTCAGCCCTTTGCTGCTCCATACCCTCGTCTCAGATATACTTGTTGCAGGATGCAGAAGAAGGAGGAAAGATGGCTACCAACGCCTCTGATGAGGAGCCACGCCTTCCCTCTTGTCTGGTGCAGGCGCTTCAAGACTCGTTCTCTTGCTCTGTGAAGCGGTCCACTGCAGCCTTGCATGGCACGCTGAGACCGTTTTTCGAGCTCCTGGACTCGAATACCGGAAACGTGGAATCCAGCACCGACGAGGTAGTCTTCTGCAGAAATTTCGAGGAGTCCTTACTTGCTTCTTTATCTTCTGCCATCACTTCGCCGGATTACCTTTCCCACCCGTCGCCACAAGTTTTGTTTGGGACCCTATCGTGTGCTTTTTCAGCTTCTTTCTTCTGCTCTCTCTCCATATCATTCTCGTCACGTTTCTGTGAATTTCTCCCAAACCTCGGAATATCAGCAGCTGTGATTGAAGGCCGTGGCCTGGCACACCTCTTCGTGAGCACATTCTGTTCTACTGTGTGGGGGGGAACTCTCGAAGCGGCTCGCCAACAGATGGCAGTGCCACTACAGTTCTCTGCAGCTGTCCGCCAATCCGTCTTCTTCTACCGTACAGGGGCTGTCTCACGTTGGTGCCGGGTGTTCACCTGTTGGAGCGACCTTCCTTACCGTACGTGGATCGTTCTTGTTAGCATACCTGGCCTCGACGGTGGCCGTCTTATATTCTGCTCAGTTAGAAGTCAGCAGTCGACAGCAGGCGTGCCCTCCGGGGCAATATGTGTGGTGTCGCTGAATGAAGGAAATACACCATACAACAATCCAGCGTGACAGAGCACAAGTCTGGATTTTGGGAGGAGTGACGTGTGCGGGTGGAATCGACAGGTCTGTGTTTTTGCTTGCCAGTACCGATCTCATGTCACGCGCGTCTGTGGGATGACCAGGCCCGCTGCGATCCTGGCCAACCGCGGTAGACTAGGGAACGCATGCGTCGCTGCCGAAAGAGGCTCATGAGTTTTTTCGTGGAAAAATTTATACATAGGGGAACCCAGGGGGAAGAGCATGCGACTCCTGTGCCGGCCCGTCCAGAGCCCGACCACGCAATAGGGACACGATTGCGGACCCAAAGAAAGCTCATATCTAGTTAGCTAGCTGGTGAAGTAATAGTTTTACCAAGCCGAAGATTAGTAGCTGCCTTCAGAGGGGAAAAAGCGACAGTTGATATTTTGATTTTTTTATTAAATAATTAGGTATAAATATTTTTCGATAAATAATTCAACAGGTGGCAGCTTGGACAATTTCAATGTTCGCTAGAAGGATATGCTTTCATACTGACGTCACGACTTTTGACTGCAGTCGAGACCGTCTGGCGACACAGCGTCAAGGACAGGTGGGCACCAGCAGACCCCGGAGTTGGCCCCCGTGACACGTCCCGTAAAAAAAGGCGCTGCTTTAATAGAGAAGGTTGGAATCAGCTCAGCTGCGTACGGTCGTTGTCGTCGCATCTGCCACCAGTGGGACTGCGGGGCAGTTTTCCGTAGAGAGGGTCGCAGTAGGGAGAGATGTTCAGAGCGGTGTCTGCAAGCGTGACAGTTGGAAATTTGCATCCCCTCAGTAAGCCTGCTGCACGCGGACGAGTCGGAAGTTACATGCTGTGCTCGAGAAGTCAAGTTATCCGGAGTGATCACAGGCTATGATACCCGTTTCGCGCATTTTCCAGAGCGAGTGATACTTCTGCCCTGGCGTTGTATGGGAAGGTCTACGCGGAGGGAGAAAGAGCGCGGCGTATCTTTTCATTAGGCACGCACAGAAAAGAGCGCTACGTTAAAAGACTCCATAGTCCATCACAAATGGGGGCATAGTACGACTCGCCGTAGTCTGCAAGTCCTACACCGATGCAATATTTGTACTCAATACTCGTAAGGTCTAGCAGAGACGCACCAGGTGGCCAGCACGCGCGTACATCGTCACCCAACTCTCTGGGGGCGTTTGCAGTGATAAGCGCACGTAGGAATAGGTACAACAGCACGAGGCCTCGCGTTCTCCTCTGGAATTTCAGGCTTTAGGAGGTACGCGAATGGGCAGAAGCTAGGCGTACAACCGAGTAAGCACAGCGACCGGCTGATGGAGTCGTTGTTGCTGGTGGGGGGGGAGGTGGAGGGATGTGGACACGACTAGGTTGTGAGCGAGGGGGCAGAACGTGACTTGCTGCATCGGAACTCACGAGTATTCCCTATTGTGGAGAAAACAGGTCCCACGGGTACCACTATGAGTCAGCACAACGCCCACAAATCTTCGGCGAGGTACGTAGCTTCATAGCAAGGCTTACTGCTACAATTTGTGCTTGTGTAGCTTCATGTATAACCGCGTATCCCAGCACCCCGAACGGGGCCGGGAGAAAAAATGCCGTAAAGAGGAACACTGTACGTACGGAAGCTGGGGAAACCCATCTGGTAACGGTCCTTAAAATTACCACTTCGATCTCATTGCGTTACACAATACGCGACGTGCGTTGAAAGAAGCAAAGTGCAAACAGGGCCCGAATCAACGATAAGCGCGTCGCCTGCATGCTAGGAGCGGTGGTGCTCTTTTTATTCTGCACAGAATCCGTGCTTTGGCGTAGACGATAGAAATGTGCAGGACCCGCTGCAAAGACAGTCGAAGCGTTGGAAGGTATGCACACTGTAGCGAAGAATATACTTTAACACAACACAGATATGTGTCGGATACCTCGCTGGTGCCATCCGTGTCTCCTCCCCTCTGCCAGGAACAGGAGCGCATCGTCAGTGTCGAAAGAAGGCCTACAGTGAAAAGACCGGCCGGTCGTTATCGCTGCGCAAACGGACGCCTCGACGATCCGCCGCGTGACTTTCCACCGCATGAGGCAGACTTGCATTTCGCAACTGGAACAGAAAACCCGGTAGTGCACTGCACAGAGAACAACTTTACACACAGCTAACCCTAAGGATCCATGAAGCACAGCAATTGCTCTACCGACGCCAATTTAAGTATGATTGACAGCCTTGACACGTTGCTGACTTCGCATGAGTCGTCCCTCCCACTCCGCGCTCATTTCCCATGTTGGGCCTGCAAAAGAACAGGGTTTGGGCCTGGATTCGTGTGTTACAGCCAGCCTGGCGAGCCCAAGGCAAAGCAGACACACAAAGCGAGAGGCGTTATCCTTCTTCTATCAGAAGTAAAAAACGTACTCTACTCTTCGTCGTCTTCACCTCCGTCTTCCTCGTTCGCGTTGTCGCTACCATCTTCGTCATCCTCGTCGTCATCGCTCAGTTCATCATCGTCATCTTCATCATCGATATCGGCGACCTCATCGAGGAAGTAGGGCACGGGCGCGTGCCAGATTTCGCGGCGGATAATTTCACCCACTTCAACTCCAGATGCAACGTCGCTCGATTCCTTCGTGAACCATTCGAAGAAAGAGACGACGTCCACGTCTTCGTCCCCGTTCTCTGCACGTCTGGCCTCTGCGGCCGCCACTGGAGACTTGCCGTCTTTCCATGTGATCTCTGTGACGCTCACGACTTCTTCACAGCAGGGATCGTTGCGGAACTGCACATGCTTCTCCAGAACCAGAGGCTCCATAAAGGCCTTGGCGCCCTCGTCGAACGTCTGCGCATCAGTAAAGAAGATGAAACAAGATTCAGTTACACGTTAAAAACCAGGAAAACCGATACCATCGTAAGGTAACACAGTCGTCAATATTCACGGTGCTCCCCTCGCCGGGTGTAGACCATGCACGCACGATGCCACGCAGAGCCTTCCGAGTGGATGCGCCAGAGCGGCCTGTGTATATTCAGTAGCCCCTTGATGCATCCTTCTGTCGAGAAAGCTCTGAATTACTGTGTCATCTTCGGATTCAGGCACGTGTGCACGTTTTGCAGGTACGTTAACACTGTGTGAGGCCTACACCTCGCAGTTCGCTGTGCTTTTTCGCTCTTACGAATAATTTATATAGCACCTGTCCACGCGACCGACCTTCCACGTGCACAAAAAAACTACTTCCACTATTTCAGTTCTCCACACGAATCGCCGGCATCCCCGCAAGCGACTTACGAACTTAATCTTGTACGAGCCATGCTCGTCAATGTTGTCATCCAAGTCGATCCGCTTCAAATGTTCCAGGACCGGGATGTCCTCTTCGACAAGGTATGCCAACTGCGGATGGTTGCGGAGGCACCGGCACCAGAAGCCGGGAATTTTGTCGATGATTTCTTGGCGCTTAACCAGCACTGGCTTCTTCTTCTCGTCGAACTCCTTCTGCACAAGCATTTGCTGCTTCGCGCACTCCTCTTCAAGCTTCTGCAGCTCTGCCTGGATGCCATCGAGATCCGCCATGTGCGGCTGCAGAAGGGCGGCAGCGTCCTCAGACGAGCAGCATCCTGCGGCGCCCTTCTCTTCTGGTTTCTCCTCCAGCCGCCGCTGCTTTTGGCCGGATGTGGCCTCTGCTCTGTCGATCTGTTGGCGCTTCATCTTCAGATAGTCGTCAGGCAGGTTCACAGCACGAAAACAAGGCAGACTCGGTGTTGATGCGGTGACTCCGTTGAAGCACTAGTGTCGCCGAAAGCAAAAGCACAGGCTAGGTCAATGTGCACTGCACGGAAAATCAGCACGCAGTTACCCGCTACACAAATGTCTGGTAGTTGGGGTCAGCTCAGAGTACCCTGTTTCCCAAAAAAAAAAAGATCGCGAACTTCCGATCCGCGTTTACGCCCCGTTACAGAACACAGCTTCGTCTGCCAGCAGCGTCGAAACTGGGGCGTCGATTCGGTTTTTACTGCCGTTCAAGCGAAACGTCTGTCGTCTCGAAAAACGACTTTGCAGGCATGAAAAATTAACACGGGTAAAGCAGAGCTGTCGACCGTCAATAGGCAAACGAAAAGAATCCGCGCGAAAGTAGCAGATATGCAAGTCGTGGGGTAACGTCCGGGAAAACCTAGACTGACGTCGCAGCGCGGATGCCGTCTATGCTAACGACAGCAGCCTCCTAGACAACCTTTCGAAGAAACAGCAGGCGGTCTCGAAAACGAGCGCACGCGCATGTAGTTCAGGTCTGGTGCCCGATGTGCAGATGTGAGTCGCGTCCGGTGTGAAAGGCTTCTTCACTTACGCACATACGAAGCTTCTGCTAGAGCCTCGAAGGAGTGCCGGTATCGTCACCGAAGGGCAGCGCAAAAGAAAGGGGGATAAAAGTCCTCGCGCGGGCAGAAACAGTGCCGAACAGAGCCCCGTCCACCAGGACCACCCAGCACACAAACCAAACCGTGCGCTTTTTCCCAGGCAGCGCATCAAAGACTGCCCTCGAGTGGCGGGGAGGGGGCCACGATTCCAGTGCGACGGAAACGTGGTTGTTCCCGGTGAACGAAGCCCGGCTCCTGTTTCGTGGCTCTCGACCGCCTCAGACGAAAGCAGGCGGGCGAAGTGCTATTTGACAACACTGGAAGGTGGGCGCACGTTTCACTATAAGCCGCATGCCGACATGTGCTGACTTACCATGCTGGACTGTGCTTTGTATAGAGAGACGCGACCACAAAGCCCCTCCCTTTAGCACATGATAGATGCAAGATTGATTTCCTTGAGTGAATACAAGCGTGGCGATCCTGACGGCAGCCGTGCCTCGGTGTTTGTGTGCGCAAATTCGCATGATATTCTCGTTACTCGCTCCTCCTCGGGGTTCAGTGTTGCGGTTGCAGCTCGGCGGCCGCTGTTGACCGTCTCGGTATGTGCACAGCAGTAACTCAACTCAAAAAAAGGAAAAGCGACTCATTTTAGACAGAGGCGGCGTAGTGCGGTGGTTTCCTGGAGTTGTTATGACCCTGTGCTGCCGCGTCATTCGCTTTTCTCACTGCGAACAGCCGAATTGGCCGTTTGAGGATGAGCCGGTAACTGCGTCTCGGCGGTGTAACTCGTGCCTCAGGTCTTGTGACTGTCAGCTCCTCAGGACTGAAACTGTGAGACGTGTCACTTTCACGTTAACAGTACTCCATCCGTACACGCAGGGCGGTTCAGTGAGCTACGGAAAAAACCTACATCTTCTGGCCTTCCTCTTGGAACTAGCCTGGCACCGTCGCACACGTAGAAGTACCAACGACGTAGACGCCCGTTGGAGAGAATTGCCCACGAGGTGGAGCATGTGTCGGTACGGAGGCCACATCAAAGGGAACTTCAAAAAGCACTTCTTTTTCGCTTTGTTTCGAGCCACATCAAGCGGAAAAAGGAAGCACGGCTCTGCTACTGGCAGCAGAAGCCTGTCGACCCGCGTTCAACAGAGGCAGGGCCGAAAGATTCTATCACTGCTTTTTTATCGCAGTCAAATCAATGTTCCTATAATCTGGATTTCAGGTGCGCACCGTGTCCGCATATGAGGAACTGCATGTGTCTGCGTCTTCGCCGTCAGGTGGAGCTGTGTCTGTGGATTTTTCTCGCGGGCTGAAGCTCATCCAGAGCTCCCGCCCTGCCACAATGTCGTCAACCCCGGAGGCGCAGGCAGCGACAGTGGAGCGGAGCCAGCCAGATTCATCAAATGCCGGAGATGCTTCTTCAACTGGGGCTGGTGGGGTGCTTTTTCCTCAAAGCCTTGAACAGAAGCTCAGCCAATGCGTAGATGCGGCGTGCCGCGACCGCGTTCACAAGGAAGCTGACTTCAACAAGGACGACGAGGAGGAACCTCCGGATCGCATGTCGATTGGGCGTGCTGCGTGGAGTCTTCTTCATTCCTCTGCAGCCACCTGGGAAGCCGATCCGGTTAGTCGTTATGCCCGGCAGCGGCGTATTAAGTCGCGACGGATTTTGGTATATTTCGGATCCGTGAGGCAGCGAGGCAACAACTGTAGTGCCGGTGAGCGGCGGGGAACGCCAGCAACCCTACGGAGGCTTCGGATAGTCATCTGAAATATTTCCCTGTAAAAGACCCTTTGTTAACAGCGCCAGCGTCTCCGAGCGGAGAGCAGAACGCCTTCCCTGTACTGGAGAAGTTTCTTTTGGAAGGAAGAACATGAGAATTGACGCTCGTCTGATGTTGACGCGCGGTCGCTTGCAGGCGTTTTTTTCTTTCAACTTTCTTAACAACTCTGGCTTTCGGCTTGCTTCGGAGCACATGGGCTACCTAACCCAGAGACTAGGTGGTATAACTGTGTTTGTTTTTTTATTGAATACTGTCGGTTAATATTGCATTTCATCCAGCCCCCGCGTCTTGTTTACGCGCTTCACGCGCTGGAAATGAATGCGCTTCTCATGACGTTATTCTTTATGCTGCAGTCCATACAAGCACAGCAACGGAGAAAAGAGTGGATGGGGGCCTTCTTTGCCCTTTTTCCATGTAGCCAGTGCCGCTCCCATTTTCTGCCGTACTTCCAAGTGAGTCTAGTCTGCAGTCATTTCCCCGCAGATTTTTCGCAGGTCTGACACGCATACAGCCTATGCTACGTGGAATCAAACTTGATGCATCTTGTTTCCATGTGGCGTTCTCGTTTCTGTGGTTATTCACCATCTTGCCTAGCATTCACAACGGATTAGCCTTGACGTTTTACTGGCGTGTGCATCCGGTTCGGTCTGGTTCTGGCTTCATCGTGTTGTTGCGTGCAGCTTGCAGTTAGCTTGTGTGCCTCGCTCATTTTTGTTCTTTGGCTTTAGTCTTGTGCTCTCCTGTCAACAGACGCATCCGCCCGCAGTCTCTGGCGGACGAACCTCGCTCTCATTGTGGACATGCGAGGCTCATAATTACGTTAATGAAGCCTTACAGAGACCGACGTTTCGCTGCGATGCCACCCAGCTCATCCGCCAGTGGAGCGCGACTCGGTGGAAAGACGATGAGGACGACGCGGAATAGATCAGCGTGAAGCGAGGCTAACAACAGAGTGTACATGATCAATCGGGTGCGCCTTCTATTTGGAAAGAACTGATTGGATGTCTTTTGTACCTTTCGGCAAGCCGTGTATGTCATTTGTTACTGTATTAGGGAGACAAACTCCACTGGGTACCGCCCGTGGCCGATAGCGCCCCTGGTCATGCTGACCGAATGCACAAGTCTCTGGTATTTCACCAGGAGTTTCTGTTGTGTCTGTCTTGTACAACATGGTTAATGACGGTTATGTAAACATCTTGCATAACATACTTCAAGGTTTGCGTAACATTATAGAACTTACTGGCAAGTAACTAAGAAACCACCAAGGTGCTCTTGCTCCGGGGTGCGGTGCGTCTCCAGACCGGCGAAGCTACGCAATAATGCGTAGTGACGGCCATCGTGAATCCTTCAGTCCCTTCAACTTCCTTCCGTCCTTATTCGTCGGTGTTGTTTTACTCTTGCCCTCTCCTGTCTGTCTTAATGGTCTGCAAAACTTCTCCGTGATGCTGCGTGCCTGTTCCTGGCATTGATCGGGCACTCTAGGGCGGTCACCACGCATAAGCAGGCCATGCGTCTTTACTTACAGTGTCCGTTTATCCATTTCCTTCGCTGCGAACCACTGTCCACCACTGGGCATGGGTCACGCACTTATACACACTGTAGCAGAAACATCCGTGTGGAGATACTCCGGAACAGAACGTTGCAGAAAAAAGCGCTGTTGCGTTGTCGCTGGCTCAACGACGGAAATGTTCACGTCTGCATTCACGGCTGAGCCCACCTAGGGCGTAGTAGCCAAAATGGGAATTCCATTTGCAATGCGAATGGGCGCGAGGCCGCTGTCGAGCAGAGGTCTTCGATGATTACGCAGATACGAGTCACTGCAGCCCTATGCGTCGGACTCTTCCATGTCTCCTGTCTCCCCCTCCCCCTAAGCCGAGAGACGAACTGACGACGAAATGTCAAGCTTGCTCTTCCGTGCTGCAGAAGGCTGTTGGTAGGCGTTGGTGTCTAACGTGGAAAGGCGGACTCCGTGCTGCGGTTCTAAGGTAAAAAAAGTGGTTGCGTGAACTTACGGTTCATACGGTGCAGCTAGCATACAATCAACGAGGTAGATTCAGTTTCCGCGATACTGCTTTGGATTCCAGCTTCTTTGCCAAGCCGCGTCACAAGCATCGATACAGATGGGCAGACCTATTTCTGTCAAAATTTAAGGACGCGGCAGTACGCAGCTCCTCAGTGCGGCCCCACATAGAAGACAACCGTGGCGCCGCTATTTCTACCAAAATCCGAAGACGTGTCTTACGCAGAATTGAGGGACGAACATACCACTGGTACCTTGAGCATCACGACTAACCCTGCACTAACCTGCTGACTAGGGGTCGGCTGTATTCCCTTTCGTTCCTGTCCCTCCAAGCCCTATTGAGAAACTAGTGACCGAACAACGAAGATTCGCTTTCTTGTTTTTCTCCGAGGAAGCTGTTGCTTCTCCAGGTGCAGAGACATCGGCTGCTCGTTCAATGCCAGTCACGCTTCATGTCTGTCTCTGGGCGTAAGAGGGGAAACAGGTCGGAGTGGCCAGCGAGAAGGCGATCCATGAGAAGACGGTTCACGAGTGGGTCGAAGTTCATCAACGGGTCATCTCCCACGAGTGGGAACTCTTCACGCGATGCCAACCGCATAAACGTTCGTTTCATACGAGGCAGGACGGTGCTGGGCTTCCGGAACAATTTGCTGGCCTGCGGGAAAACAAAGCAGCGCGGGCCTACACCATAACCCGTACTTACCACACAAAAGATTGTGTCTGCCGTCATATCCCAGGAGCGACGATATAAATACGTGGCAGATGTCAGTCACTTCAATGTGCCCCCCAGTCAACTCAGAAGCACCTTACGCCGCTGCTGGAAATCGCAGCAGAGTAACTAGCTCTCCCTTCGCAGAAAGACTCAGGGAAACCCTGTCACAGTGGCAACGGTACTTGGTCACGCCTCACTCGTCGAGGCGCGGCTTACCGTAAGGGCTGCATAGATAGGGTCATCTGTAGTGAAGTTGGGAGGCAAGGTGGCTGATTCGTATTCTTCAGGATTTCGTAGCAAGTCCACTTCCGTAACTCGAATCCGTGTTAAATCTTGTCGATGTGAGAAATACTTCCGCCACTTTTTCGGCCGGGCCTTTGCCATATGCATCTTTGGCCCTCGAAAGTGCTTCTCGATTGTCGCAGTAGCCTGAAAAATAGAACACGAAGACAGGGCTTAGTATTTAACGCACACACAGAATGCTGGATGATACTGCACTAGCCGTCGCCGCAGTAACCGAATGCCAGGTGCCCAGGTCGGGCATGTGGATATCATCTTCCCTGTCGCTAACCACCCGCAGGTGGTAGATTTGTCTAGAAAGGCGCAAGCCTAGTACACTCAAACGCATATGCATACCTATATAGATCTCTGCGCATGCAAATGTACGCCTATTGAGTACTGCGTAAAGAAAAACCTGATCCGCCTCAGCCACCCTCCGTGTGCTTGAGATTATATAGAGAAGACCGCCCCAACCAACAGGAAGCATACATCGGTTACTCACCCGAACGTTTTCGAGGTATGGCCGTCCAAGCCAGAATTCTCCATCCGGAGCTTGATAGCAAATAATTCTGTGCAGATGAATACGTCCGCCGACTTTCTGGTGGATGCGGTTCACGTCGTAGAATCTCCCCCTTTCCATGATCATTTGTGTGCCTCCTATATGAGCGACAAAGAAAGACCCACTGCGGTCTTTCTGGTCTGCCAAGCCTAGCAGTTTCTGGTGCGCGGGCGAGACCACAGGAAATATCCCCTTGAATCCTTCTAGCTGAAACGCGGGGGACTGCCACACTGCCTCTCCCGCCCTGAATTCGGCGGTGGCGTCGGCGTTCTGTCGCGCGCTGGGGTGCCCTTCCGTGCTCCAGCGTGTCTCTGGGCGTTCGTGCCCTGTACGTCCGCGCCCTGTACGTCCGCGATCAACATATCTTTGACCTTCCCCGTCATTTGGCAGACGTCCCTTCGAACGCGCTTCGTGAGGCGGAGGGAATAGAGGGAACGTCTCGAGAGGCGGCAGGGCGGCCGGAGGCGGATCGGAGCAAGAAGCCACCGACGGATACGCCGATGGTAAACGGGACGCCGTCAAACAAGAAGAAGAAGGAAACCAAGACGCACCCCCAGTGGAAAGAAGGGAAGTTGCGGCAAATTGAAACAACGCGCGCTGCGGCTGGGGCGCCACAGACGAAGACGACGATGATGCGGAACGGCGCCGCGAAGCCCCTGAAAAATATGGAGTCCATCTGAAAGATGTGCCGTTCACCCTGGGCTCGGTGAGATGACGTGTACAAACGGGGAGGTGGTCTGGCTGCGGGGCCCTGCCTAAGAAGAAGAGGGGGAAAGCGGAAACCGCGTGCGTCTGTCCTGAAGCGTCCGCCCACCCACGCTGTTTGCACCTATCATTCTCTCTACCCCTTTGCTCGGGATACGCGCAAAATGTGTCGATATCGCGCTCCCCCCGTCTCGACGCGTGCTGCGCAGAGAGGCAGGGACGGGGGAAAGAACAAGAGACTGAAGGTGTCAATCGATGACGAAGTGCCGTCCGAGAAGAACGGTGCAGGGCCCGACCTCCAGCACTCGCAAGGCCACCAAAGATCAGGAAAAAACTAAGGATGCGTCCCACCCTGACGCAGCGGAGGCGGTGAGGCAAGGTGACCGCGTACGACAAAACAAGGGAAAAAAAGCAAGCCGGCGACGAGTGGTATTCCATTGCAGGCGGCGAGAGAAGACATCAGCTGGCCGCCGGACATATGACGTTGGCACGTCTTGTAGGTTGCTGGTCCCCCTGCTCGAGAAACTTCTTGCCCACTGCTCATCTCGGCATTTCGGGAAATGCTGCGGAAGAAAAAAGCGAGTAGAACGCTGCTCCCCTCGTCACGGCTGGAAGGACAAAGACAAGCAATGAGCTGTAGAAAATACGGGTTCAGTATGCTTTAGTGGCGAACTGGCGGTTTTCCCTAGAGGTACCTCCCCGCTGGATCCTCACTTTCCTCAACCTTCAACACCGCGGACGTGTTCTCAATTTTGGACGCGGGGCCAATGGCGAACAGACAACAACAGTTTCTTGAAGACGACAAGTAAAACGTGATCAAAGCTTGCGCTCTTTTCATGATGATCCTGCCTCAAATGGCCTCGAAAAAGGCATCAGATCACCGCTCCTTGAAGCGGCCCTAGTCAGGACCGGCCCGAGTAACTACAGACGACGCCCAGATATAGAGTTGAGAGGGTATGCCGTTCAGAGGACGTATCAGCCCGCAGCCGAGTTAATGTACGCACACGCTGGCGGGCGTATGCATACTGAAAAACTTAAATAGACTGGAAGGCGTGCGTGCAGAGGAGTGACGTACTTCTTGCATCCACATCCGCATGCACGTGTCTTCAGTACACCTTCAAAAGAATACATGTAAACGGCATGATCCATAAGCCCATCGGAAGTAGCGATTCAGAAAAGGTCTAGTGACAGAATCACTGAAGCTCAATGCGAAAACGTCCCGGAGGGGATGCTAGAGGTTGAGCAAGTCCAGGCCAATGCAGAGAAGACCGACGCGGGGAGCTTTCACAACACACATGCACGGACACCACGACAAAAGGACACTTATTAGAAAGGCATTTAAACGAATGAGAGCACGAGCGCGGATTTGGCGTTTTCCGAAAGTTCAGCAGCATCTGTCTATGCGATGCTGCTCTTGAGGGGAGGCTTCGCCTACCACCAGTTCCTGTCCGGTGCAGTGTGGCGGCAGATCTGAAAGATACGGATCAGCCACTCCTGGCAAACTGGTAGACCA
The DNA here is from genome assembly GCF_002563875.1 of Besnoitia besnoiti. Lineage (NCBI taxonomy): Eukaryota > Apicomplexa > Conoidasida > Eucoccidiorida > Sarcocystidae > Besnoitia > Besnoitia besnoiti. The sequence goes on from NC_042366.1 coordinate 1,771,387, forward strand.
GAATGAGGATAAAACATGCGACCAGTATGGATGTGGAATAAAAATGTACTGGAAGAGGCAAATTGGTGAGACTCAGGGAGCGGCCATGCTTGCCCCGTGATACGCGTCACCCCTCCTTATTCATACCGCGGGTGGCCGCCAGTCCGTACAGTACGTCCCTAAGACTGAACTGTGAAGTACTGGACGGCTCCTAGTTCTCTTGTGCATGCTCCAAGAACTTGGAAATACGTCCTTGGGGAACCGCAAGGGCACAGATGACAGCAGCGTCTTCGGAAATCTCCCATTGCGGCCTTGAGCCCTGCTTGACCGCCAAGAATACGAAGAAGCAAACGAGGAGGAAGCGGTAGTGTGTCGACGGAAGAGAAAGGTAGAGAGCGAAGAGAACGCATAGCGAGCTTTAAATAGAGCTCAACTCTTCCGTCCAAAAAAATCTGGCACACTCGAGGAACGGGGACTCACACACGCACACTGCGGGTGCGAATGCGGAGCGCGCTCTGTCCCTCTTGTCTTCCCGTCGCTCTCGCCGCAAAGTCGCTGCATTTCTGCTGTCTCTGCTGTGTCTTCTTTGCCCAACGCTACACTTGAAAAGAACCACTTTCCTTTTCTTGTGTGTATCCGCCAAGCTGCCAGCGCAGTACCCATGCGTCAAATTCTCTTGTTTTGCCCCCGCCAGCCCCTCATCCCGAGTCCCTCACGTAACCAAGTCGAGGAGTCGCTAGTTACCCGTTGTGTCTCCTCTTGATTCAGCGCTTTCCAGGGAGACAGCGATGAACGCCCAGGTTTCTTCTGATGTGACTGCTCTGTGTCTCGTGCTCCCATGCCAACGCACGGGTCTTTTCATGGCAATTGGATTTTTTGTCTGTTGAGTCAACTCCGCGTCGGGCTACTCTGGGAACGTAACCGTGATGGACGGTCAAGGAAATAAGCCGTTAGAACAGTGCCATGCCTTCAGGTATCCACTGCGTGCTGCTGGCAGACACAAATCTCATGACCTAGCCGTGGAAGCTATCTGGGAGTCAGGGAACTCAAGGACGAAGATACTGTGCCTGCCGCTCGAGACTTGATTGGGCACACGCACCACGCTGGACGGCGGGTCCAGGTCACCGCAAGCGTTGAGATGAACGATTGTGGAGCGTGATAAATAATTCCCTATGGCATGCACATCTGAAATTTTGTTTGTCTCACGTCGAATTGAGGTGTTTTTTATGGTTTTCAATGTATCAAGTCGGGTTTTCAATTTCCGCGAGCACCTGTATGGCAGTCTTGCGCTGCGCTGTCTACTCCCTGTGAACCCAGTCGGCAAATTTATTTCGGTCAAAGCCTGCTCAGTACCGTTTGCCCTGTTTTGGCTCATGGCGTGAAGTAGTAGGCCTCGAAATTGTGGATATTCACACGCGGGTCGGTAGGGAGTTGTCGCATGGAGCGTGGCAAGTGCATTCTCGACTGTCCACACGCTGCGTACCACAGCAGCTACAGCAGGGGGGCGTGTGTATGTAGAGTAGCAGGGTTACAATGTTGGGTAGCTTTGCCGTGAAACTAACAGGGGATGCGGTCCGTAGCACATGAGGCAGCTAAACCCACAATGAAATAGCAGCGCTAGGAGTACAAGTGGCGGCGTCACGTAGGTGTGAACCGGCGGCTTCAATATCCAGCTACACTCCGCCCCAGTGAGCGCGATAGGTACGGCTCCTCCGCAAAAGCAGCACAGAGGAGTGTTTGCTAGGAGCCGATATAATGGTCATTCCTTAGTTCGCGTCCTAACTCAGGTATCTAGAAGGCACTCGATCACCTTTGCAAGCAATGCAATAAGGTTTTCAGCTAGGGAATCAACCGACTGTAGGACCTGTCTCAGAAACTTTTGATTCTGCACACTCTCTTTGGCTTACGGCGTATCGAATCGCTGCAGTGTTGCAATTAAAGCCTCCGTCTGCCAGTGGACCATTTCGGGCGCCGATATCGCTTCCCGGCTGACCGCTGGCTTCAGGACCTCTGTTGTCTTCATGTTACTTTTGCCACCCCGCCCCCGCCTCCCCTGTAATTGTTTTCCCGTTGGCTCCCGTTGTTGCTGCCGGTGAATACGTCAACCTCGACAAGAGCGAGGCCATTTTCTCGTAGGTTATCACGTCCACTCCGGGTTCCTTGCGCGCTCACCAGGGACAACGTTACCTGAAACGGTGGGACCTCACACTCTCCAAATGAAGTACAGAAGGTTTGGTGTGGCTTCGGGTGTCCGGCTACTATATTACAAGGGCAACAGGTGATACTGGTCACCGAAGCCGGAACCTCATGAGCAGCAGATTCACCGCAGTACACTGTAGTGCAAACAGTCATACCCATAGAATAACGGACATTTTGATTTGCTGGATCGTTGCACACCAACAGAAATGTAGGCGCCGCATCGTTCGCCTCTGCTGTCAGATCAGGAGAACGGGCACGGTCGCGTGTGTCATCCCTCATCCAACAAGGCATGTGAACATGCATGGGAGACGCATGCGGATGGACGTCTCCGTCTCAATGCATGTTGCTTGTCACACGGGTCCACGCCCAGCTGACAGTTTTGGCTTGAGTGACCGTGCTTTTGTGGACATGTGTTTTTGCCCTGACTCTCTCACTCTGTGTGGGATACGTTGTGCGGGATTATCGCTTCATGTGCGGGTTTCCATGCCATGGTATGCCGGGCAGCAGGTAGCCAACTGGCGTAACTGACTTTCCACTGCGGCGGCTGCTGTGTTGTCGCGTCCATATGACTGCGTCACTTGGGAACCGGAAAAGAACGAACATGCGTCAACAGAGTATTGAACCGCGTTCTTCTGGGGAGCGTGAAAACGTAGATTCTTGCGATGAACATTCTCGCGAGTGCCGCAGCGCATCCTCCGAAAATGCTGATGTTTCGGATTCTAGTGTACAGACACGACATAGTGTCCAAAGAGGCCGGGACAGAGACGCGGAGGACGCGCTGGCTTCATACAGTTCCGCTACCGCAGTGCTCAAGAACAAAGTAGAATGTGGTCCAGATGCCTGCTTATCAGCTGCGGACCTTCCGACTGAGATAAGTGGTCCAGCGAATCCCCACCGGCCAGCGGAGGGAGATGGCTCCATTTGGCGGGAGGAGGGCAGAAATCAAGCTGCTGCAGCGTCTGATGTGGGTGCCTTCGTGATCGATATCGGAGATAAGCATCAGGTGCCGAGCGCGCCTCATAAGGTTATGGCGCAAACATGCAATGTGAACTTCGCCCACCATCACCGTCCTTCAGAATGTTCCATCGAGCCTCACCGGACGGTGGCGCCTGCTGAAGATAAAGAGTCTTGCGGATCGGAGCCTGTGTATCTTCAGTCATACTCGTTCAATCAAGATAACACATGTTTCGTATGCGCGACGTCTGTGGGATTCCGAGTGTTTACGTGCGCCCCTCTGTTCGAGTTCATGCGCCGAGAAGCACCGGTATGGGGAGAAGGATGCTACGATGTGGCAGGCATGCTCTTCAGGACTAATGTATTCGCTCTTGTCAGTCGGGGCGATCCGAAGAAAGTGAAGCTCTGGGACGACCAGAAAAGACATTTAATTGGAGAACTACGATCACGTCAAGCAGTAAAAAACGTCTGCTTAGGACGGGAGATTCTGGCAATGGTGACAGAATATTCTGTAAGCTCACGTTACTGGAGGGACGACTGGCAGCTGCGTTGTGACCACAACAGGCTTTCCGCCTATATAGAGAGGTATCGCTTTCACCCACCGCTCGTGTTCGTGTTTTTGAGCTAGAGCATGCCCTGTGTGTATTTGTATTTTTTGTGTGCAGATTTATGTCTATCAAAGCGAGCAAATGCGACCCTTCAACATCATTCACACGGGTTCCAATCAGCGTGGCTTGTGCATAATCGCTGCAGGCCGTGAAAGGGAACACTGGATTCTCGGTTGTCCCGCTGTTGCCGCGGGTGCTGTTCGGATACAAACGTCCGAGGGCGAAAGGCGAAGCCATGTATTTCAAGCGCATCAGAGCGCCTTAGCAGCCTTATCCTTCAGTTCTCAGGGGACGTGGATTGCGACCGCCAGCGAAACGGGGACAGTAATTCGTGTCTTTTCGACACTGGATGGCCAACTGCTTCATGAGCTTCGTCGGGGAACCCATAGTTATGCCATAAGTTGTATTGCGCTGAGGGCCGATGGGCTTTTCCTTGCTGTCGCATCATCTTCTCCAACTGTCCACATTTTTAAACTCGACCCTTCTGAAAGTGCTCAGAATTTTTTGACGAGAAAACAGTCTAACGCAGCTGAAGGACCGGAGGCAGAATATAAGGTTGACGAATGTGCAAGCAGCTCTCGATTACCCGCCTCATCTCCTGAATCATCAATAGAAGACGCGCATGCCGAACGCCGCTTCAAGCAAAACAGTTCGAGGAGTTGTGGTAGCGGCGGAATCCACAGCGTTTCGGAGAGTGACAGTTCTCAGACTGTATCAAGCGGAATACCTCTACAGCGAGCTCTCACCGTTGGGAAGGAGATAACATCGGTGGTCTACGATGCATCCAGAGAAATTGTCCATGATGCGATAAAGGTGAGAAAGCTTCGATTTTTGCTTCCGGCTGCAAAGTAGTGGTTCCCTCTGACGAGCCCACCGGGGCACTGTTCTTTTCTGCTCTTTGTCCTGTAATATGCAGGGTGTGCTTCCCCGTTACTTCAGTGCGGTCAGAAGTTTTGCGCAGTTCCACGTGCCGACCGACCAACAGTCAATTGATGTCAGAGCACGAGACTCCCAGATTGTCGGTCCGCTCTGCGCATTTGCTGGGGAGCGGTCGAACCACCTGTATTTGCTACACCCCAATGGAGTATTCTACGAATTCAGATTCGACCCGAATTACGGGGACGACTGCACACTCTTAACTGCCACAACGTGGTTTGCTCCGAGGGCAGAATTCCAGATTCAGGTGAGATCACTAACATGCGAGCCGCACAGCTGCAGTGACCCTCTAGGTCCCAGCGGCGGTGTAACAGCCCTACTCCCGTGTGCCTGATGTTTTTCGCAGTCTCGGTTCGAATCAGCATCTCTTCCGTCAGAGCTGGAAGGAGGTCACGAGGGCGATGACTGGCAGATTGTGATGTGACGGGTACCTCGTCATAAAAAGCAATGAGATGGAGACATCATATGCTGAATGACGCTCGATAAAATATTTTCGTGGAAGATGGCCCAGGGTAAGCTGCGCAGAAAGACACTCAAGTGCGGATGACCAAGGGCGCCGCGATGCATCCTACGCACTTACCATTGGTGGCGGGTGTCATTTCTGACGGGCTCCGCTTGGGGCGAAAATAAGTGAACTGCATCCGTATCTGCTGCGGTGTGTATGTCTTGGCCTGCTGTTCAACTGGACATCAACTTCGTAACTGTCAAACAGGTGATGAGTCTCTTGCACTTACACGAAAGATTGGAGGAGTGTGGTAATATACCTTCTATCGTGTCTTGATCTCATTCAGGCTTTGCACTCTCCTGAGGAAAGAACCATCAGGCAGCTTCTTTTTATTCAGCCATAGAGAGCTACGCTTCTGTATTGTTCCTCCTGTACGTCTCGGGCACACGCGGAGTTTCGCAGATACCAAGCACCAGCATACGCCCTTCAAGGGACTTGCGAGATCTGCGGCTTGTACAATAATCTTGAGCAGACAAAACACAAGAGCCTCGCGCGACACCCGTCCCTCTAGCTAGTCTCATCTCCGTAAACGAGCGCGTGACCGCAGCGTCGCTCGATCAGAGCAAGATAACTTTGCATATTTATTGCGTGATGTGCCGGGGGATACTAAACCGCATAATTCTCGTGATTTTAGATACATGGTGAACAGCTTTTTCGACTACGTGGCAGGATGAGGCATGGTGCCCGCATTAGGTAGCCAGGTGTCTGAACAGTGGGAACTCCAGCTGCATCGCAATGGCAGACGAACATGTGACCGGGATCAGTCTACCTGGTTAGAATAAATGTGGCTGCGATAGCAGCATTTGCATACTGTTCTGTCGGCGAAGTCAGCTACTTCGCAATCGGGCTAATACAAAACTGCCTGAGCTGGACCAGTAGTCTCGTTAGTCACCATGAAGACCAAATCAATTCTAGCGGCCTTCGCAATGTGCGTAGCTGTTGTCGGCCCCGGAGGAGTGACGGCACAGGGATCCATATCCGAAGAAGAGCCGTGCTGCGTACCTCACGATGGTTAGCCGAGAGTTGCCTGACAACCTGCCGACGTACTTAGCTTCCCCATTCTTCAGCGTCTGGCGAAAAGGAGCTTGCAAAGGGTATAGAAACAACTAAGGTTTCTTGTGAGAGTAAACTAGCAACGTTCATGCAGCTATACGTACTGCTGTCTCCGAGGGCAGCCACGAGCTCAGTGCCGAGGCGGCTTTGGCGCGCGAGCTTGTAGGACGGCACAGCCCCATAGAGGCCAAATACAGTAAAAACAAATGCATCACAGGAAAACGAAGCTGACGCAAAGCTATACAAAGAAGGTAGAATATCCACCCGCGAGACCTGTGCTAAGGACTGTGATGTCTGCCACTCAGATGATAAAAAGCTGATTGAGGCAGAACAGGTACCGCCCGCTTACAGCAAAGCGATCTCGTTAATCTATAATAAGAAAATATGCAGAGGGCTGCACTCGCCCGAGAAGCCGATGAAGACGCAAAGCACGAGTAAGCAGCGCGAGACAAAGAAACATTCTCCTATCCTGCTTGAGATACCCGATACCAGATTGAGAGAAGAGGTTCGTCCGCGCAACTAAAGCGTGCAGCCTTATTTCTACCTGGATGTTCGCTCAGGAGGAAAAGGATAAGCATGAAGAGGCCGAGATGTCAGGCAAGCGTGAAAACCATCCACAAATTCAATTTACTAATTGGTATTCAACTGTTTGCAGCCGTGAGCCAGGGAAGAGTGGAGTCTACGAAAAAACTCCTCCAACATGAAGAGGCGAACCTACAGAAGCTTGTTAACAAGGAAGTAGGTGTACATTAGAACTAGCTAAAAATGGACAAAAAGATAGCAGTAACCCACAGGAGAAACTTGCAAAAAGAATCGAAGACGCGGAACGTGAAGCTGCGACGGCCGCTCTTGATGCTGAGAGGGTAAGACTGCCGACACCTTGGATGGGTTCCCATTAGAAGCCTCCTCGATACAGGAAGCAAGCGAGACTGAAAGCTATTTCCTAGCTCTCCGACGAATGAAAGGCCCTCACCATGTAGGAGTGCTAGTCGCCTGAGTGTTAAAGCTTGTGGCGCCTGACCTGGCACTACAAGCATGTTTCTTGCGACATTTCGCGGGGTCTGCATTCCGCAGGACATCGAACTTCTGGCATCACACAGGCTTCAACGGCTATGAACGAAGATCGACAGCTTCATAAATGTAGAAATTATCGACAGCATCGCTTGTTGTCGCAGGGACACCAGGCAGTGGCCACCTCACCGACACGATCTTCTTGAGCTGCGAGCGACTGTCATTCGCAAGATTTTCTAAGACGCCGAGTAGCAGAGAAAGTGCTTCTGGAAGAAGATACAGAAACCTGCATAGAGCAGAAAAGTGACACTGATGCACTATATGGTGTATATTAATTCGCCACCACCACACTATAATCCTTGCGGAATGCTCGCCGGGTTTTTAAGGCCAGCTCTCGGCTCTTCGCGTTTGGGTGACGTACAATACTGTCGCTGAAGAAAGGTCTAAGTTGGGGTCCAAGATGTCAGCTTTTCTGAACGTGATACGATGTTCAACACGATGACGCAAAGCGTTTGCTTGCGCCCTTTGCACGAGCCGGTCGTCAAGGTCGATGCCGACACCTGCGTAACGAAACTCCGAACAGCACATACGTACCGGATGAATGCCGCCACGACGTCCTTCTCGACCTCCAGCCTGTGTTGCTGAAACCACGCTTACCTGAACAATTGCTCGCCCGAGTGCATTCGACGAGAACCCGTCCATCGCCGCATCCTAAGCTGAATTATGCAGGAGACAGAGTGCGACACGCGGTATCGAATCTGCAGGGGAAGAGACGGGCAGGGGGGGCTCAGGTTGTGATTCAGAGCATATTACGTGCATGTTTCGAGATGACGGTCTTACTCGTAAACGACGTCAGCTTCAGTAAGATTCAAATGCGTTAATATTGTGGCAATTTTATGCTGAATGTGTAACCGCACGCAAAATGTTACAAAATGTCAGCTGTCTGCAGAAACTCGCTTGCGCGTGAATTGCTAGTCTCAGCTGTATCAGGCGAAGCTTACCACAGGTGTCGCTCTGCCGAAAACGCCAACACACATGAACAAAATGATCAGCCATGCAACTGCGACGCTGTCCAATGCAGTGAGCGTGCTGACTGCGCTCTCTGGCATTATCACTTACTGAAACGGTGATACAAACCCGTCGCTGTCCCAGTGTTTTGAATGCGGCTGCGACATAGGAACCAACGAAGCGACACACAACTCTAAAAAGTTGGCAGCAGGGACATCAAGACACCGGCCGACAGCGCGCTAACGACTTCGCTGTATCCTACCAGGTCCGGGGTCGTTCCGCAGAAGGGCATCCACTCGCTTTCCGATTCGCTTTCTGAATAATCTGCATTGACTGTTGTCGAAGCCCCGCTATTAGCCGCCATCTCGATCCGTAAAGGTCAAATGGATCTTCAGTATGGTTACATGACAAGAGAGGTATTTGCTGTGACACAGCAAAGGTGTAAACGTCCTCGGACAGCAATATCGTGTAAAGCCGTCTCGAAGTAATTTCATCGTTCGTGTCGCCATCATCTCCTGCAATTCTGGTGTGTGCATGCAGAAATGATCGTGACCCTCCTGCCCACTAACCAACCGTCAAAGATGGCGTCTGTACCTCAGCTGGTATCGACTCGGCCGATGGAAGCTGGATGACTGTCACTGCCTTCACAGACAAGTGCATCTACAACTCTTCTGTAAGTGATGTTCTGATCTGGCGATGGCCTACCGCTCGTAGCACGCGGAGACGCGTTCTTCGCCGTTTTCCCCCTTCGGAGTGCTGCATGCACAATGCATCCGACTGTGGACATTTGTCTGCCCTAAGTTCCCCACTTTCGTGAAGACGAATTCTCAACGCCTACGCAAGTGTTTGCTTTTCAGAAGAAACGCAGTGCATATACGCTGCCTTTTTTGCGCCAAGACGCTTCACTGCCTTCACGCCGCGGATCCTCAGCACACTCTATGCCGGGCAGTGCGCTGGCGTCTTGCAGCAAAAAAGTCGTAAAAACGGAGTCGTAGTTGTCTTGGCGACACAAAAACAAACGAGCTTATCGTGTGGCTGCAAGGAAGGGATTCTCTTTCGCCTTCCCGCGTGCTCTGAGTTCAGGCGTGATGGAGGTGAGGTTTGTTGTCGAAGTCGGGTTCGTACATGCCCCTTCTATGAAATGTCACCATTGATCCGCCTTGCAGGCTGCTTCTGAGGGTGATGTGACGCTCTAATTCAAGCACGTATAAGGGAAGAACGCTTTCACTCGGCAGACTGCTGATCTACCGGGATTTTCCGGTTCGACGGTGTTTTAAAGCTGCCGGTTGTGGAACGTCCTCTGTGTTGTGTCTGCAGTCCGTGCCTTCGGCAGGCTTCTCAGAAGCCGTGCCAAATGGGACTCCGTCAGCTGCTAGTCCCGCTTCGGCGCATCCAACAGCTTCTTGCTCCAACGTGATGCCAGGCGCCGCTTCCACGTCACATGTCGGCCTTTCTCAGGCCAGCCAAAAATCGTGCCTTCAGCGCCAAACGGACAGCGACGACGATTCACCAATAAAGCCGAAGTCGGTGACAAAAAGCAAACTTCTTTCGGACAGCGACGATGATGCACCTGTGAAACCCTCTAGGCCAACTCAGGCATCTCAATCGGCAGAGGCTTCTCTGCGAAAATCAACTAACGGAACGTCACTGGCCTCTGCCCGACAACGCGCGAAGAGTGCGATGTTTGGTGGCTCGACTGGTCGACACGGAGAAACGTCTGACAGTAAGCGTCACTGTTGTAGCCCTGCCATGATTGCCAGTTTCTCCTGAGCTCTGGGACAAGCCATCGAGTGGTGCTGAGGTTTAGATCGAGTGGATACCGTTGCTGTTTTGGTTATCCCTAGGTTCGAGCGACAGCGACTCAAGCAGCGACACGAGCAGCTCTGGTCGGTCCAACAGCTCTCTGTCCTCGTCAGATAGCGGGTCCTCTGACTCCTCCGACGCTTCTGATTCCTGCAACGACTCCGAGGACGACCAGCTGCAGAAGCCCCGGAGAAAAGAAAAGGCTGCAGTTACGAGGCGCAAGCAACCGCCTCCAAAGAAGCAAAAAGTTCCTCAGCGTGCCAGCTCTGCCGGCGGGACCTTGAAGGCTCGGTCAAGGAACCGTGATGAGTCAGAAGATGATGAGAATGGCACTGATATCAGCATGGGGACTTTCGACCCGCGAAACCGAACGAACAGAGCTAAGCTGGTTGCCCAGCTTTTATGCAGGTGAGTCGACAGGTGCCTTACCCTGTAGTAATTACAAGGGACTCCGCTGTTCCTGCAGTTTGTCTTTAGGGCATGGTTTACCGCGGCAGTTATGCAGTTTTCGGGTTTTGCGGGGTGGTGATGGCCTGTGCAGGTGGTGGTACGTTCTCCCCGAGTGGCCTCCTGCTGATTACGATTATATTGCTGAGTTGACCAACCGCCGACTTAAGCTTGTGACCCTTGAGGAGTATGAGGATCTAGATGACGTTGATGAGCAAGGATTCACGAAGGTGTACCAGATATCGGCGTTCCCTGGTGAGTTGCGGCTTCTTATGAGCTGTGGTGAGTATTTTATCAAACACACAATGTCGTCATTGTTATTTGTTGAGGGGAGCGAACGCGTAATTTGCCGCGCAGCAGACACTGGCAACTACCTTCCAGCAAATTTTCCCTCTCTGAGATGGATGCGATGAGCCTTGCACATTGAGTCAGTTACTTTGACACAGGAAGGCCGTCGACTGTAGGAGCGTGTGCTTGTTTCGCTTCTACAGGTGTTTTCCGCGACCCCTATGGCAAAGCGATAGATCTGCGACCGGCGGAGGGTCGCCCCTGCTACAGCAACCTCATTAAAAAGAGCGAATATGAGCTCCTTCAACTTGTTGAAACTGCAATCAAGAATCAGCTCGAAAAACTCAAGGAATCTGTTTACGATGAACTTGCCACCCACAAGAAGTTAGAAGCAGTAAGCGAACAATATACACACTCATCTGCGATGGCTACCTTGTACGGTGGCAGCGTCGAAAGGCGTTCTGTCATGTCAGCTCTCGTGATAGTGATGTGCAGTGGCCTCCCTGCTGTTTGCGTTATACGTTCGTCGTCTGCGTTTGCTGTGTTCGCAGGAGCTCTCGGGGGTGTCGAAGGAGTTGCAGCGCTACCGTCTGCGAGACGACATGCTACAAGCGAAATCAGCGGCAACGGCGAAGAGTACATAGGCGACTCTTCAACTGCAGCGTTACTGCCCTGCGGCAGCATTCCCCTGTTTGTTAGCTCACTACGTGGCTCAGGCCGGTGCGGTGCCCGGCTAATTAGCAGCAGATATTGTTGGCCCGCTAAGATGACCTGTGGACGTTGAGCATTTACCGTTTTTCATTTGTAGGGGATAACGTGGCCGGCTCCGCGCACCTTCCGTATGTCTGTCCGAAAGACCTTTCACGAAAACAACCATGCTTGTCACCCTCAACATATTCTCGTCACAGCTGGACTCAAAAGGCCAGTCATTCCCTCACCTTCGATTATGTATCATCATAGTCTAGAGACGTGCTCGACTGTCCGCCTGCCTTCGCACGGGGGCTGCAGAGCTTGCTGGTGTTGCCCCTTATATTCATCGTAACCGACCAGTGGAATTGCTCAGATGCAGCACACGCGGCCATCTTCTGCCCTCGTTGCTACAACAGGTAGCACCATCCAGATAAGTGGCAGTTCTTCCATTACTTGGCATGCAGCAATGTGTCTAGTTGCATTGCGCAGCCACCACAGCACTACAGCTACCGTTCGATTCGAGACATGCGAGCGTGGACGCACACGTGTATCGAAGTGGTCGCAGCTTTCACAAAAGCAAGCAACTATATGCGTAAGCCAGTTGTTCCTGGCTCGCAGAGAAGACGCATCTCACTGTCCCGTAGTTCTGAAGTGTGTGACACGTGTCCAGCGTTCAGTCATCTAGTATCATGGCCGCTGATGCCCTCAGTCAATTTGCGCGCCTGCCTACGATAGACAAACTCTTTATTAGGGGAGTATGTCAGGTAAAAGCGCGGGTGCGTCACTCTGAAAGACGAAATAAGCACTGGCCAGCCCAATGTGAATGAAGTCCTGCCCGAAGAAGGGATGCCACTCATCTGTGCTGTCCGCGGGTGCGGTTCATGCTTCTGAAGAGTCAGACCCGCCGCCACATTTTGCTTGAATACATTTCCTTCGCTCTCCCATTTTTGAATATTTACAACTCTAGCAATCCAACTGCGAAATCATAGTGGACTGTTAGAGGATAGTTCGCCCGCAAGCACGTCCAAAAACGGAGCCAACTAGATGTCGACTTCCGTGCTGTGGGGTGGACATGCTTTCACGAAGAAACCGCGCCCCGTGCCAAGTGTATCAGTAACCGAAGGATGCGGCCCAAAAATTTACGGGGCGCGCAGAAAAGGAGTTGTGGACGTTTTTCGCAACATTCCCAAAAACACGGTTCTGCCGCCACGGGAACTAAACGTATGAGCCATCTCTCCGCGCGACCCCGTTAGCGACCCTCCAGGGTGCGCCACGATATCGCTGAATCGCCAGAGAGTACGCGGGGCCCGCTGTCAAACAGACAGGGTGCTGATTGGGAAACTTTCGAATGACCGCATGCGTCTTTTCTTCTGTTACGGAAAGCATCACGATGCCTCAGCACCGATCGTCAAACGTCTGATGTTTTCTGCGACAGTTTCCGTGCCCGGCTACAAGACTCGGCGTCGATGTGGCTCTGCTCACCAGAGGTGTGTCTGATGGCACAAGGCAAGATGTGGGGCAGAGATCAACACATGTAAGGATCGGCACTACCCCAGGGTGTCGCCAGGCCTGGCACAGACATGGCTCACACAAGAGACGGTGGCAACCCTGAGTTCATGACGCTCCATCGTGAAACTCCGTCCCCTCTCTTACAGTATGTGGCAAGTTCATCCTCCCCCCTCCACAAGCACGCAGACAGCGTATATCACGCCATTGATAGACCAGCTGCGAATGGCGATGGGCAACACCACGCAGTGGCCCGGCGAATGGCGTATCTCAATAACCAGCCTGAGAGGCGCCACCGTGAGCTACAGCATATAGATCCGGACCGCGGGATTCAAGTGCCACTGAAGGTTTTAGCGTTTGACACTGGAGCGACACCCGCAGGTTGTGATACAACGAAGGACTCGCCTGAACAACTACGCGGTAGCGAGTGAGCATTAACTGCGAGATCGTAGCTGCCCACCTCTGTTCTGTGCAAGGCGTTCCTGCGTCCACCTGTACGCTATAGCCGTGGCACGCGTGGCTGCCCTTGCCTCAAAACGGTACCTGCACGCCGTCACCTATGAAGCAACACCCCCCTCCCCGCTCCCGTCTTGCCATCCCGCGCGACTATGTGGAAACGCTTCCCCCCCCCCCCCCCCCCCCCCCCCCCCCCCCCCCCCCCCCCACTGACAGCGGAGGGGCACGATTTCGCACGTTCGATACGTGGGCGAAGATCCAACAACCGCAGTTTCAGATAAGGAGCGTGATGCTCCACAGTTCTATCTAGGGCGCTCCCCCAGTGTGGCACCCCTTGACAATTTGCTTCACACGGAAGGTACCTGCGCACTTTCAGTAGCTCGGCTGCGTATCAAATTGAGTGAAAAGTTTCACCAACTACATTTCAGTTCATCTCCTGACATACAACGTCCACCCAGGTCAAGACTTCACCGTATCAAATGAGCTGCAAAAGTAAACTCCACTCGGCGACCATACATGCAGTTCATCACGCTCCATGAAAAGCATGACACGTAACCCAGAATCTCCGAGACGGCCACAACAGCAGAGAATGAGATGTCGTGCCATGTGTACCTATCCTGCCCTATCCTTCTACTGAAGCCCCTCGAGGGGCGCAAACGGCACTTTGCCGCAGCCCTTTTTCGAACACCCCTTAAGGGAACTTACAAATGATGTCTATACTGTACACACTACAACACTGTTCCCTCGATAAGCAGCAAGACAAAGCGTGGCTGGATTCTGTTGCAATACACTTGTAAAGAACATTTCGCAGCGCCTTCTCGACCTGGCTTTGTTCCTTCGATGTGGTCACGTTTCTGTCAGCTAGCCTTTCGCTTTCACTGCTTCCTGCGCACAGCCAAACCCGAGTATAGACGCTGCGTAATGTAGCGGCCACAGCAGCTTCTGATTGGCAGTCTGACAATCGAAACTACCATGCGACGGCACCGTCAAGTGACTTGCCTGTTAAGGCCCTCGCAACATGTATCAGGACAGCCAACTCGCCGGTCCTGCGAGCACCAGCACACCACACAGTATTCTTTGCTGAAGATGGGACATCGACAGCGGGTAAAGGTGAAGATTTGGCCGTGGCAGACACATAATTCAAGAAAGACTTTGCTGTCTTTTTAGGCACACGATTCAAGTACGCCATGCCACACACCTGAGTCTCATCCTGCGTTCTTAGGTTATTGCCCTGGGGTTATATAGGATAGATCCCCGTAGCTGAGAACTACAAAACTTCATGTTTCTGATTCTCACACACTGAACCCAGATGCGAACCCTGACCAGTTCCCTCCTTATGACTCCCTTACCCAAAATCTTGACACAGCGCTACCCCTCCGAAATGCTGCACACATAGGAGCGCTTGGAGAAGTTGGAACCGGTGTTTCGGCTCCAGAGTACTGGTTCTTGGGACTTCGCCACCAGATCTCGGAAGGTGTCCACCGCTTCTCTGCAGAGCCGGCCGCCAGAATGGATCGATAGAGGATGATCGAACCGCCATTGCCGACACAGCGACGATACACCGCACGCAGGCAGAAAAATACTCGCGTAGTGCGTTATTCAGCCCTGCGCTAAGGGCCTCCGGCGCTTGCCCGGCTAACGCTGCGAGTGCAAAGCCCATTCCCAAGGCGATGTTTGCTGCTGCCTGAGGCGTAAAACCCGGAAGATATTCCAGGAACGAGAACCTGGAATACGCAGAAGGCGCTTGCACACAAGGCGTATTGGCAAATTTCCCGCAGCAGTAAGCGAGAGCCCCGAGAGGACTCCGGGCCGGCGCTGGTCCCTCCAGCACCTCTCCTCCCGACGCACTATGTAAAACATTATTCGCTGTGGGCTGTCCTGATGAACTCCCCATGACAATGAGCTGGACGGCATACAACACGACGAAACTCAATGACTGGTCCTCGGCGAATACCACGTCGACAATTGAATCCAGACGTGCCGCGTTGTTGAGAAGCAGAGCAATATTTTGAACACCGAAGTCGCTGAAGTTCATAGAGGGAGGCTGTTGGTCACGGTGCCCGCCGGCACGGATATCCAGGATATCACTGATGGATGAGTACGGCTCGAGCAGTGTTTTCGCCCTCGAGATGAGTGGCTCAAGGCAGTCTTGCTGACGAATTCGAAAATGACCCAGAGCGTTAAGCGTCATCCCAATCTGCAAGGCACACAAGGGATCCGGAGAGAACACAATGTCGCTGCGGAAACACCTCGATTACCTCACGAACAACCCTCTTTACTGGCCACATGCACAGCCGGACCGTCCCAACAACGCATCCGTATAGTGCGGGCGGAAGCCCTTACCTGCGCAGCAGAGAATTCTCCAGCTATCATCGGCAGTTTCCTCACAAGCCGATGGAATAGCTGCGAGTGGACTACACCTGAATAAAAATAGAAGCACGCTACCAACACAGAGTGACGCCACTTTCACCATCGCTTCCGCTGCTAAGCGATCGAGACGGACTACCGGCTACGCGACACAGAACGCAGACAACAAGTCTGCTCGGTCGTGGCTGCCCCATATTCATAGCAGCCGCCGGATTCTTTCCATACCTGTTTGGCGAAAGGCATTCCACGTCACACTCATATCACGCGGTCCAAGGTTCTCAGCTTGTTCAGCGATGGCGCTGCCTGCGGCATATAATTAGGTACGCCATAAAGCCAGGATTAGTAGACGACCTCATGCACATCTACCGCTCAGGCTGCCAAGTCGCTTATGCGTGGAACGGATTGCAAGGCAAGCCTTCTGCACGGTCGTTGTTATCGCTTCACAATTTGATTCGGACTGTATGCGTGTCCGGCCGTCGTCCCAGGCATACGGACGAGATCCTCTTTCCCTAGCACAGCAGGAACCCTGCTGGTCACGTGGGTACATGAAGACAAACCAGCGTCCGCGTGAGGCACTGGCGATACAGCTTGCAACTGCGGAACCGTCCGCCACGAAGCGTACCAACCAGCAGGCAACCCTGCAGCGATACGGCTTTCAAGGGGTGACAGCCCCTGTGTCGACAAGCTCCATTTCCCCTTTCACTGTCCTCACCCAGTATACTCATGGTCTCCGCAGTCGCCTGTTTGGACCTTGCTAGACTATGCGCGAACACGACAAGGGATTGAAGCGGAACTTCGTGGAGCCTCGCGCGGGCCTCGCCTAGCCGACTGCCCACGTAGCTGAATTCAAATGAAATCAAGCGAAGACCTCAGGCACAGATGCATCTCACATCAGCACGTCTTGCGCACCTTTTTACTGGCATGGCCATGACCGCCGTCACTGCCCAAACTTGAAATTGGTGCTGTCCGTGCGCAAGGACGGAACGGCGAAATGTTTGCAGCAAGCAAGCACCCATTTCGCTGCCTTCCCGCTCCGTTGTGGCATGCGCTATCCGCGCCTCTATAGGTCTGCAAGGCCGAACCCATCAACGTCTTAAAGAGTTTTCGGGAAGCAAAGCCTTTTCGTTTCCTCCTGCGCCGCATCACAGCAGCATTTGAACAGTGCCCACTGAATACAGATATCTCCTATGGACACCAGTTAATCGCCAAGATAAATACTATCTGTACAAAGCTCCCTGTGTGAGCCTGCGCGCTGCGTCTCTCCCATGTTTTTGCTGACCTGAAGAAGTCCCGATGCGCAGGCATCCGGGAAGCAAAAATGTTGCAAACGAAAGCCAGCTTTTTCAGTCCACGAAGCCCTCCGCCTGGTCGCTGTCCGGCAACTCCACAGCCTGGCGATCGAAGATGCGCAGGCGGATAGCTGACGCTTTTTGCAAAATGTTTAATCAAAGCAGTCACTCGGGATGCGGCTGGTGATTCTGGCAGGACGCGGCGATGCCGCTCGACGAGTCCATCTCCCACTGCCATGAGCACTGCCTCATCGGAAAGAATGAACTCTTTTTCTTTTGACTGATACTTCTCCGCCTCCTCCGCCGGATCCTCCTCACGCGCGCCATTCTTCCCTAGACCCTTAGCTGCCGACAGGTATGTTCGCAATACCTCGAGGGCCTCTTCCTCGTTCACAGAACCTCGGATGAGCCGCGGGTACACTACCGATATCCAGAGAAGCAGTAAGCTTGCGGTGGGCTCTCCGGCCTTCCGGCAATGACGCAGCACTGCTTCAAGAAACGTTCCTGGAGGATGCGGTTGCCCAGATGTGTTTGCCTGCAGCACACTTCTTTCGACCGCAGCAAACGATCGCGCTCGCTGGGCTAGATCTTTTAAACTGCAGTTCGCGTGTCCGCTGTAGAATGAATCTCCCCCTTCACCAGAGAAATCAAGGCTGTGCTCACACTCTGTGTAGAAGCGGTTTGGGTCCGCCGCTTTTTGCAAAGGACTGCTGTGTACACCACCGGAAGAGGGCCTGGGGCCACCAGCCGTTAGTCTAGTTTCGCACGACAGTTTCCGAGAGCACGAAGCCAACGCACCAGCATATCCACTGGGCCTCTCAAGCATGCAACAGCGTGTACTTATGTTGTCCTTCGCAGCCCAAGAAACGACAGAGAGCACATGGGCTGATTCATTTGACAGACGATGCGAAGAACCGTCGTATTCACCAATGTTCCTCCTGCACGAGTGCGCTAGACCTCTGGTCAATCGCCGCAGTGTCTCCGAGACCGCAGACTTGCGTACACAACATGACCTATTCATCCACCTCACGTTTGGAGAAAACAAACGGGTCACAACTGGCATGATCGAAACCGAACCATCTTCGTATGCATTCCCTCACATTTGAAAGACCATTACACGTGGCGCACGCACGTTCCTATTCTAAGCCGCGGCTGGCCACCTGAACGTGTCAAGCGCATTGAAAGCGCTTTGCTATTAGCAGTGAACATCGGCAGGCGACTGACACGGCGCAAGACGGCTTCTAATGAGAGAGCCAACGCACACCGTTTGATGGCTGTATTCGGTGTGCCACTCAGGCCGTAAACGTGGTAAGCGCCATCAATGAAGGAGACATCTTCCCTCGAATTACACTACACACACCTGTTCTGTGACAATTCAAAACGATCACGCAGAGCGCCACCGTGGCTTCAGAAAGATACATTCAAGTTGACCGGCTGCCTGGTTCAAAGAAGTGATCGCATGCAAGTTTACCGGGATTTAGACAACGCTTGCGCGCCGCTGGCGCGTCGTGTCCGCGCCCCAGCAAGCCGGATGGCCACATTCAGCAACAGCTCCTTTTATCATTTCCCAAGGAATTTCATTTACGTAAAAAGTCAGAGTGGAATCCTCTGCACTACTTCAAAGACTGATCAGCATCTAAGTTATTTAGTCTCCACTTTTATCTACAGTGACGCGCCTTCCGCCGTCTCTAACTCCCGTGCCGCCTTGTGAGCTTGCTGCGAGAATTCGAGTCTTCGCTGAAACGCGTCACTGCTGACTTTACCTGCATCACGTGGCGCTTACTCTGCTTGATTCAACGAAGACAACTTTGAGCCGGGGGCGCGTTTGACCTTGGCACAACGGCTGTGCTTGAGAATGTGACGGCGTCCCGTAGTTTGGGGGGCCTACTTGCGAGTTATTGGAATTTCTCAAGCTTTTTAGACGGTTTACGTGAACGCCATGTTACTGGAGATGCCTGAAGCAAACCGACTGAAACGTAACTTGTTCTCATAACAGGTTTTTTCCATGACATAGTCAGCTCATGATGGGATATGCCTTTGACAGGGAGATTCTGTTTGCTTGAAGTCCCGACGGCGTTGCATTAAAAAGAGATGGCATCCCAGAGCGACTCAGCCTCGCTAATCGCATCATTCTGATTTTTTCTCATCAATCGGAGCTTGTGTTCTGTATCTCTCTGATCGTCCGCTACACATGCGGTTTAACCGAGCGCAGGGAAAAGAACATACTTGTTTTGCACTGCATTCTCACTGGACTTTGCTGTTAAACGGCTCGCTGGCACATATTTGAGGTGAATCCTGCAGATGTGTGGCACTGCCGCCGACGCGAACATCCAGGCCCTTCCCTGAAGTCGACGCCTGTGAATGGCGCGCGAAACGTGATCGGATTTGCTTGAGCTAAATGTACGGGACATCGTGATATTCTTTGTTCGCGTGGCCCCACATCATGCGTTTTCGTGATTAAACATTCGCGCATCAAGACCTGCCGGGTAAGCGGAGACTTAGTTGGGGACCGAAACGAGAAAGCGAATTCCACGGGGACGGCTCCGTTTCTGCTGGTGCCTGGTGTACCGTTTTGCTGATGACGTATACATACAAATACAAAGAACACCTCTCCATTCATCCGGGTCCAGGACGAAACATACAGAGGTAGATGTGGGCATGAAAAAGAATTGTGGACCACCAGATGACGGCATGGGCGTTGTTTGATTTTTTCTGCAGCAACACGGCGTGCGAGTTTACCGGCGGATGCAGAATCGTCCGCAGAACGCACCATGGCGGGACCAGACAGCAAACGCATGTACCTGTCCATCGTGGCGCAGAATATGGATAAAATAAAAGCTGAGAAGCCGTACTGGAACAAGAACTTCGTTCCGATAACAGCAAGGTAGGCGGCCCAGGTGTTCAGTGTTCCTGCTTCGCTCGTGACGTTCCAGCAACACCGCCGGTGACCGGAGATCTTAGGCCGCGCAGTCCTTGACATAATCATGCAGTGGACTCGCGCAGACGATTCCCAATAGAATGCGTCTAGTGTCTCTCGATTCCTGCTAGGGATTTAGATCCGGCGGCAGAAATGAGCTGCTGTACCCAGTCACGGTTGTACATCAGCGACGGTCAAGCGACGATAGCGCCCATTTTCTTCATTCTAGACGCGGCGTCGTTCAGGCCCGTGCTCAGCAGAGTCTGTGTCTTGGGGTCCGATAACGCCTTCCCCACTGGTGACCGTGCCATTTCTTCCTTTTATCGCCCCTTGTGTCTCTATGCTGCTTCAACCTCTTGCATCTCTGCCCTGTTGTATGCACTGCTCTGCTTGACCGGTCTCATTTCCGTGCGAAACCTTGCGAGGTAGTTCCGAGTGGTAGCGCTGCTTCATGCTACAGGCGCCGTTGTCTGTCATTACTTGCCACCGGTAGTGACAGGCGGTGCCGACCGAGCTCCTTGTGGGTCTCGCTGCTGTATTTGACTCGTTTTCGCCGCTCCGTCAGGAAAAATTGGAGAGTTGAATTCGTGGTCAGTACCCAACAGAGCACGGGATGAAGTTTTGCGAAGGCTGTCCATACCTCATTGTCAGTTCACTTCTTTAGAAATTTGTTTCCAATCATGGGGGTGTGTCTGCTGTGCTGCAGCGGTGCGGGGACGAAGTATACGATGTTGCAGGCGGCGATGATGCTCGACAAGATGAAAGTAGTCAAGTACCTTGCTGGGCACCCTGCAGTGGACTTCTCTGTGAAATCCACAGATAACAAATCCACTCTAATGATTGCTGCCATCTCACAGGTATGTCTCACACCGGTGGCAGAAGCAGACTTCTTTGCTTTCGCTTGGTGCTCATCGTTGATTCAATACTGAAAACACGTTTGATGGCAATATCTCGCTGCTTGGCAGATGCAGTTGCCTACAGCAGTCGGCATTCAAGGACCAACTGCGTATCGCGCATCCTTGTTTTATTTTGATTCGTCGCCGTGTAGGAGCGTTCTTGGCGTGCGAGACGACCGTCGTTTCCGCGGTAACGAAACTGCAGTGTACCATACATGATGTGATGCGCTTTGTTTTTCTGTGGGCGCCTGCAGATGCCTGTTTCCGTCCTCGAGAAGATTCTTGAGAGATACGACTTGCGGACAATAAACGAGCTGGATCCTGCTGGTAACACAGCCCTCGACCTTTGCGAACCAGACACGGAAGGTGAGAGGGAGGAACAGTTGCATACTGCCATTGAGCATTCTGGAAAGCGAAGCAGGCTGTCGCATCTGGAAGGGTAGGTTTTCGGAAGAACAGAATATATGATGATCAGTTCTATGTTGACTCCTTATTTTGGCGGGCCTGCAAGGAGCACTCAAGCCTCGAGCCATGCAGACAGTGGAGTGCTAATCCCACCACGAAAGCATGCGGCGTCTTGGTGGGGCCTGGTACATCATCACGCTTCACGTGCATGACAAGGTCAGGAGCTGCAGTAGCGATCCCAAAGTTTTTCGTTTCAGAGTCGGGACACAATATCGGCTCATGGAGTGTCAGAGGTATGACCGTTACTTGGGACGCTCGGGTGACTGCCGCCTGGTTGATGCTTACGGGGAAAGCCGTACCTTACGATACGAGTGTGGTATGCACCCGAAGGGTTTTGCTGTCTCACGCTCCCGCTACGTGCCCTTCGAGCAGAATACGATTTTCTCCAGTCTGTTGGCTGCAAGACGAAAGCGGATCGGGAAGCGACTCTACACGAGTTTCTCGTCAGCGCGGGGAACCACGTCGTACATCAGCGAGTGCGAAAAAAAGGAGAAGGTGAGAGGCGACCTGCCGAGCAGGCAGAGGCGAAAAGTGGCGCAGGGTCCACACCACAGAAAACGCCGCGGTCAACAGCGTCCGGACGTGAAACGCCGACAGAGCCTGAACGGCGGGGCGCTGAACAGCAAGATGGAAACCAAAGAGGCACCGATGCCAACAGTCCAGTAAAACCGGATGATGCAGACTGCGCAGTAGATGAGATGGACGAAGACCCGTGGCAGTTGGTGGACACGCCGGAGGATCTCCTGCACCTCCTGCAAGATTACTTGGAGACTTGGGGAAGTGAAGGAGATGACGGCGAGCTGTGTCAAGAGTGGGTCGAGTATGTTACCAAGAAACTGAAAAAGGGTAACGGTGATCGTGCTGTCCAGAAGTGGAACGCTCTGATGACGTCAATGTACGGCGAGGAAAACCTTCGCCATTATTCCGCGAACAAGCATGAGACGGCGAAACAGACCGAAGAGGCAGGTGCACCAGCGAGCGAAGACAAGAGGGAAGCAGAACCGTTGGAAGAAAGCGTCGCTCCACTACCAGCTCAAGACACAGAAAAAAGGCCTGACGCCGATATGGGGCGTACGGGCGACGTCCCTCGCCCAGAGGTTCTCAAAAATTTCTTCGATCCAACAGCCCCGCCTATCGAAATGAAGACGCCGAGGAAGCCGCCTCCGCCAGATGGTGGCCCACGTGTCGTGGGACTGGGCCTTGACAAAGAAGAGGCGAGGAAACAAGTTGCTGAACTTCTCGGATCGCCGCGTCCGTCTCTCAGGGAACGTCGGGCCTCTGCGAAAAAATAATGTGGAACTGCGGTTGGACGACGAGTAAACGCGTCGATGCTGCTGTGCGTGCCGCGCTGCTCGTGGGATGATATATTTGCCGCGCTTCGGAAAGATTCACGCAGTTCGTGTAGGTGCGCCGGCTGAGGAGAGCTGTTCACTTTTCCGGATGTGGAAGGTTCGCGTTTTTTAGACGATTTTGTTTTTCAGCTCAGCATTCAACCTGCGGCTGCTTACTTGCGTGGCCGGCACCCTTTTAAAAAGTTACGTGCTGCACATAGACCCCTAAAAAATGGCCATATGATTTACTGGCCTGTGATCCATCAGAAGAGCGAGCCGCTGCAGCGGCTCAGCTCCCGCTCCCACTGTCTCGCGCGCAACAGGCGACCTACTGCCGACGTATCTGATACTGCGGCACCAGAATGCCATCTACACGATTACACGCCAAGCCCTCAGGCTTAGCGGGGAATCCAGGAGCAACGGACGGTCGCAGTTGAGTACTAGAACAAGCATGTTTCCACGCCATGGGGCCATTGATTGCTTCGGCACGAAGCAGAAGCGACTCGCGCTGAACAATTCCCAGCTCCGTATAACTTTTGGGGAACAACAAATAGTCATAAGTCAGGTTTCTGCCCATTTCCGTCTGCCAGTCGGCTCCAATCCGCAGCCAACAAGTGCTTTTATCATGGCTGGGTCACAAACGGGGGGCAGGAACAAGCTCTCCTCGTATGTATAGTGACCTGCAGTCTGTACAACTCCGAGATTTGTCGGAAGCACCGCCCTGACAGAATTTGGGCTCTACATCGTCCCAGTGCACCTCATGGAGGACAGACACACCTGACGGGTGCGCAGGAGGCAGCGCCCTTCCGGATCGTGAAGACACGCAAGCTCATACGTGTGCTGTGCGGACACCATGAACACGGCTGGAACGGGTGCAATGACCTCGCGTACGCTTAACATACACAATTCCGCATGCTGAAACACAAACCGCAGACACCTTCGTCAATGAGACTTCACGCGAAAGAAAGAGAGCAGGAGCCTGCGTTTAGCATTCCGTAAGCAGGTCCACACTCTAGTATGCCAGAGCCGAATAAACGCCTGCCATAATCCCTACGAGAAGCATGAGGACTGAAGTCGGTCCAACAATTTCTTTCTCCTCGAAACGCTTCACAGAAGAGCTTGCGTACAACATGGATGCTGTCGCACACCAGCCATTCGTTACAGAGAGAAGGAAAATTAGAATCACATAGAGAGCAAAGGAGTTGAAGAAGTCATTCGTGAGGTACGCGCCAAGGAGGAAGAATACTGCGAACACAAGCCGCCCCAACACAACGGGGAGCAGCATTTTCTCCGGAATCGTGAGCCAGCGCTTCAGCTGCGGGAAAAGAGCAGAGAGGTCTGGGATAGATTTCCCACAGAAGTCGCCGACGGAGAACAGGCCGAAAAGAATAATGTACTGTGGACCGTTCTTCGCGAAACCGGGGTAGTGCCACATGATAGGGCCGACGCGCGGGAAGAGATTCAGAGTGACAAAGAAGTTGAAGAACACGCAAAAGAGGAAGCTCCCAGAGTCTTTCAGGAAAAACCTCCACCCTCGTGAAGGTAAGTTGCACTCGTCGTCCACGCCGTCCAGGGACAGTTCGCACTGAGTTCCTTCTCTGCTTCCAACCGATATCCGGCGGTCCGGAGCCCGCATGCACAGTTCCTCGGCCTTCTTGGGTCCGGCGATATCTCCTAGCGAGGCGGCTTTGGCCGCGTGCAACGAAGGCTGGCCCTTGGAACCATCTCTTGCGGGCGTAAATGTTGGTAAACCCTCCACTTCGTCTTGAGCCGCCTCCACGGACACGGAGTTTGGATTGCCCTGGGAACCCCCGTAAGAGACACGCCCGCCACGAGCTTTTTGTGGGTCCACGACCTGCAGTTCCGAAGCCGGATCTGCGGTTGCAAATACCTTATTCTGATCCACAGGGAGACTGCGCGCGCCCTTCCATCGGCGCTGGATCTCCGCCCACCGATTGCCTTGCTTGCGGCTACGCTTGGCGTCCCAGTACCGAGTGAGCTGTCGAGCTGCCCAGGGCTGCCGGACGGCAAACAGCAGGAGCGCGGCGGAGACACAAGAAACGCCCGCCGAGATGGAAAACACAAGCCACAGCATGCGTGAGAGTCCTGCTTCAGTTCCGAGGTCGAACAAATATGTCGAAAAGATCAAGTTCACAAAGAAGCTCACAATTCCTGCGACGCCTTGACCTGAAAAGAATAAAAGACAAAAACAACACACACACATGCCGATACACGAATCAGACGCGGTATCTGACACTCCAGCTTGTTAGCCGCAGAACAGGAGCAGGGGCTCTGCGGCCTGACATGCTCTGAGACAGCTTTCCCCTTTTCGCTGAATCAATATCCCGCAGCAGACACATCTCATACAACACTGACAAACACCCACGGGCATTCACAGAAGCAACGCACAAGCCGCAACCTGAGTTCCACTGGGCTCCGCCTGTCAGTGCTTGCTTACCCATTGAAAATGAGCCAATGAAGTTGTACGGCATAGCGCTTGCGACGGAGATGCTGCCTCCGCACATGACTCCCGCACTCGCTCCAAACAGGAGCGCCACAATGTGCATTAAGGCAGTTTTGGCGACGGGGGGACCCAAAGTGACAACAAGCGGAAACACAATCGCGAGAACCGCGTCGAAGACAGTGGCGGAAATCACGATCCATGGTTGCATGCTGTCAACAAGAAACATCAGTACCAGCTGTACGAAAATGCACCCGACCTGGTAGACACCCAGCAGGGAGTTGCCAATTGGCGCAGAATCGAAGAACGTCATTTCAATATACGGCGTCATCGAGAGGAGAAATTGCCAGCAAGAAAGCGAAGCAACCCCACAGATGAGAAACGTGAGGAAACCGGCAAACCGATCCCTCTCCGTGAACGGACAGTGCTGCGCCGAGCCGCAGGGCACGTCTCCACTCGGCGTCTCGCTCTTGATCATCGCGGAACGTTTGCCGGAGACGCTATAGCTGATTCGAGGTGGATTAACGTCCCCGTCTGACTGCCTGTGCGGAAACGCGGCCGTCTCGCCTCCAAGCAGACTGCCAGACCGGCTCGGCGGCGTCAAGCAGTGCAGAAAGGCAGCCTTGCTGAAAACGGGGGGGAGCAACTCTGTTGCCTTGTGGCGACCACATTGTCACAACAAAGTGTCACTGCGCCAGCAGGCGGCAGAGCATCAGACCCATTCAGGTCCACATCCTCCAGGGGCAACGGATCGATGGCAGTCATTTTGGAGCTACTCGGGGCGAAACGTCCACGGTGTAGCGGAGACCTGACTCCTCAACGAGGCGGCAAGGGCAAGGTTCTGCTTCGAGCTGACAGCACGAGTGCTGGTCTGCTTCGTCGGCTTCCCGGCGCCGCTAGGAACCACAAGGTTCTGCCCTCGGGTGTGAGGATGCAGACCAGTGATAAAATGCAGTGCCGAGCCACAGAAGCTTACCAACGCACTGCTGTGTCCCTTTCACCGTTCCTACTCTGCCAAGATTGCTTGGCTAACACATCCATGTCTCGATCATCTCACGACACACACAGCAAGGGTGGGATCGTTGGTACCGTTGAAAGCCCCCCTCCGTTGGTGCCGTAATAGACTGGACCGCTGTTCAAACGGTGGCCAAAAAAAGGACTGCGGCCCACAGATGTCTGCTGCTTCTGCTGAGGAGTCCACAGAGCGGAGGTGGTGATGGAAGCTACAATGTTTTTTTTGCCAAAACAGGTGTGAAAAAGCGCGCATCTGCACACGTAGCACTGCAGACCGCTTGGGCACCATTTACACTCGCCGTACTAACAAAGCAGAATGAAATGAGACAGCGCAAAGCAGACCTGATTCCTTGCCACTCATACACCAGCGGAGAAGACAACAGACGCAAGGACGTGTGTGATGCACACGTTTTAACCTGCAGGACTCGCCCTGCCGCGAGGAGAACTGCGAAAGAGGTCTGCTCCACAGTTGTGGTTATAAGCTAGCGGAGACAAGCAAACATTTCCCGTATCCGCGATCCGTCGACGGAATTCACCGAAATATTCTTCGGCGCAATTATCATCCCCTGGCGAGTGACAGGCGACGGCCCTCTGGGGCAGCGATCGCAAGGGAAAAGCCGAGCTGCTAGGGTATTGCAGCATGCACAGGAAGATTTCCTCCTCACGAGCAGTTCCGGATGCACCGAAGCGTAGGTGACTAAAGCGAGAATTGCGCTTCCGCGCAACAAGGCTTAGAGCACCTAACTGCAGCCAAATCTTTTGAAGTGGCGGGAATGCGCTCAAACACTGGGGAGACTCGCTGTTTTTTCCCACCCTTCCTGCCGGGTTACCGCACGCCACCGGTACGTGGCGTGCGGTCCATGGAGGGGGGCAACGCTGTCGAAGAGGATTCGGCCGTCGGCGGTGCCCGGTGGTATCACGCGAGCGACAGAAAGAAGATAAGAAGCTGACTGTCTGAGTAGGCCGGCTCTAGGTTGTCGCTTTGAGTCTTCTTACCCTTCAGTGCCGGAACCCCAGGATGCCTCCCCAGATTTGCGGAGTTGTGTGGCTGACACTACCTGGCGGTGCGACTGGTCCAACTAGGATGAGGCGTCAAGTCCCGGCGGCCGATGGTGAAGCCTGTGCTGTGTCGCCCCACCATAATAACAGAGGAAGACACAGGAATAGTGGTAGCAGCCGTGTCTCTAGGGCACTTGCTGGACGCGTGTAGCCAAAAATCATACTGCAACGCGAGAATTTACTGTGCGTCTGCGACACACCGGTCGACTGCCGCACGATGGTACTTTGTGGGGTACTTCTGTTGTTGCCCTAATCTCCTCACTTCCGTCTTCTCTGAAAGATTGCGGCTTTGCGTACTGATTGCTACTCCTGCACCCGCTGGTCAGAGGTTGGTATCCACTCTCTATGTGGGGAACAAGTGTTAGTTCTGTTCGAGGCACGACTTGAGTGTTAGCGAAAATGAGTTTACGACACGGTATACCAGTGCAATGCATCACCAACAAATCTTGGTGACTTGTAAAGGTGTACATGGCTTATTACCTGGTGGCGCGCGAGCTCAGAAAGTTGGCTGTGCTGCATATTCGAGCGCGCGAAAACTTAAGCAATTCTCCGAGTTACATTCTATCGTGTTCATTTCATCAGCAGAGTAAGCTCCTCGTGGCGACCACAGATATTGTTTCACCCCCAATCTCCCTGTGGCGTAAACTTTGATTAAAATAACTCAAATCTCCCGCTCGCTAACCTGCGGAAGATTACACGTGGAACTCTCTGATTTCGAAACCATGTATCCACTTTCTCTAGCGGCGTCATCGTCAAGCAATCGGCTCAAAGCTGACCAGCCATAAAAGACTTCCTTCGGGATACCACGAGATTAAAAGTAAGGCGCGCCTCATATGGGAAGCAAACATGTTCAACGAAAGTCTTGAGCCTCGCCGTGCATGCCGTAAGTTTCAGCGAGTTCCTCCCCACACCCGCAAATACCCTTACGACTGCTGACGTTTTACACCAGCACCAGAACGCTTCCCGCCCTGTTTTTTCCTTTGCGTGACGGGAGGGGCTTTCCTGGATTGCCCATTTGCCATTGCCAGCCCCGGATCATTGTCATTAACTGCCGAAGGCGCATCGATTGATTTCAACTCCCGCCTCTTCTGTTTCGAAGTTGCCATCTTTCGCTTCTCTCTCGTGCTCGCCGAGTTCTCGGATTCGGAATCTGACAACTGTGGAAAAACATAACACAGGAGACACGCACCAGTCCGAATCCACGAGACGTCTGAAGCATGCCACATATATCTCCTGTAATACGCATTCCGAATTCAGCACTTAATCATGGGTTTCGGCGTGGACTCTCGCGGATCACGTCGTGTTACTACTCCTAAACCATAACCAGCTTTCTCTGCACCGAGTTCTAACTCCTTACATGGAGCGCAATCACGCAGGTGCTGATGAAGACGGTAGTAGGGTCAGAAAAGTCGCAAGTGGAAACGAGCCTACGTTTTTGTACAAACTTATTCGAGGAAGGAAAAACGTTGACGAATCAAGGAAGACGGTGTGATGTACATTATTTACGAGGGCAACCAACAGTTACGTGTTCAGTGAGAAGGTTCATTTAGTAAAAATTAACTTCTATTAACGCTTCAGAGTGTCTTCAAAAATATAGACTGCACCGATCAATATCACGGAAATGGATAGGTGGTCGCACGGAAAAGCTTGTTGCCGGCGTTGCGATCCAAACGTACCTCTCTGTCTGGGGCGCTGCATGCTGCTGTGTCTTCCGCCTGAAACGTCATCAACTGGTCCATGCATTCGGGCGTCCAATGTCCTTTATCCCATACCTGCGAAGTCCGAGAAGCATACCTGTACCGGAGTCAAACACGGTACCTCGCACTTGGCACAGCGCTCATCCCCCTACAACTATCCTTCTATGGCCAGCCAGCGCCCCTTCACTCACTTTGACGAAGGGATTATGCTTGCGGCGATCTTTGGGTACACGCTCCGGCTTCTTATTGGAAAGCTTCTTCAGCTTTGCCACAAAAAAGCCATCGAAGTTGTTCACATGGGGGTAAAAACGGCGGGTGTACAGAGGGACTGTCTGATGAAATTGCCGCCCGCGGAAGCCGGATAGCCCCGGCACACCGATGTCCAGGCCTACACAGTGCAGCAAAGACTCAAACGCAGACGAGTTCCTTCAAGCGCAGCCGAAACGGGCGTGAAAACGTCTTCAGGCTGAGCATGGTGGACAAGCGCTCAGTCCTACACCGGAAATACACATGATCGGTGATGGCGCGTAGGGCTGCATATGACAAAGCGACTATAAACACAGGTATACTACACATTAGACCCTGCTGCCTCGCCAATACTACGGAACAGAACGGCAGTAGGCCGTTCTGTTCCGTACGCCCTTTACGACAGGAACCGAACTAAAGCCCGCATGGATCTGAAACGGCACGTACCGAGAGGAACAAGTTTCACGTTCCTTGCCGTCAAGATGTAGTCCACAACTGCTTCGTTTTCTTCAACTGAAACGCTGCGGGAAGCTCATTGCAGAAACACACTCTGAGGAGGCATGTGGTCCTCTCTAAAAGAACGCAAAGCTTCGTAAATACGCGCTGCTTGTAGTCAATCACTGCTCACTCTCAGTACACAAGCCCATGTTTCATCAGCTATAGACACGCCGCTCAACTGGACTTGCCAATGCAGCCGACCAAGACTGATATACAACCTCATTTTTCATCCCTTGCAGCGAGTCGGGTGCTTAGTCCCACCCATACGTCACGCACGCGTAGCCGTCCACCACCCTCCCCATGCCATGAACACAAATCGTGCAAGCCTACCTGCACGTAGAGTAGACAATATATCCCCCGGTGGGAGAGTCTGCGTTGACAGCATCTACCGCCGCGCAGAGCAACTGTTTTTGCAGCTTCGAGTGTTCCGCGAAGTCCTCAGGCTTCCTCTTCACCTGTAGGTCACACTCGGGGAGACATCACACAGCTGCACGGCGGTGCATAGCGTCCCGCATGTCCTCCTGACTAGTAGCGCCGCGATCTCGGTCGCGAGAAGGCACGTTAGTGGCCATTATATATATCGCCATCGATATGCCAGCGGTCACGAAAGCTGGTTTACTATTTCTGCTGGTGGGCTACATCAGTTGCCCACGTATCTGACGCTGGTCCTTTGGGGCAGCGTCCGAAGCGTCCTGGTAGGCACACTTTCTAAACTGCTGACACAGTATCGATAATTGCGCCCGCAGATCAAAAACACATGGGAACCTAACACTGAAACTTTTTCGGGTGTCTACCTTGATGGAAGGATCTCGAGCAATGATTCCGCTTCCTGTACATGGGGCGTCCAGAAGCGCACGATCCATCGGCGGCAAAATCGTTGGCAGAGTGCGGCCATCAACGCAACTGACAATGCAGTTGGTCACGCCAAGCCTAGAAGTGAGCAATAGCCACACATTTGCAGTACCAAAATTGAGTAATGTTCCAGTGAGGCAACAGTGACCACGCTAACCCGCCAGCCAGCTCCGCGATACTTCAGGACACACGCTGTGCTGTCACGTCTCTACATTTCGGAAACAGTGCCTCGCAAAGAACAGATCGTCCGTCCTATCACATATCTTCCTCTGTTTGCCCGCTCGCACCTGTGCAGGTTGGCCATAAGAGAACTGCAGCGCTCTCTCTTTGCGTCGTTGGCGAAGAGGATGCCGTCGTTTTTGAGCAGCTGTGCGATATACGTTGTTTTTCCACCTGGGGCAGCTGCCATATCTACGACCTTCTCTCCTGCACACAAACAAACCGTACAAACGCAGCTAGCGTAAAAGATCCAGCAAACCGGACTTATCTCCCCAGCTGATAAAAACCCATGCTTTGCGCAGCACCTTTCGATCGTCACTGCAGCTCACCTGGTTGCGGAGCCAACGCCATTACGGGAATCAGGGAGGCCGCCGACTGAAGCATGTAGTGGCCAGCAAGGTACTCCGGAGTAGCACCGACAGGCACAGAGGAATCGTAAACCTTCAGCCCCACTTTTGTCCAGTCGCCGAGGGGATCCACATTGCAGCCGCGGGCAATGAGCGCAGCGGCCAGTTCACGCCTGATTCACCACACGCAACACAGTAGAGAAAGCGCTTTCGGAAAACAGTGACATTCCACCCCTGCTGCCGCAGGTGGCGCGCGGCGGAAATACCTTGACCTACAGAATTCTCTTTCTACTATGAGTCTTTCGTGTCTGCAGCGCTTCCTGCATCGGTAACTAAGGGGAGCGCTGCTTTGAATACCCCGCTGATTTCGAACATAAGCGTCACCGTCGAGAGTTCCGGGCACAACGGGAGAGGTGCCAACATGTTCAACCCTCAATTTAACACATGCGCAATACGCGTAGGCTTCGGGATGCGCACGAGGTATTACCTTCTGGTCTTTAGCGAGTTTGTTCTCAGCGTCGTAGGGCGACTCTCCTCGTTGGCTTCGAAGAACGCATGCGCCTCTTGGGGTTTGAAAAGCTACGATCGATATTCAAAAAAGCAACGCACATTATTAGTGCCTGTGCAACCGAGAGGGGAAATTCAAAACACCTCGAAACGGCTCAGACGCCAAGAGAATATTTGATCATAGCCCATGTGTCTCTTCAGAGGGTCGACACATCATGAAAGGCTAGCAGTCACAATATCGCCCCCGCGAGAGAAACACACAACGTGACATTGGAACGGTGCCGCTGAGAAAACCAAACTACTGGGGACCGTGAACGCCGTCCCTCAGGGTAAGAGATTCGAATGCCAACACGGGATCGCCGGCACACCCGGATGCCACACGCGCTATCGGCGCTCTGTCCGCTCCACGCAGCGACAGCCGCACAACTGCCTCCCGCTGGTACATTGGTCACCGTTCGGAAGAACGTGGCACCGCGTCAGGTGCAATTGCTCATACCACAACATACGGCGACAGTAGCTATCCCTTCATACCTGGAGGAAATATGCTGCGAGCTCCGGTCGATACTGGTAGTAAGTCACGACGTCCGCGGCGAGCCGTTCCATTAACTGCTGACGCGTAACCATTCCTCCGCCTCCTCTCTCGTCGCCCCCGGCTCGCTTCCTCTGTTTGCTTTCCTGCTGGCGTCGAAACTGGCCGAAGTTTGCGAGTGTGTGGAGAGTCTCTTCCATACGCTGCTTGACTGAGGCTAGATCCATTGAAGTCGGGTCCAGAACAACACCCCCCGACAGATTAAGAGCTGCACCTGTCTTCCCGCCAACGCCTCCGACGTTTCGCAAAGCTGCAGAAGGAAAGGAGACATAGTGGCGCAACAAAGTGACATCCCTCGCAGGAACGGCTTCTCTCACGTATGATGTTTTCAAGCGCACATAGGCTCACTCTCTGCTTCATCTTCATCGTCATCATCAGACTCGTTCTCAACCGCAGATCTTCTCCGTCTTCCTTTCGAGCTAGGTGCAGGTGCCTGCGTCTCATCCTCATCTTCCTCATCTTCATCATCATCTGGTTCACTGCCGGATTCTCCTTCCGAATCCACCCCGAAAGCCTGAGAGCAGCAGTGTCACAGCAGCACATCACAAGAACCATCGTTCTGGATACACTCGAAAAATCGCTGATGTGTAACTGTTGCTGACGGTGAGCGCGGGTCACGCGCTTTCCAAAAGAGTGAGGAACGAACGAGCACACCTAAGCAGCAACGCGCATTTGTGGCTTCGTTGGCGTCATTCGAACGTATACCTGCTGCAACGGAGTGAAACGAGATGTCACAACCTGCAAACTTTTGTGTCTACCTATATCGTTAAACGCCGTCCTGCATCCCTGGAAATCCGAGCGGCACTACGCACGCTCGGCAGGTCATCGCCGCCCTTCCCACCTGAGGCTCGTATTTGCCTTTGCTCCAGTGTATTCTCGAAATACGGGAATTCACGCCAGCTACAACAAGCGATACGTTCACAACAGCATCTACACAAGTAACCATACTTCTGAGAATCCGTCTTCCGATCCATGTTCATCTTCGGATGATTCACCAAGAAGAAACTTGCTGCCGTCTTCTGGCCCCTCTCCCTGGTTGCTGCTGTCGTTATCTGAGCTCAATTCGTGATTCAGCTCTTCAGCCCTTTCTTTTTCGACTCGTAGATTCTTCGACTTCGGTTGTTTTGACAAGGTCTTGCTTTCGTTGTCACCCGTGATCCTTCGCTTTGCTGGCGCTTCATCTTTGGCACGACGAGCAGAGACCACACTGGTATCAGGCTCATGGCTGCGCTTGCGGTTTCCCTTTGATGATGCCATCTTCTGGACCTGACGAGCTGACAAAGATGCTCCTTCACTCAATCAGTGTGCCAGGAAACTGGCTTTCTGGCTGTCCCAGGTGTCACAAATTCAGAGGTGACACGCGCAGTTAACCGGTGACTGGGCGGGGATGAGGGAAAGAGAGGCACCAAATATCATCGGCTGTTGCCGTCCTCGTCCGCCTCTCTTCTGTTACAAAAAATTCCAGCACAGCAAGTCAACGAATCCACAGCGGATCCACTGACTACAAAACAGATGAGAATGAGAATGGAAACCAGGTTAAAGGTAGTGGGCTTTTGCGAGTACGGGGCCAGCACGCATGCAATGGAATACCATAGCATCGATCGTTTGATGCATGCAGCAAATGTAACTGTTTCGCCTCTCAAAACGGACCAAACAACTCATGCCGCCCCCTCACATAATATCCATTGACTTCACAATGGTATATTTGGTAGAGCAATGGACCGGAACACCCGGGTTAACCGCCCGCGGGGCGCGTCCCCACATCACGTTTTAGGAGTGCCCACCGTATTCTACTGCGGAGTTCTTCCCTCAGGCGAAGGGCGATATAATCTCCCGCTATCATCCATCAGAATTTGGCACGGGCTCCTCGGCACTCGTATGGGGGTCATCCGCGTGTAGCGGAGACGTAGGTAGAGTTTTGTGTAAAACCAGCAGTCGCCTGCACTTGGCATGCAACCCGTGCACACCGCTGAATCGTGCCCGAGACGTCTGACTCTCAGGAACTCGAGCATACATGCCTTTTGTGGGGTGGGTAATCAATGACAACGGCTGTTTTCCAGAATCCACGTGTAGATGACTAGCAGCTCTAGCGTATACTAGCAACACAGCTGGCAAAAGTGAGACACTGGCGGTATCGGCGCGAGCGCGCCGTAGATAAAGTTGAGGGGCAACTGTCGCGTGTGTCTACTGTCCGCGAAGTCACCAGGCAGGCATCACACGTGGTCAGCATATCCATATAGGCTCTGAGCTCCGAAAAAAGATGCAGGGGTGCTTCATACAAAAGCGTCTGGCACTAATAAATCGAGCAGACTTTCTCAGACCACAGGTAAGGGAAGGGATGGATGGTGTCAGTACAGTCACGCGATGTTCTGGTAGGTGCTGCACGCATGCGGCCTGCGGGATCCACAGAGCCGGCAGACGAGGTATGTTCCGAGTTAACGGTTTCGTTTGCTGTGCGGAAACATGGATTCTGTTGACTATCCTGTCGATGGTGAGGGTTCTACGACCAGCACCCTACCTGAGCGGAGCAGCGGCCTTGCCACGGCCAATAGAAGTGTCCACCTGTGCTGTGAACTGTGCATAAAAAATGAATGCTTTATCGAAGCCGAAGAGATTCGCCGTCAGGGTTACATCTGGCTAGCATCAACGGGCTTTTCGATCGCTGTGGGACAGCATGAGCCAGCTCTAGTTGAAAACGCTATACTGTCCCAAGCATGTCGAGAAATCAATATAGAGAGCGCTCTTCCTGACGACACGGCTGTTGCAGCTGGAATAGGCGTACGAGGATTTTCTTTGCAGGAGACGCCTTCTTCAGCGATGTCATCTTGCGTGGATCAACCTCCTGTTTTCGTTCCGCACATTGACGCTGTCGTAAAAGTCGTCGCATATCACCTCACTCCAGAGAGACCAGAAGCTGAGATTCAATATGATGGTCAAGAGGACGCAGTCCCTGCGTACCAGCAATGGATGCTGCCAAATGAGAATCTACACGGCTTATGGAATAGACTCCATTATGACGGCAGCCTGAAAAGAACTCTCCTTCAGTACGCCACCACTGCCACGTTATTCTCGAGTCACGCAGTTAGCGACAAGGTAGTTTCCTGAATCTCTATCTGCATAAAACGCAGTCAAATCAAACTGTTATCTGCAGCTAATCAATTGGAACAGACTCATACTTCTTCATGGGCCGCCTGGAACAGGTAAGGGTCTACATACGCCGTCCGAGCACTTT
Source organism: Besnoitia besnoiti (assembly GCF_002563875.1). Classification (NCBI taxonomy): domain Eukaryota; phylum Apicomplexa; class Conoidasida; order Eucoccidiorida; family Sarcocystidae; genus Besnoitia; species Besnoitia besnoiti. The sequence goes on from NC_042366.1 coordinate 1,806,816, forward strand.
CGGGAACCACAACCTCGACAGGAAAAACCTCACTATGTAGGGCACTGGCGCAGAAGCTATCTGTCCGAATGAGTGACAGATACCGCACCAGTCAGCTCCTGGAGATTAACGCCCACTCTCTCTTTTCTCGGTGGTTCAGCGAGTCAGGCAAACTCGTTCTGAAGCTGTTTACTACTATTAAGGAGCTTCTGGAAGACGATTCGTGCTTTGTTTGCATTCTCATCGATGAAGTGGAATCGCTTTCTGCAGCGAGGCGAGTTGCGCTGGCTGGCAACGAACCCTCAGATGCAGTACGGGTCGTCAATGCACTGCTTACACAGCTTGACGCCCTGAAGTCATTCCCAAATGCGCTCGTGCTAACCACCTCTAATATCCCAGGTACTCGTCTAAACGAGGCACATTTCTCACTGGCTGTGGGACATCGCAGCCATGGACTCGCGTTCTAGAAGCCGTGGATCCGGCATTTTTGGATAGGGCAGATCTCAAGCTGTACATCCCAAACCCTAGCGAGCAGTCACGTTACGAGATTCTCCGAGAATGTCTACAAGAGTTGGTACGACGCTTCACCCCTTCCAGGTCGGGCTCGGACTGAGTGCTACTGTCGGTTTTACCAGGTGTGCAAGAATCTCCTTCGGCCACGCACGCGAGTGCCGCCGTACGCTAACGTCTGCGGAGCCTTGAGTAACGCTGTGAGGACTCATCGGCAAGTGCGCATATATCATAAATCACACTCGAATACAGGCAACCACGGACCTCTCCGACGACCAACTCCGGTATGAGTAATGCACCGCCCTTGGAGTGTTGTCCTTCCTGTAACTAACACGCTCTAGGATTGCATCAGAGCTGCTGCAGATAGCGAAGCAGTGCGGTGAACTGTCTGGTCGAACTCTGAGGAAGCTACCGTTCCTCGCTTACAGCCCGTTTACATTCGAGCTACACTGCTGCACAGGTAGAAATTGTTTAATAGCTGAATTCTGTGCCGGGCAGCTCGTATTCGTTTTCTGTGACACAGGGCCGTTGGTCAGAACATCGGAGCCCGATACAATTCCAAATGTCTTTAGCTATTTGGTCGAGTTGGGCCGCTCAGTCAGAAATGAGAGGATAGGACGGGAAGGTGTGTCGCGCGGAAGCAAGGTGTTTCTATGACCAGGGGTAAACCGTTGCATACTCACACATTTCCCGACGACCCGGATAATCGATCGAGACAATGGCCACCCGCCTGGGGGGCAAAGAACTGCCCACCTCAAGTTAGCATTGGCCACCAATGAAAATCGACGCGACAGAAGTCTGTGCACATACGTTCGGCTTTCCGTTTTAATTGTGCGTAATTGCTTTGATCACGCGTACGCGAGCAGAGGCTCTCGAGCCTCAAAACAACTAGGACAGACCCGAAACGAGCGCTTAGTTTCATTCATAACGCTGTATGTCGATACGCTGTTGGCGAATCCAGGCATTGCTGAAGACTACTGCTCACCCAGATTCCACTTTTAACTTTCGTGTAAGGGAAACACTGTACAAGGATTTCAACTGAAATCCTGCAACCATGCATGCCTTGAGGAGCCGGACGTGGAACCGCATGCACAGAGAATCGATTCGCTCGCTACCCCGGAAAGGCGATGGAAACCCTTGTTAGATCACTCGAAATTGAGCGTTGCACACCCAATTTATCCAACTGCCGACCCGAAGCGCATGTGGTTTTTTTTTGACCCGATGCGACCGCGTATTGTGCTGATGTGAGCGGCAACAGGACACACATGCTGCTCGAGCGCGGTTACGGTAATTGGCAATTGTTTTGAGTTTCTGCCAAGCTCAACGGTGCCTATTCTATCTCCTTGCTTGTGCTCTCTCACAGCGCTGTATGCTGTTTCGCCCTGATTGCCACTGTCAAATTGACCCTGCCAGCTGAATGTGAACCACAGCGGCATACTCTGCGCTTTTCCTGTATGGCAGACCCGGATCTTGTACACACGATGGTCTCACCTGCCGTAGAGCTCACGTTTTCAGCCATTCCGTGCCTCTTGCAGTAAGGTGTCGTGTTCGACTATGCTGTGCGTTTGGGGCAATCCTGCATCTCGTTTGTCATCACTACTGAATAATGCCGTATGATCATCGCCAGGGCGGTCCGAGGCGTTTGAGCCAGCATCCATCTCAGACGTCTCTGTTGAGTTTTTAGGGTTTAGGCTCCCGTCGGCTCCTTCCAGACGCGCGAGTATAATACCGCGGATGGCGTAAACGTTGTCAGCCACATCCGACACTGAATACGTGCGGGCCCCCTCCTCCTACGGCAGCTCGGCAGGCGAGAGGTGTTCAGCGGAAAACTCGAATATTTGCTCTGCGTCCGCCCGTGCGCAAGCTTGTCTTGTTTCTTGGGGTGGACACAGCCCCAGCAAACTTGCAATTTGGACCCAGGCACAGTTTTCTTAGAGCTGGCTTTGGGTTACCAAAAGAAACTGTCACAGGAGACGCGGCCCGCCAGAGGCTCGCAGCTCTGATGGGCGGGTTGCACAGCTATATGGTACCCATTAGGAGCCGCATCAGGGGCGAACGCACAAGATATCAAAGCAGCTACCTGTGAGGGATCCAGCTCGTTAAAACAGGACGCGTACTTTTCCTCTGCGGGCACTGGTCCCTGCGCAGCAGGCAGAGGATTGCTGTCGTCCGAACAATGGTGAACTGACCGCAAGTGGAGGTGTCGCCGTCTCCAAAGAGGGAAGGGAGTGACTTCAGAGAACGGAGACAAGACAGGGCTTGCCTGATGCGGGTGATGCCGACGCAAGTAAATAATACGCGCGGACAAAGTTGGCCTGAGTTCCGCCCTACTAGTGCATAGAGGACCATGTTGATCCTGTGTCAGCGATTCTTGCCTGCCCAAGAAACAAAGCAACCTGTGTATACAGTGAGTTGCATACCAGGGATTCGTGCGCGAAGTAAGTGCAAGGTCGGCGTACCATTACCTATCCCTACCACGAGGATGTTTTGGGTTGCGGGCGGGCAGCGTTCATCTTTTTCGTACTCCCGGTTTTCCTCACCGCGTCATGCCTGGCCTCTGAGAGACATGGGATTCGTTGAAGCGTCCCTTTGTATTTCTAGGCGCTAATTTGAGCTGCTGTCGAACAAAAGTTTGATGATTCTAGGTCATCAGGGAAGCGTAATTCCCTGCGACTTGCAGGCTCGTCTCACGAAACAGCGGTGCGACAGGAACTCCAGGAGAGTCGTAGAAGCCCCGTGCAGTGCCTTGTGTATATGTAGTGACAAAACCGTGTCGGATGATTTTTAATACGTCTCATGAAGGCGCAAGAATATGGAGTTGGATGGCGGCGATGAAACTGAGGTCACACGCAGCCAGTCCAGAAGCGACGGCTTCCGCGCGTCAGCATCCACCTCAGACGTCTCTGTCGAGGCTTGTGTTGCAGACGATGCTGCCGCTGTTTGCGCGCTCAATATGAACAGCGCGTCTCCACAGCTCGGGCGTCCTGCTGAGGTGGGTGGGGGGGCAGACGCTCTGCGGTCGGCGCCGCGTAACAGGACTCAATGTGGGGAGAGCCACGGAGGAGGAGGCGTTAGAAGCGAACCGCTCAGCCGAGCGTTGCCGGCAAGGCCGGGGGAGGGCATGGGCGGCGGAGGGGTGGACGCTAGCGTAGTCGCTAACACACCGTGCGAAGGGGACGAGTGCAAGGCCCAGACGGGAGAGAAGACCTTCTGTGGTCCAAAGACTGGGCCTCACGGCGTTAGCGCTACCATCTCAGATGATGAGATTACGGAAGCATGGACTCCTGCCCTGATGCCCTTTCCTCCGTTTCTCGCGGCTCTCTGGACGGGACAACTGCAGCACCAACAGGCCAGCATTGGCGAAGGACTCCTTCCTCTTCCGCTCCTCAATCCCTCTTCCTTCTGTTTCCTCTCGGCATCGCTTCAAGCGCTGGCTTCACTCACGCCACTATTAGATCTTCTCCATGCTCTAGCGTACCTCAAGCTGCTTCGGGAATGTCTCCCCAACTGCCTTATGTTGCCGTCATCGGCTTCTTTGTACCCAGATGCAGAGGCGGACACAAAGCATTATTCACCTGCTGGATCCCGCAAGGATGGGACGACAGTGGGATGCGACGGCACATATGCACGCCTCGCAGTGAAGCCAAGCTCAGACCGCCCCGATGATGGCCGTCCTGTCTGCCAAGAGACGTACACTCTGCCTCCAGGCCCTGGAAAGCTTCCGCACCTCTTGTTGACGTGTCTGATGACACTGAACCGTGGTCTCTCCATGCCGTCTGTGTCAGGCTTGCTACTTGCCTCGCGCGACTGGTCTCCGTGTGAGGCACAGGGAAAATCCCGCGGAAATCTCGACCAATTGCAGCGATGTGGAGAGGTTGGCGGAGGGGTGGCGTTCCCCGTCGAGTGCGCGTCGACCGCAGGTCACCACGACAACGGCGGGGAGAGACAGAATATCGATAGCAACCGAGCGGATTTGTACGTCGTGTTGGAGGAAGGCAGGCGGCTCGTAGTTACGGAAAAGGCACCAATTTCGGTGTTCGACTTCCTCTGGCGGCTTGCGCGTATGGCTGCTTCCAGGACTGAAGCTCAGAGGCCGGATGCACCGGACGCCTCTCCGGAGAGGGTAGAGAAATTGCCATCTCAGGGGACGCAGAGGATCCCCCCTTGCGCTTGGCGCTGTGCCGCTGGCCAGGTCTTAGAAGCAGTACGCGGGGCAGCGAGGTTGAGCTCGGGGATTCTGGAACAGGAGAGACGCCGAATTGTGAGGGACCACCGAGGTCAGAACTCGGCGAGGCAACACGGGATGGCGCCTGCAGTGTACCGGCAGCTCAGTAACGCCATGCGGCACCTCTTTCCCGGCGATGTCCCTCATCTGGGACTGGCGGGGAACCGAGATCTATTTATAAGAGAGCAGGACGCACACGAGTTTCTGCAGGCACTCTTGGAGGAGCTCGATGATGACTGCCATGCTGCTGAACAGCTCTGTGTTGGGCTCTCAGTCGGTCTTGAGAGTACCATTTCCGACTCTATCCCTCATACGAAATGCAGCCGAACATCGCGGCAAAAGGAAGGACAGAATCTGTCAGTGTATTTGCAAGAATCCACGGCACGCGACGACTGCGGTGAGAGCGTAAACCCAGCCAAGGCAGCACCATCTGCTGAGCTGATTGAGAAGTTCGGGCCGGTCAAACAGCAGTTTGAAGCTGCTCCAGGACTCACCGACTCAGTGGTAGAGAGACCTCAAGATGATGAGCAGTCGCCAGCTGGCGCCGGTTCCAATTTGAGAGGGCGGTCCACACCTCACAAGCAATCGAAGCCGATGCAGGGTCAAGTTCCCGCGTCTCGACGAGCGCCGGTTCCTCATCTTCGCGACGTTTTTTCGGGCACACTCGCAGAATTCACCTGCTGTCTGGTGTGCGGATACCGCACGCCACAGCGGCTGCTTCCATTCTCATGTTTGCAGCTGTCTTTGGAGACCACCCGAAAATTTGGCTTTTGGTCGGGCCCTGCCTCCGTTGAGGATCTCGTGCGTGCTTCGTTTCGGCCACAGCGGGTGGATCACGTAGAATGTTTGTACTGCTCGGCGTTGGTAACCTTTCGCAGTCTTCAGTTGCAGCTGCAGAAGGATGCCGTCCTGTCTATCGTTCCTCACTGTTCGCCAGGGTGTGTCGTTCAACGTGAAGATCTTGTCGATCCAGAGGCTGTGTGTGGTACACGGGGGGCGAGGGCTCCAGCGTCAGGCGTCCGTCCTCCGCGTGGGCTCGGTCAGCGTACGTCTGGCGTCAGTGGCAGTGAAGAGCGTGAAGAGCCATTTTTGCACGACGGTGCCGCTTCGGCTTATGGTACATTCGTGCCCCCGTCGGTTTGGCCTCGGTTCAGTGAGCACGCAGTGCCTACATCGTTAATTCCGAGTTTTTTTTCTCCTATTTGGATGCTGCCGGCATCCATGGTCCGTGCACACGTCAAGCGGCGGGTCACGCTCTGGCAATTATTTAACCTCGTTTCTTCCCAACAAAAAAAAGAGCCCGAAGCTGGGCGCGGAGATCCCACCACTGCGGCAGACGCGACACCGCGTTCAGGTAACATGGAGAAGGAGCCGCTGCGGGCGCCGGTGAGGCATCCTGCCAACGCCGGAGACTGGGAAGCGACGCTGGAAGCCTTGAAGCTTCGCGCGGGCGAGCTCTGGACCACAGTTCGGCGGTCAAAGGAAAAGATCCAAAGGGTGCAGCGGCTGCCGCAAGTGCTCATTATTCAGGTATGTGACGTTGTTCCAAGCAGGAGGAGGGCTCGACGAGCTGTCACTTTACGCTTGGATGCGGCTGACCCGGATGGATTTCCCTCATCTGCGTTGTTCCCTCCGGTGGTCGGCAGCGGGGTAAACAGGCTGCTCTCTAGCACTCGTCGGATGGAAAGCAGCAACATCGAACGCCTCTGAAATATCCAGAGAACGCGACGGTTTTGAACGCGTGAATGTGCCATCATACGTTGCTTGTTTCTACAGGTAAACGCCCTTGCTACGACACCGTATGGCCGAATTTACAAGCTCGCCGAACGCTGCTCCTTTCCTCTTGCGTTCGATGCGTTTGTCCTCTTCGGGCCTGCAGCAGAGAATGCGAGAGACAGCTCGGCATCTTCGTTCGCGGGCAACGGGATTGACGAACTCCCCCACCGCATGACGCAGGACACTCGAATGTTTGAAGTCCATGAGTCATGCCCGACGTGGGTTCATTCAACCGCCAAAATACGAGGATTCCAAGAGGCTACGTCTCCAAGCAGCTCCGGGAGGCGAGCGACGAGCACAGGGCCGAAACGATCGCAGCCAGAGTCCGGGGCGGATGGGCGTTTGTACGAGCTGAGGGCAGTCGTCACACATCTGGGTAGGGCGAAGAGACGGCGTACTTGCACGGGTCAACGGCACTTCGTGATAGATGGTGTATTATGAGCATGACGGGCTGACAGTTCTTGGTGACAGCAGTGTTGCCATTAGCTGTGGAGGCGAGAGGTTCGAGAGTGTATCATTCTGTACATATTGTTGCAGGGACCGGCCGTCAGCGTGACAGCGGGCAGCCAATCCCCCGGTCGTGTAGCGTCTCCACATGGTCTGCCGTGGGAATGTCCATTTTCGAGTCCGACCCGGGGGTGCAAACCGGTTCAAATGTACGATCTGGAATGTTCTCGCTAGTACTCTGGTCTCTGTTGCTTTGGAGGCTGTGCTGGGTGCCTGCATCGATTACGCGGAAGGCCCGCTAACCTCATCCGACTGAAGTGCGTGGTGGTGCCTTCTGAATGTGAGCTCCACTCAGAAACCATACATTGTATCCAGTATGAACATTTTCGCTTACGTGGTGTTGTGTGCGTTTCGACAGGATCCTCGGCCTCCACTGGGCACTTTGTGTGCTACCGGCGGTGGGATGCGTGTGCCTTCGGTCCAGGCCCCGGTGCCCGGTCTTTGCTACAGAGCTTCTGCGCCAATGTGGGAGAAGACATATCGTTTGAGGGTTTCGATTGTGACTCAAAGACGCGGATCTCCACGCCGAGTGGATGCAACAATGGCTCAGGCACCGAGTCACCGTCGGCCGAGGTGACGACGGCTTTCTCGGCTGGTGGTGATTGCACAGCGACATCCACGGGGCCAGGCGACTCCCTCATAGCCGGACAACGACAGGGACATGCCGCGAATGTCGGGTCGGCTGCTGACACTGGTCGCCGTCGACATGTCGCTAACTCGGCGAGTACGCACAGCGCGAGTGGCGCCGGCGGGGGAGGGGAAGTGCTCGACAACCTTGATATGCCCCCAGAGACGGAAGAAGCGACACAAGACGAGGGGTGCCGCCAGTACCGGGAACATGGCTGTTCCGACGAAAGAGAGGCGCACGAAGCACACCAAACGTGGCGCGCAGGCAGGCTCTCCACGTGGTTGCGCCAGAGTCGTTTCCTAGGTGAGAGGATACAGAATCTTCTCTCTAGCGCTGCGGTATACTGAAGGAGTGACCTTCTATGCTGCTGTCCAGACATCGCCATGTGTTCTTTGACTGCTGCGTTCTGTACCGCACCGCCACGTTTGCTCCGCTTCGCTGCATCAGCGAACGTGTAGTGTGTGTATCCCGCAGGCGTTGTTGCGACATGTAGATGTTCCAGCGATCGAGAGGCATACGGCTACGCCGACTCGTGATGGGTGGGCCTCTGGGCACCAATCTGTGGCCTGCAAAGCCTCAGATTCGCTGCGTCACTCGGAAAATATGTTTCGCAGGCCCTCAGCATGTCGAGGCACAATTAGACGGTGAGTAAGTCACTCACGAGTTTCTACTGGGGTTGCGACGTCTGTGTGGTGCAGGTGCGGCTAACGCGGCGTTCGTCCGAGTGTCTGATAGCTCCGTGGAAGCTGTCAAGGTGGAGGACGTGATGACGACAGAGCCGTATCTTTTGTTCTACCAGGTTGCCCCGCCGGCTATATTTTAAGGGGGAACAGCGTTCGCCGCATTTTTGCTCTTCCTGGATATTTCCAGTCCCGGCAACGATCGTTACAAACTGCGCGACCGAGCTCGGTCGCTTGCAGAGGAGGGAAAACTGAGCAACGCAAGGTTTTTCGCCGCAGCCGAAGCTGGGCGCGTCCGTGGGGTCCCGGTTTCGCGTTGGCAGCGCGGTGTCACAAGGAAATTGCGCAGTGCATGACTTTCACGGCGGATGCCATAGGATTAGCTGCGAGTATCTCCCTCTGTCACATCCAGTCAGCCCGCAAACCAACCAGGGCCCTGCCCCGACGGGGGGATTGTTTCGCAAATTGGGGGACCAATTGACGGCGCGTCCCAGTCTTTGCTCTGCACGGCACGCCGCTGCTTGTGGCGCCCTCTCCTCGACGTGTGCGGGGGCCACCTGGCGAATAAGAGTCTCTTGACGACCCGAAATAGCTCCACGAATCATCAATGTCCGACGCAAGAGTACAGCTTGCGCCGGATCGTCTGACAGCTCTTACGAGCAGTCTGGCAGAGCTTCCGCGAAGATATTCGCGAACGCATTTGCGAAGGATACGTCGTAAGCGGCGCCCACGCGAGTGTCATCTCTCTGTTGGGTTGCCGTGCGCTTGGCAGTTTTACACACGAACGTGTTGTATATGCACGTTTCCATCTGTCATCTTAAAAACTCTGAACTTCATGCAGTCACGTCTGACAGAGGGTAACGTGCCATTCGGGTGCTTCTCGCGAACGAGCTTCCCCTGGACGTTCAACATTTGTGGTGCATTTGTTTTCCTGCGCATAAAAGTGACGGGGCCTTTGCCGGCAGGCGAGCTTCCACTACGTCGTCCAAATGTGTATGCTGTGCGACGCAGCGTTCTCATGAGACTTCCTCTGGTCGAAGGCGCTGTGCTCAACAAATGTGTATGCAGTGTCGCTGAATGTGCCAAGCGGAAGTTGAGAAGTGAAGAAAGTGTGCGCTGCTGCCTCCCCCACGAATGCCTGCAGCTTTCCAGAGGCTCCCTGAGGCGGGAGCGTCCAGCTGCAGTTTAAGTCCTTGTACCGTCTAACGCCATCTACCGCTACAAAGTCATGTTTAGTCGCCACCGCACGCACGTAACATTTGGATCCGACCCAGAAAATATAACTCGAACAGCGCTTTGGCGTTACGCTGCGCAAGTGGACCGACGGGTGACGTGAAGGCAAACGAGACCGCTGGTGCGATGTGCATCACGCGTGCAGTGACATGCGTATGCATTCGGACTGCGGCAGAGGGCAGGTAACTGCGAGATCCTCAAAGTCATTACGCACGCCTCCCTCTCAATCTCTGCCACCGATCCCCAACCCGTCTTCCGACGTAGGTCATGAACCTGCGCCAGCGACCACGAACCGGCAGTTTAGCGGGTCCGGCGGTTTGCGGTTTCACCTCAGTCGCTTCTGTCTGTGCCGCATCCGCGGAGGTTCTAGGGAGGGAAGACAAGAAAGCCTGAGCTACGAAAGAAGCCAGAGCAGGTGCCACACGAGAGCCTCTACGCGGGGCAAGGCGCCTGACGAACGACTCAAACCACTTGACTGTCGCCGGTGGAGGCGTAGCTTCCCCCCCAGCGGAAACGGGCGCATGATCCTGCTGACTAGCCTTCTGCAGAGGCTATGAACACGGCAAGCCTGGTTGAGGAAGCTAAGCTTAACGGGATGAGCAGTAAGCCAGTGAGCAAAGTGAAACAGGAGACGCGCCAGTCTTTCATATGCGAGGAGAAGGTTGACTTTCTCTTTCACCGCGTGGCGGTCTGCAGGTCAGCGCCCCAGCGCCTCTGGTGTGGTATACATTGACGCTGCCACGGCTCGCCCAAATTCTGTTTCGTTAGGTAAGTCACGACATGGCCCCCTCTTAAGGACCTGGTAGAGCCGAGCGAAGTACAGAAACTCGCTTGCATTCTCAGGTAATACGACGGTCAATGACCTTCCTCCGGCTGCCTCCACTTCAAAATTCACGAGCAAACAATCAAGGCTTCCACTTTGAATCCAATGCGTTACTCGTTCAACACACTTGTCAAAGCTGCCATTCTTTGCTCCTCCACAGACTTTCTTGGGGTCGACTGCGGTCGGAGCACTCTGCAGCTTATCTAGGCAAGCAACCACCTGCTGCCGCGCGGCTGCTGACTGATCGCGGCTTTGCTGAATAACTGTCGGCGTCCCATTCTGTTGGTCAGACTCTAGGCCGTTCAAATCCCCTTTTTCTTCTGACACCTCTACGTGAGGTCCCCCGTCCGTTCCGGTGGGCGAGTGCCTTGCAGAGAGTTGGCTGTCTTGCCTAGTACCTTCCTGCGCTTCTGTTATGGGGATAGCAGGAACCGTTGGCAAAGCCTCTCGCCCAGCTCTCCCCTGTTCTTCTTCCCCGGTACCCCGAGATGGTGCCAGTTCAGAAGAAAGGTCGTTACCTTGCCCAGCTCTACCCTGTTCTTCTTCCCCGGTACCCCGAGATGGCGTCAGTTCAGAAGAAAGATCGTTATCTTGCCCGCCTCTCCCCTGTTCTTCTTCTCCGGTACCCGCCGATGGCGCCGGTTCAGGAGAGAGGTCATTATCTTGCCCAGCAGCTCGCTGCTTTTCTTTAGCGGTAATCGCAGAGGACCTCGGATGCGGAGAGAGCTCCTCCTCTTGCCTAGCACCCCCGGGCTCTTCATCCGCGGTGATCGCAGAGGGCATCGGTTTCGAAAAGGAGTGACCTTCCCACAGGCCGGTTTCATCAGTCAGCTCCTCATCACGTGTCGCCTGCGCCTTAGCTGTCCCAAGGTGCGTTGCAGCGGAGTCCACCCACTTTTGAAGTCTTTCAGCGTACTCTTCATCCGTCTCCTCAGGTACACTGGGTAGTTCGCTTGAAGAATAATCCATGTGGGGCACGCCAATGGGAGCTCTATATGGCTACGCGTAGGTATTAGAGCGAAGAAGTGGATTGTAACCGCTCGCAAGACCCACGTCTGGCCGCGGCCTCTCTCCGCTAGGGACACTCACACCGAGAAACGGCTCATACCGGCTCCTCCACGTCGTAGTGTTGGTCTCATCAGCAGAGCGGTTGGCAGTTGAAGTTTTGCCCTCGTCCGCTATCAGACGCTCGAAACGAGTCATAGTCCTGCGCGGCCTTGGCCCGGCGTGGAGACCCAGAGCTAAGGCAGCCTGGCTCACCAGAGCGAAGCAAATGAACCAGCGCCATAACTGGGCCGTTTTTCGACAATCGCCTTTCCACATGTTTTTCGCTTGATGAGGAAGCAGCACTCAGCGCGGCGCAGACGGGTAGTTGGAGTCTGGTTCGCCAGAACCATCGACGCTCAAGATCAACCCGAAAGACGACTACTCGTAGAGATCAAGACACCGAGAGCGTAGAGTTCTAGAAGAGCTTCTACCATTGGTAGAGAAGTCTTGAGACTACTTGCCTGCACCTGTTCCTCCCTCAAAGATGCGCCAACTCACGGTGCTTGCAGTCGTGTGCCAGCCACTAAGCCTTCGTGCTCGTCAGTCAGACACGTTGAAGCAGCTAGCAACAGTAATTCAGTCTTGTTGCCGGCTTTCCAAGGGGTGTCTTACCCGATTCATTGCTCCGTTTGAACACATGTGTTCAGCAACTAAATAATGAGCATTGTGGGGCCGACTATGTCTGTCCGTCGCAAGCTTCTCACGATGTCTACAACAGGGGAACCAGCCCGGTGTCGCTTGTGCTTTCGCCTTCCTGCCCCGACGAATAGCGACAACCACATACCCGTCTGGCACGGGCGGGAGAGTGGGCGCCTGAGGTGTCTCAAACCGCAGAACGCCTGCAATCGCTGTTCAACCAGCCGAAATTTCATGCGTTAGCTGCATTTCAGGTCGGCGCCCCGTGTTTGTGCAATCTGGCCCCTGCGGTCCCATGAGACGCACACCATCGCACAGTTGACATCCGTGCAATTTCATACAATGGAAGGAGAAGACTTGAAGCCATGCCTAGAGCGGCCAACCTCTAATTACTACTACATGCTGATACATCATAGTATTATTTGTGGGGACCGGCACAACGCGAAGATGCCGCAAGTATCGCAGTGGGGCTACCTCGAGGGATCAGACATCCGGATCGTCGCCCCTGCTGGCCAGACGACACCCGGCCACGTGAACAGCGCATGTCCATTAACGTCCTGTACTCAGGTTTCTTGCTGCCGACAGAGTGCACCAGTCATGGACACACTTTTGACTGGCATTCCTACTGACACGCTCGTTTGCCGATGGATGCAGGCGATGCCAGGAATGATATCCATGGTAAGTGCTGAAAAGCTATTGTGCGTAGATACCACGGACCCAGTACTTTTGCAAAATCTGCCGTTCCACCTCTCCTTTTCCATAAGCGCACACGTCCTCTCGCCACTGTGCATACAGTCACCTCGCGAGTACGATGCGCGCACCGATTTCTTCCAGCCATTTAACGAGCAAGCCTGCTTTGCTGACACCATAGAACTTCTCTAGTGCCATCTCCCGCAGAAAATAGCGCACCATTGTGCATGAATGAATCAAGGCCGAAACAGAACCCTGCACAATAACGCTGCTCACAGGCCTGCTACTAAACCGCATTACTCAGTTCGCTGTCGAAGGTATGCTTTCCCTTCATCAGCGGAGAGCAAAAAACACCACCAGTGGAGACGCCACTTCTGAGCAATGACATATCTACACGATCACCCACACCGCGCAGAAGCCCCGGAGCGTCCTCTGATACTCACGGACGAGCTCTGCTACTCACGTACCGACGTGCACCCCTTTGCTGCGAGTGAAGCGACGCCCATTTCATTGCTTCGTCTCACGAGCTGCCTATGGCTTTCTAGCTCTCCACACGATGTCCCTCTACGAATGACTTCGGTCACGAGTTGCGGGGGCTCCTCAGCCGGTTCGATGTGCGTCAGTATGACGGCAGCGCCGCTGCAAGCGGACACCTGCTGTATCTACTTCGCGGTCGGCAGCTCAAGGGTAGAGGGCGGGGGCGTGGAACGAGCTACCGTGGACTCTACAAGTAACGATCGTGGTCTTTGGCAGGAGACATAATTCGCTGACGGCGCTTGAAGATATCGACTCCTTGTTCAAGATCGGCCGCGCTAAGGCTGAGGGCGTGGACGGGAAGTACTCGTATGCAGCCTGCATGTCGCGTTGTTGAACAGGGCTTCATGCTGTATCACGCTTCGGTCGTCATATTGCTCACCACAACAAAGCTCCTCGAATACAGGACAGTGACTCCGGTGTTTTGCTTCTAAGTGTGAAACTGTGTCATGTTCCTTATCCTACGAACCCAGAGCACACTATGAGCGTTAGCGAGGCTGCGCAGGGAGGGGCCTCTGGATTTGCGGCGTTACGTTTTTGGTTGGTGTAAGAAATGAAACCCTCGACACCACTTTTCTATGAATAGAGCTAGAAACACAGGGCATTCTGCATCCACATGGTGATGACTAACTGAAGACTTAGCCCTGAGGCACTCGTTCAAGCCCGGCTCGCCTTTTTCCCGCATGCATACTTGCGGCATCGAGGCTGGCAAAGTAGAGGCTGCAGGCGGCTGTGCAGCTGCCCCATGCCTATCCTTGAATACGTAGGACTTCCAACATAGGACCTTGTTTTCGGCGCCGAGGGATCAGCACTTTTCGCCGACATCAGCTCCCGGAGTCAAGGCGTGCTTTGTGATATTTGTTTCCGTCCTGGTCTCCCCTGATCGCCGGCGGACCACGGCGCCGCTCGTGGATCTCACTGCTAGGCCACCTTCTGTAGCCGCTGCTGGTGCCCGCGTAGTATTTGCTCTTCTGCCGCGCGTGTTCCAAGTTCCTTTTCTGCGGAAGTCTTTTCTTCAGGCGTCGAGTCTTTTTTTTCGTGAGTGTTTCCTCTGGACCCAGCTCGTCATCTCCTGTGTTCCCCCGCCTCCCCTAGACCTTTTCTTGCTCCCTCTTGGCCACGCCCCACCCGACCTGTCTCTCGGCGGGTCGCATTACTGTTGGCACGAAGTATGCTACCCTAAGGATTCACTTTGTCTGTTTAGCACTTGTGCGCCTTCATCTGCATTTTTTACTAGGGCACACTCTGTGTGGAGTGACATTAGCGCCGTCATCGCCGGTTCATTGTTTCGGGTGTGCGGTGTCTGCATGCTGGAAACCCCCCGGAAGCGGCGCAGGTGCAGTGGATTTCTTAACCCCGGCAGACCCCCATCGAATTCACGGGTCCTGGGTGTGACTTGTACTGTTTGTCTCGGATCGCGGATTTGCAAACCTGTTCCCAGTCAAAATGGCGGCCGCCCTCCGCTATCTCACGAGTGCCCTAGCCCCTGGAGGGTCTCTGCTCTCTTCTAATAGTCGTCGGCAGTTGCCTCCTCTCCTGTTGACCCACAGCTCACAGTTGCGGAGCTCGTGTACTCGTTGGTTTTCCTCTGCCAACGCTGCACGATCAGCGACGGCGGCGTCTCCAGCCAGTCGAACTCCTGATGCTGCAGCGGCTCCGGCGCAGCAGGCGCCTCCGTCCGCGGCGGCCGGCGCAGCGCCCTCTCAGTCTAAGAGCCATGGTATTTCGACGGGACGTCACTCCGCAGACGTGTACGACGTTTTCATTGTCGGCGGTGGAGTTACCGGAACGGCGCTGCTCTATGAGCTTTGCAAGTTCACAGGTACGTCCAGACGCTCAATTTGTAGGCGCCATGTGTAGTGAAGCGATACTGCGATGCGGTCTAAACGCTAAACCCGTTTGTGGCAAACAGTGCTGACTGTACTGCCGACACTCTTTTTCCCCACGCACGCTTCTGAGTGCGCTTTGTTGTCGACTCGGCCGCGGGAGTCCGCTCACTATGTTACTGGGTTCGCGAATGGATCGGGCCCTCCCGTCGCTTGCACCTTCCTACACTTGTTTCCAAGCATGCCTGCGTATGCATCTGCAGTAGGCGTGTGCCATTTGCTGCAAGCCAACGCGCGCCTATCAGGGGCTCAGTTTACTACGAGAGCCAGAGATTGAGCGTCGAAGACGGCTCGACAGGATTGCTGCAGATTGTTCGTAAACGTGCCTGTGGCGGGGCCGGACTACTGTCCCGGCCACATGTGTCCGCACGCCATTTTCGTTGTCGTCCGCGTTAGTCCCAGAACTTGGCATTTTCCAACTTCTGCGTGTGTCGTCTCTCGCGTCTCTTTCTCCAGCCCGGGAGTAGCTCGCGAAGGGCCGGCCTCTGTGGACGGGGCGACTCCCACGCGAATATCCGGGCCTACGCAACAGCCGCTGAAATGGTAACATGAAGGATATGACATTTTCGGTGTGGAATGAGCACGGCAAACGTCGCCGCAGTGGGCGAACGTGCGGATGTGTCGAGACACAAGGGAGTGTCTGGATAGACGCCGGAGTCTGCATTTCATGTCCCTAACACTCGTTTCGCAGATTTGAAAAAGATTGGTCTGGTCGAGAGGCGCCCTTCGTTTGCGGTCGTCGCCTCGTGCCCGCGCAACAACTCTCAGACGATTCACTGCGGAGATATTGAGACGAACTACACAATTGAGAAGGCAAGGACTGTGAAACGTCAAGCGGACATGCTCCGAAATTACGCAACCAAGTTGCCTCCGGCGGAGAGAGACGCGGTGGTGCAAAGGATGCAGAAAATGGCGCTCGCCATTGGTGACACGGAATGCGAGTTCATGGAGAAGCGGTTCAATGTCTTCAAGAACGTCTTCACCAACATGCAGTTCATCGACAAGAAGAAGGTTCGTTCATAGACAACAGGCATGAGAGAGGCCATGGCACGCGAGAGCAGCTGCCTTCACACTGTGCCTTACATCTCCAGCGGGGCGCGGCGTGTAACATGAACCAGACGTGTGTACAGCGGCCACGATGGCAAACGGGAATCAAGCAGCGATGTGTTCCAGGGGAACGTAAGCTCTTGAATACTGAACAGTTAGACATTATTTATGTGAGGATAAAAGCGGTAGTATATCTGACAAGATTCGTGAATGACGGAGGAGACGTTGGTACAGCGTCACCGTCACCGTACATGCACGCTCACCGAAGGCCAGCACACAGATTCATCAGGTTCCCGCACAACGGAATAAAAGAAAGCACTTTTTTGCCCCCTGCCGTGTCTGCAGATTGCTGAGGTGGAGCCTCGAGTCGGCATGAAAAACGCCCATTCGTTGCGACCAGATTCTGCAGCTGCCATTTTTATTCCGAACGAATATTCGGCCGTCAACTACTTCCACTTGGCTGCCTCCTTCGTGGATCAGGCGAAACAGTGCGCAACAGGGAAGCAAGTAAGATTGCGACGACTTTCATAGTGTTTCTAGCCTTTTCTCCCCAGTTCAGGGTGCATGTGTGATGTTTCGGGAGCAAATGTGCTGCCAGTAGTACTACTGATTTGTTGCACATTCCGTGTGGCGCTCTCCGGTTTGCCCCCTTACCAGCGATGCATGTACGCAGAGCTTGAGGCATCCGGATAACGAAATAAACTGCTTTGCACCGGTTTACCTCTGTGTCCATTCACACATCCCGTTGGTTAATTTCATTTGCGGATTTTGCTGCGGATGAATACAGTGCTTGTCGCCCGATTTTTTTTGTTGCAGGTCGATATTCACACATCAACAGAGCTGCTTGAGCTCAAGCATGATGGCGACACCTTCCACATCAAAACAACCCGAGGCACCGAAAGAGTAAGGCTCAGTGCGGAGAAATCGGTGAATTTCTGCTCCCTTGAATCTATTGGGTGAAGCCGCGTAGACTGCTGAACACGCTGGCCGGGCATCCGCGTGCATGCTGGTGGAACAGACAGATACGTCGAGCTCAGTAAGCGTGGTTTTTTTGAACGCCTGGATGTTGTGGCATGGGAGCTGAGACCGAACAACACGTGGTCCAAATTCAACATGATTCTGGCGACTGTATGTGCGGTTGCTTCCTTTCCCCTTTAGGCGCGGTTCGTTGTTGTCAGTGCCTGCGGGCAGTCCCTCCTGCTGGCGCAGCGTATGGGCTACGGACTGAACTTCAGTTGTCTGCCTATGGCTGGCAGCTTTTACTTTGCACCGGAGATGCTCAACGGCAAAGTCTACACGTGCCAGGACCCTCGACTCCCGTTCGCGGCTGTGCATGGTGACCCAGATCTCGTGGCGGTGGGCAAGACGCGATTCGGACCTACAGCGCTCCCGTTGCCCATGCTCGAAAGATACAACGCGAGCACCATCAGCGACTTCTTGCAAGTTATAAACCCCGACTTTGATCTTGCTAAGGTGTACCTGGATCTCCTCGGCACGTCTCACATGCGCAACTACGTCATGAGAAACTTCCTCTTCGAGGTTCCGAAGTTAAACACCGTCCTTTTCGCCAACGTAAGTACAGTCGCGGAAACCAAATACTTTAGCATTCATTGCGGATCGTATTGCCGAAAGTGCTTTCCGGCATTTGGTTACGCAGCGCTGATAGGAAACATATTTGCCTCATCCAAGAGAATCTGGGGGGAACAGGAGGCGTGCGGCGGCAACTTGTTAGAAAGCACTAATATACGTGCTCCTCTTTAGCCTGGAACTGCGTGCTGACACCTTGGTACATCCAACATTTTTGAAGTGACGCGGCGTGGCGAGAAGGCGCACCACGTCGGGTTGCCCGTTGACGTCGAGCTAAGCTTGCGAGATTGTGGGTGCGGCGACATGGGTGCAGGACGTCCGCAAAATCGTTCCGTCAATCAAGGCGGAAGACCTTACTTACGCAAAAGGCTACGGTGGCGTTCGACCGCAGCTTATTGACAAACATCAGAAGAAGCTGTTGCTCGGAGAAGGCAAAATCAACCCAGGTGAGACACGTTACTGTCAGGAAATTTCGAATCTAGTGAGATTCGAGCCGAAAAAAAAAGGAGGGCGCTGCGTGCGACGTACAGCTTACACTGATGCGGCTATTTGTTTTTTTTCGGGGCGGTGGGTTCACTACGCTGCGCTGGCCAGATACGTGGGGTGCACATACCCGTGCCGAACACATGCACTGTGTAGGATATGGCACTATTGCATGGGCGGTTTCGCTGGAGCAGCGGGCGAAGGATGGAAGAGCGCGGTACAATTTGCTGTGAGAACTGAGCCGACCGCTGCCACCCGCGGCCGTCTTAGATGGCGTGAACCGTAGGGATCACAGGGACGCGTAAACCACGCTTCGGGGAACTCTAGCCACGGCGGGCATGTTCCAATACGGCTCCGCAAGTGCCACGGAAGCGATGCGGATGGATGTGTGCATTGCTCACAGGCACGGGCATCATTTTCAACATTACGCCGTCCCCTGGAGGAACCACCTGCCTTGGAAATGCCGAGCTGGACATGCGCACCATCTGCAAGAGACTGGGCGCGACCGTGGACGAGAAACTCTTCAGGCAGACACTTCTGGAAGGCGAATACCCCGTTACGTACTAAGCTGCTCCGACGACGGCGTGACTCGCTCGCCGACGGCTTTCGTATTGCGCCTAGGACCTGGTCCGCCTTCTGCTCCTCAATGATTCTCGCATGCCCTTGCGATCCCCCCGGGGTCGCGCGACGGCGGGTTTTTGAGCGGAAGAGGGCAGCTGTCCTACACCGGTGCTGCTTCTCGTGTGCGATAGGCATTTCTAGTCACACCCGTTCTAGCAGCTCTCTAGCATTAATCTCCTGGGTGTTCGTGACGCAGTGGACGAGGCTTCTTGGGTGGTTGCCAGTACATCTTTATGACGGTCAGCGGGCCAAGTGATCCTCGGCGGACCACGCAGTCAGATGAGGCTTCAACCAACCTAAAAAACTGACGGTAAAATATTGTTACCTTGCGCCTGTCCGTGTCTGTGAGACCATAATTGGTGTTTGGCATTTCGCGCCGCCATGTCTGGTGGACAGACGTTTTCGAACCGCGCGCTCGTGGAGCCGCGTAGGTTACGACTGCTAAAGGATGCGTTTTTTGCGCTCGGTCTCATAGTCCGAAGGTACCAAACTACGCTTCCTGGCTTGAGGGCACCGGTTGTCTCGGTTCAACTGGCAATGATGGAATCCGACTGTACTGTCACGCGTCACCGTCATTTGACACTTCTGACGACTTGCAACGTTGTCGAATGACGGCGACGTACTGGTGCAGAACACCGATGGTTGTTGCAAGCCACCGGACAAATGCAGGAGATGGCTAGTTGAGTTGGGTTATGAGTTTCACCAGCGGAGAATCACGTGCCACCTATGACCTCGATGTGCCGCAAGACAGCAAGTATACCCGACCTGTCGAAACCCGGCTATTACTGTACGGGCTATTGACCTGAGTTCAGGGTGCCATAGCTCGCACCAGATCTGGTGTATGACAAACTTGGAGGACCTTTGCCACACCCACTCTGAGTTCAGGCCACCAGTAATGGGGGGTCAGCGCGAGTACGTTCGAGTTTCTGTCCCAACGTCGTTGTTCGTGCCAGCTGCATCATCACAGCGCGTCACCGTAGGAATATGAAAACGCGTCAGCTTCTCGTCGTATTTTCCGGGTCAGGTTACTCTCTGCGTGTGCGATGTTCCGTCTCATAGATACGGGCGCTCGTTGCAGCATCAGGCATGGATGGTCACGAACGGGTGTTGTGAACCATCTCGTTGACTGCCGCATTTTCAGCACATGTTTTTGAGTTGTACACGCGTTCGGCGCACGGCGGGAACACAGTTAACTTGCCCTGGGCCTTCGGGGCCTCACAGGCGATATAGATGCAGACGCCTCTGATGGGGCTAGGCTTAGCACGCTGGCATACTCTCACGTAGTGCGTGTGGTTCATGCATCACGCGCCTGTTCTTCGGCTGGAATAGACCAAGATCGAGGCCGGAACAGCAGTGCGGGACAAGGGGTATCACAAAAACATGCCATGTGAAAAGCCATAGCAACAGATGACAAAGTATGAGAAATAACAGGCGGCAAGCCTCCTGCTGTGGTGGCTGCTGTATGGACGTCAGTGTCGCGCTGGCGACCATCTGCTGGTTGGAAATATCTACTGGAACATGTATCCACTGCGAAGCAGTTCTTTTGCTGCAGGCCAGAGAGCATTCATGCAGCCGCACGGGCAGTTTGCGCTCAAAGACACGAGATGCCGAGTTGAGCTGTCCACCCTAGACCACGGCTCATCATCAAGCTGCGTCGTGTCGCCGTCAGCGCATGCACGTGATGGCGAAATTGGCGAAATCCCCCGCTCGTAGCCGGCTCGGCCGCCCATAAGCAGTCGTCTTTCCCAGAGTTGGATTAGGGAGCTTCTCTGCCGAAGTAAACGCTGCAATGACGCTGTACTCGACATCCATCCCTCGAGCCCTCCCTGCACGGGAAGAACTGCAGCCTCCCATCTGTTTCGCTTACTGCTCTCGCAGCGCTGCCCAGAGGACACTTCTCCTTTTAAACACGATGTCCCAAGGCTCATGCATTGCTCAAACGTTTTGTTCGGCCGCGCATACCCTGCGGTCACCATTCGGAAGATAATCCTCCCAGTGTCATTTTGCCTGCAGGATGCCGGCAACTGGGGTAGACGTTTGCTGTCGAAAAGGTACATGAGGGGTATGCAAGATATGACCTCGTTCTCACGCGGCTCACGGTTGCTGCTCCCGCCTCGTGCTGAGGAAGAGACCATACGTTCCACTTCTGAGCGGGCACAAGCAGCTGGGGAGCTCTTACCGAATACTCTTTCATTTTCGTTTCGCGCGGTTCCGGGCAGACGTTTAAGGGGAAACTGTGTCTTCGGTGACCAAGACAAACTGCTTCCGTTAGGACCCAGGTCTCCGTGATTATTGCTGACTGACGACAAGTGACGCCTGTAGCTGCCGGCGGCACCTTCATCAGCGGCAGGCCTGGACACTTCCGGCTCTCGCCACGCAGCCAAAAAAGAATACTCGCATTCAGTGGATGAAGAGGCTAGATGAGGCAACATCTGAAAGTTGGATATGGGGCTCCACCGCGAGCTGTGCGGGGAATCTGGTATCAGAGCGCCTCGTCGCAAAGAGTTCCTGCCGTCCTTTCTCAGCAAATTTGCATTTTCTGTCAGACGGGTTTCTGGAAGAGAAATGGTACTCTGTCCAACCAGACACTGAGGAGAACTGTCCAGCAATCGGGCCCTTTCGAACTCTTCCTCTGAGGTGGACAGGTTATTATCCCAGCCACGACCGGATGTTGGTATGCAGGTGTCGAACAAATGCACTCCTGTAGCCGCGTGCCATCGCTGACCCGATGCTTCTAACCTTCCAGCGTGGATACAGCCGACCTTGTCCTCGCTAGTTCCTACACGGCCCACCGTACATGTTGATTGCTGAGGGTACAAGTTGCAGAATACTGCGGCAGTTGGAGTCTTGTAGAGTATGTGCCGAAGCATGCCTTCCAGCGCTCTGTGCGTCTTCGGCAGCATGTCTGTTCGGAGGCTACACATCCGAGCTGCGACGTGAAGGGCGACGCATTCGGAGTCTCTCATATGACGGAAGAACAGCTCGCCTCCGTATGGCTGCCAGGAAAAACATGACACGGGGGCGTATGATGCGTCGATTCAAAGCAGACTGCTGGCTGCTGCAAAATGAGCTAAGTCTCCGCAGCACTAACTGTCTCCATAGTGATATTCCATTTTGCCTCCACCCTATTTCTGTAGACAGGAAAGTCACCGATGAACGACTCCACCAATTCCACTGCGTGGATGTACGAATCTTCACGAGCCCCCCCCCCCCCCCCGCGCCATCCTTGCACTTTACAGCTGCACCCACCCCTGAACCGCATCAGTAACACGCCACTTTCCCAGGTGGATCACTACCAACCGGTCGTCGTGCAGCCCGTGCTGCGACACCACCGCCACCGCGGCACCAGCTCCAGCGCAGGCTTCCTCCCGCTGCTGCCTAGAGGAAAATCTTCAAATAAAAGTTCTCACCTGCTGCTCGGGTCTGGCGTACTGGGGCCCGCTGCCCACGACCTCGCGCCACCGCCGACATGGTGCATAAACGAGTCGATTGACCAGACGCCGCTGCGTACGGGGCTTTCGAGAGACAGCAGCAGGATGAAGATCAGGCCACGTAGGACTGAGATCAGGTAAGTCAGTTAGGGAGATATGAGACAGATCACCCAAACTGACAGGCGATTCCGACCCTGGCAGCTCATTTGCAACTTCCTCCTCTTCATCAATTCCCGTTTGGGATGCCGCTTGCATACACCCACTGCCTTCTGACCCGGTTGGCATCCTCGATCGATCTGCCGAGGAACCCAAGTCCGCCACTTGGAACGTTCGGCTGGGTGAAGCATGCTGCCAGTTCACGCTTGGCAGATCAGCCGGGACAGGAGTGCTCACGACCTGTAGTCGTTCCTCTATCTGGGGAATCCCGCTAGCTGCGGTCTCATCAAGAGCGATACTATCCTCCCGGTGCACGCCTACCCTCACCACATCAGCATGACTACCGGCGCCGATTGATGATACAACCTCGCCTGCTCGCTCCCGGTCTCTGCCGTCCGGTGAAGTACTTGCATAGCCGGACGTCATCCCTTCAGTGCCAACTTCGAGCACTCTATCAGCCACGATACCTCCAGTGACCTCTGAAAGAACACACGGCTCCCCAGGTCGAGGTTGTGAACCTACAGCATGCGCCGACCGAGCAAAACTCTCTGAGAAGACAGCCTCGTCGTGGGCCGTAGCGGATGGAGCTGAATTTCCATTGTGCACGCTCTCAATCGATGTGCAATCATCTATCCGCTTTTCGTTAGCATAGCCCCCTTTTCCATTCTTTAGTTGCATCCGCGTGAGGCGGACGAAAACCAGCCGCCAACGTTTGTGCAGCCAGACAAGGATCTCCCCAGGGCTAAAATATGTTAACAAACGCTTATCCGGACAGTAGACGAAGCAGCTGCCCGGCGGGGCGCCAAGGTTGTCGGAAGCTTGATATCGCGGTCCCCTCCGAAACGCACCACACCCTGCTGCCAGTGCTCCTGATAGTGAAAAATCATCCATCGTGGATGCAGTGAAGCCAAAACAAACTCGAGAGTCCTTCGTTTGTGAAACAGGCTCCGGCGGGGGGGCCTGGTTACAGACGCTCCCGTCACAGGATGTGAGCAGAGTTTCCGGTTTCCCACGTGTCTTGGGGGTCCCCGGTTCCCGAGGAAATTTCAAACCTGTCGTCCTACAATGCCGTGCTGAGTCACCTGGCACCGAAGCCTCCACCTGCAGATTGCACCGGGACAGAAGACACCATGAGAGAGCCTGCAAATATATCCTCTCAGGCGTTGCTGCCGCATCCGTGCCTACGCTCCTGAGGGATTAGTATGTAAAAATATCTCACCAAATGCCTCGGGCAACAGCAGGTTTTGCCTGTCTGTCAACAACCCGGTGTCTGGCAGACACCCCGCGCGCCCCTCAGTGGCTTCACCCGCCGACGTCACTCCTCCATAAGGATAGAGGGACCGCTTACCTTGCAGCTGAAGGCAGGCGACGAAGACTCCGGAGTTAGCTGTATCGAAGCC
This sequence comes from Besnoitia besnoiti, assembly GCF_002563875.1. Classification (NCBI taxonomy): domain Eukaryota; phylum Apicomplexa; class Conoidasida; order Eucoccidiorida; family Sarcocystidae; genus Besnoitia; species Besnoitia besnoiti. The sequence continues at coordinate 1,830,695 of NC_042366.1, forward strand.
ATCCCGCAAGCATCCTGGTGAGCCGGCAGATGATGGGCGAACTCGGACCTAGCTTCCTCACCTACTCCATTAGCACAGGAGATGCCGGCCGCGATACTGGTTGAGTTCTCTCTCGCAGCCTGCGGCCGGATCCGCCGACCAGATGCGTGCCCGTAATGGGCGGTGCTACGGAAACGTCTTCCTTTAGACTCTCGAATTCTCCGCCACGACGACAGAAGGCCAGTCAATCTATACTCAGTATCTGTTCGATTCAGCGTCCGAGAACAGAGCACCGCCGCAATCACGTCTTCTGGAATGAACGGCAACAACGGATACAGATCTTCGACATCGAACACGCGGTGCAGCACCATATCCACGAACGGGAAGCGCTGCCGGAAATCCGACGGACAGTAATCTGGACCCTCGGATTTATCCCAGATCTTCTCTGGAAGGCTCCTGTCCTCACTGTGTGCGCTTGCGTCCATCGTAGCTGCACCTGTAGACTCTCTTGGCTGGAGAGATGTATGCATACATGGTTCTATTCCAGAGATTTCGGCCTTCGTGAGAGACTGCTGGAGCACGACGTTGTTTGTGGGCGCGTGCTGCTTGCTGTGCTCCGCACTAGAGGAGACCAGCAGGAACGTCAGAGCGACGCGTGGAGGAGGCCGTGCGCGAGACCAGCAGACCAACGAGCACAGCAGTTGCCCGTTCGTTGTTGACCGCTGAAACTCGAGTATGGAAGGCAAGGTCGCAAAGAGCATCCGATTCAAGCTGTCCACGCACAAGGCGAAAAGAGACGGCAGGAGCTTGTTACAAGGGGATATACCCTCCGATCGCCTGTAACACACGGCATAATCATTGTTCAGTGTCCCTGAGATACCATGGTCCGGCGCTGATTTCCGGTAGGGCGGATCGCTCTGGCTGCCGACAGCGTCTATGCGCCGATGGGCTTCCACAACAGGCCTCCAGTATGACGTGCGTGGCATGTGCGTACGTGTCAGGGCTGATCGACGGCGAGTTCGCGCAGGAGTCAATCTCATAGTTGCCTTGTTCAGAAGGGGACCGTGAGTGCTATTTGCAGTGCATTTCTTAACACTTTGACCGCAGCCACGATATACCAGAATGGCATCTAAGGATGAGCGTACACTCTGTAATCCGCCGTTTCCGCGTCCCTGATTATATGCGCAGGAAGAATGCCTGTTAGAAAACCGAACACCAGCTTCGGTCGATGTGGTGCCGCCACCAATGCTAGAGGCTGGATGGGTAGTCCTTAGGCGGGAATGGCTCGAGGCAACATGCGTTTCAGTGCATCTGCCGCCGGATGGAGTGGCGTGGAGGCCATCCCTACCAGGCTGACGGAGAACCGGAGCAGCGGGTAAGGCGTGATTCCCTCTCGTGCGCCAGGCAGTCTTCGAACGGTTCGTGCATCGTGACTCGACCCGGGGCCTCGGGATAATGAACACAGCCTCCGATGCTGCCGCTACAGCCGCCGGAAGCAAGCAAGTAAAGAATGCATTTATCAGCTCACTGTAAGACGATATCATCCACTCGAGCGCTGCTTGTCGTGCTTGCCAGCAAGTCAAAACAGATTGCTCTTGGTAACAAGATCCGGAAGGCGTAAATGCGTCATTGTGCTTGCCGTGATGGATCGAGTCCATGGTAGCCGCTTGCTCAGGTGTGGTTTGTTTTCGTAAATCTCGCTCCCTTCCAGAACCACCTGCAGCGCCTGCGAGTCCGTTAACCTTTTCCAAGACTAGCTGGTGTTGCTTTCTGAGGATTTCGCGTCTATGGGCAATAGCGGCTAAGAACTCGACGTGTGCATGGCTGTTCGAATAGTCAGTAGCGCCAACATACACAGTCAGAACCCTGCCGGTACCCGGTTCCGAGTCCTGCTTTTTATGCCGCTCGGCTTTTTTTCCCGGTGTGCTCAGAGTGCATCGGCCTCTCAAAGTTTCCATCCAAGAGCCTCGCCGACTCTCATTGTATGTGTCTCTCGCCGACATGCCGGACTGTGGCTCTGCTTTTTGGGCAAGGTCCTGGGGCTGTGATGAGCCACAGACAGGAAACGAGGATGGTCTGATGTATAGGGCCGTGGCGGCACAAATGTAGCACCTCACCTTCCTTGTCGGTGGGCCCGCTTATCCCCACCCCATCTGGATGTGAAATATGGAACTACCGTTGCGGCATGATTGATCCGCGTGCCACGATAGAACTGGCGCTCTGTGGACCTCTCAATCGCAGGTCGAGATTGACTACTAGACAGCAGAACTCACCGTATGCTCCCGTTTGGCAGGCAGTTCGGCCGGTTCCACGTCTCTTGGTGCGCCCTTCGAGCACGGTGAATGTAGGCAGTTCGGTTGCACGTAATAGCGACTGCCACTATGTCTAGCCTGTTTTTGTTCTTCAATTGCTCGCGATCCACAATAGATAACTTGACGTCTGTACACTGCAGTAAACTCGTTGGCAGAGCTCGTCCGCCCGCATGTTGTACTGGCGTCGTTCCTTTGAGACAACAGATACGTCAGGCTTTGGGTTGTGCGTCCATCTTTCATGAGATCATCTGCTTCGCCCCCCCTCTCGCTTGCAGCACTACCTCCAGCTCTTTCGCCTGCGGCAACATACGAGGGGCCCTGAGCAGGGGGCGGGGCTTCGGCTTGAGCGCACGCCCCTTCCACAGGAGATTTGCGTGCATCGTCCGGGAACGCTAGGCAAACGACGCAGCGAATGCAGCACGTCAGGGGCCTTCGATCGTCGACGGGGTCTATTATCCACCAAGGAACAATCAGGTCGCGGTAACTGAGGCTATCGAAATTAACAATGCGAAGCAGCCAAGAATCTGCGTTGAATCCAGCTCTTTCTCGATCCATTTCGAAACGAGTGCAATCATGAGTGGACATCCACCGTAAAGCACATGATTCCACTTTGCGCATGAAAAACAGGCTTACCTTACTGCCTACGTGAAGTCCCACAACACCACCCATTCAGCAAAATTCCATTTTTTCAGAGCATGACGTACATGTATAGTGTTTGAATCAAGGGTGGTGGAGTGCGTCGCCCTAAATAACCGACCTTATCGCCTCTCGAACACACGATGCCGCCTGGCGTTCGGAGATATTTGCCAACGACAGAAGCAAGTGCACGGCTGGTAGCTGGCTGCTGCATTACCCAACTCACAATGCCCCTGAAACAAGTGAGGCAGGGGCGGTGCAATGTAGCAGTATTTGGATGGAGGACATGAACTGTGTAAGGGCGGACCAACAAAATATGGATGCACAAAGCGCGACAACAACACCAGAGCAACCACAAATACATGCAAAAAACGCAGCAGTCAATAATGAGACGAGTTTGAGGCCGTCGAGTGTTGCTGAGACGACTAACTGCGAGTGCGCAAAACACGGCAATCACAGTGCTACGAAGAAGAAATTGATAGCCACGGCTTGCGCTCTTCGACGACTGCCTTGAGTGATAGTTGGATGTGTAGAAAAAATTCAGAAACTGATTTGCACTAGGTATATGCGAAGAAGGGGATCAATTGGGAGTGCCGTAGAAGACAGAACTGTGAGCGAAAAACCTACGTACAAATCAAAGTAATACTTTCTATAACAAAAGATTCACTAGCCCGAAACGACAGCTAAGGCCGCATGTTACGGAGCGACCACGTAAGGGGTAAGACATGCGTTAGCCAAATCAACAGAACTGGGCTGAAATAAAATTGGATAGGCAACAGACACGAAATGACAACGAGGTCGCCCCGGTGAATGGATTTAGTGATCAGACTAAACCCCATGCGGCAGCCAACACTGTCTCGAATGCGATCGTCGACGAATGGTCTTGTAGAAAAGAATGTACCGGAACCTCCCAGCTAGCCAAGGATGCCATGTTCTTTTTTTGAGAGAACCCACATGCACGAGATGCAACAAAGATAAACGTCTCACGACCTCAGGCACGGAAATACTGCTACCCTGGGTATGCTGTCGCAACAACAAACGGTTTGAGTCACCTTAAACTGCTTGCGGTATCATGCCGTCTAGGGGGGCCGGAGGCAAGATGCATCGGTTAATCGTGTTCTGTAGGCGCGTCGATAAACAAAGAAATACTGCGATTTGCGGAACTGCTGTATTGCAATAATATGCTGATGCGTATAGTATACGGAAGCGTATCGTTCCATTTGCAGAGATTTCGGCCAATCAGTGTCCTTGGTACGCGATGTCCCACGATCGTACCTCGACAGGGTTCCTGCTTTACCGCTACTCAGTCTACAGCAGTATCTTTTGAAGAAAAGCCGCGCTGAAATGGTGAGTCATAGCCGCGCCTCTTCCTCCCGAGCAACGGAATGAATGACAGTGCGCGATTCGTATTCGTCCGGAGCCACTGCTATCCAAACTGGGGGCTGGCGACCTTGCTGGCGGACACAACGTGTGCGGCAACTGTGCCTGTGCTATCGCGCAGTCCACGGAGCGCCACGGATCACCTGTGGATCCGATCGGCACTTCACCTTTCAGAAGAGCAGCCCCTGTCGTGCTAGCCTGGGAATCCAGCGTGTGTACCAGGCTTTGAAGCCCGTCACCGACGTGTAGCCTGCCCTCCGCCGTCGCGGGCAACTGACAGCTGCTGCAAGCTGCCTAGACCCTACTTCCGCCCGTCGGGAAGGACGGGTGCGAGCCGGCGCAGGGAAACTTGAGTCGAGGACGCCCCGCCTGTTAGCCTGTTTTCCCTCACATAGCAAGTTTCATGACCAACTCGCGCGTAGCTGCTTCTCACAAAACGTCAACGAAGCCGACGAAGTGAATGAATCCATGTTAATGGTATACGGCGTTGTATGTGTGTGTGTGTGGTCGGAACAAGCAGATGCACTGCATCAGCTGCTCGGTTGGATTCCCGTTTTGATAAACATATGGTTGCCTCTTGAAAATCGACTGGCCAGGAAAGCTGGTTCATTGCCTGGTGACTACAAGGTAGATAAGCTGTTTGAAGATGAGTGAGGAAACTCGCTTCGACAAAGTTGCGGAATGGCCGTGGAGAGTCGCACGCCCGATTCGCGTGTTACATCCCCTTCACTGTGCCAAAAAACCCGTCGACGCTGTCGCTTGCCAACCTGACGGATGCATGCACTGCAACTTCTACAGAAGTTGGTTTCCAGCAACCCCCTGAGAGTTCGGATTGCCAGGTCACCTGAGCGCGTATAACGGCAGTATTAGCTGATAGAGGTTGGGGGCGACGACGTAGGACAACCGTTCAGGCCGATCACCTGAGAACGGGTTGCTTCAAAATTCAGGAGACTGTATGCTCAGGGTAAGCTAGACAAATAATGCGTACTCAAAAGGGCGCAGATCTTCCTTGCATTATCACTCTACCACCCCAAAACGTCATCAGGCGACTTGTGAAACGACCCTCGCACGTTCAAATGCTCTCGCACGTGAGGTCCGCTACAGGACAGAAGACAGAAAAGTCGAGCCAAGGTCGCACGGTCCCCTGGATTGGAGCTTTGCAAGAGAAGCGCCCGGATGATCCGGAAGTTCGCTAATCTTGAACTGCACTGCGAGACATTTTCCCTCTGCCTGCAGCAAGCCAGTCAGGAACAAAACCAGCGCACAGCCATTCAGACTCCGCATCATCCCCCTAGCCCCCCTTCCCCCCTGGTGTAGATACTGCTGGCCGAAGAGGGGTCCCAAGCAAGGGTATGCGAGCCAAACGTCAGCGTGACCTCAGCTGCTACCGAGACACGGTGCTGCCTCGCCGACCAGCAAGATTTAGACCATCAGTCTCTCCCCAGCGGTGGGCACTCTTCACTTTTTTATGCACACACCCGCGCTCGTCTCTGGTATCCACGCGCTTCACTCAGCCCACACATGCGCTCCACGTTTGTGGTATACACCCAGCGCGCACTTACCCTTTGCATGAACTCCCAGTTTCGCTCGAAGAATTCCTTTACGAACGCCTTCCCCTCTTTGCTGTCATTCTGCATGATGGCTGCGACAAACCGCTCAAACTCCTCATCGCTCAAGCGCACAGGCACCTACAGAAAACCGCACACGCCAGACGAGAGATTAGAATGCCTCACCCGCGGCTGCACACGGTGACGCCTCTAGCCGAAGATTTCAAGTCGCTGAGAACGCGGTAGACAGCACAAGAGTAGGCCGCAGTTTGCTCATACACGTGCACACGGATTTACCTGGCCCTGAACATGCGTCTTGATCGGAGGGTGGTGCGCGGAGCCGTTGTTCATCATGACATAGCAGCGTGACGGGAATCTAGACGCATGCGGCCGTTCGCGTTTCAAATTCGCTGCCTGGTGAAGGCCTTTCACAGCCTTTATCCAGCGTCTCGCGCTTGCGTCTCACCTCTGCACTACGGAAGAAATTGAACGATCCCAGCGTGTACGGGCACATCAGCAAAGATGATGGCTGGAGTTTCTGGCCGTCGACAGCCGACACTCGCTCGCCAAGAACGCTGCAGAAACCAAAACAGCACAGACACAACGGTAGACAGACCAGCGTGGGAAGCCTGCGTGTGCGGCGGGAGCGCCACGGGCGAGCCAGGAGGCTACTCAGGACGCGCGTCCGCATTCCTCCAAACTCAGCCGGAGCAAGCGCACCCACTTGCAGCCGCACACAAACCGGAATCACGTTCCTTTCCACAGGATGAAGGGAAGACGGTCTCCTACGGCCTGGCAACGGGGCCCGACCTCTGCTACATCCGCTAAGACTTGGCTTGGCACCTCCGGTTCAGTTTTTCCTTTCCTTGTTCCGCTTCGGCAGTTTCAGACTCCCCGAGTCCTTTGCTTGACCGCCTCGCTCCGGCCCTCGTCTCGCCGTGTCTGACTCCCCAGCTTCCCTCGCATGTGCGCCTTCCTCACTCGCGCTTGTCGATCGTGCGTATATCGCAGGCGAGTCTGCTCTCTGCAATTCGCGTCTTTTCGCTCCACTTCGGAGTCCGCGAGTCCCCTGTCTTACCGGCACATGCCCTTCAGGACTTGATAGGCCGTAGCTGTGTACGTCGCGACTTGCGTCTTCTTGTTGGCGTCGCTGGCGCTCTTGCCTGGGCGACTTGGCGCCGCCGAGAGAAACTCCTGCATCGGCGTGCAACTCGAGAGCCCCTCCCGCGTGTCGCCCCCGGCGAGATCTGTCTGCGCGCGCTGCAACGCGCTCATGCCGGTCCCCGAACTGCCCTCGCCAAACGCCAGAGGATCGAACGGCCTGAGCCACACGCCCAGGACGAGACAATGGAAAACAGTATGCGTCACCGCAACGACAGAGCTACAGTGAGAAAAACATGCAATATATATATTATGCATGTATGTATGTATATGTATGTACGTTTGTATATATGTATGTAGGTCTGTATTCGTCGGCTGCCCTCAGCAGACACCTACACTAGAGGACTCAGCGCGGCAACTGACTCCGACGGGCTCTGCACCACCCACTCGGTGAGCAACGCACAGGAGCTCGCCCGATTCATTCTCCTTATAAAAAGTCAAGTCCACGTCTGGATAGGCATAGAAAGGCATACACCAGGTATGAGCGGCACGCTTCACATGCGAATCTCAGGTCGCTCGAATTGCGAACTCAGACTGCTGCCTGTCTACCTTTTTTCGAAGAAACTCGTCATGACGCCTCGAAGCACGAGGGCGCAGATCTCTGCGGTGCACGCAGGGATCGGCGTGAAGAGCTTTGTGGCTGTTTTTACGTATGTCCGCAAAACGTTCTGGGGGAGGACAGCAGACGACAAGGCATGAGAGCACCCAAATTACGTAAGGAATTCGCATGAAAAAGTGCCCCTACCAAAGCGATTGAGGCTAAAGCGGAAAGCGGAGAAACAGTGTACGGAGTGATGTCCTTCCGCGTATACAATCATTTTTTTGCAGTCCGCGACTCACACTGCATCGCCGTTTCGTCGTTCTTGAACCACCAGAGCGACGGACATGACAATACACATGCAGGCCTCTCTACAGAAGCCAGAAAGCTGCACTCGCCGCGGCCGAGGATCCTCGCCACTACTCGCGGCCCACAGCCTCTTCCGCACAGCTCGACGCTGTATGTATATGCCTATACAAATATATATATATATATATATATTAGCAACATCACTTTGGCTTACATGTGCCTCCATGATTGTGTTGGGGTTTGGCCACCGTTGCGCCTGCAGCAGGGCCGTGACAACGGCCGCAAGGACGGGCCCTGAGGTATATATACACCTGCGCATTTCGTTTAGCGCGGCAGCTGCAGCAGCTTCTTCGTCGTGCTTTTTCTTGGCCGCGGCGTGGTCCTCCTCGCTGTCTGCGCCTGCAGCGCCTTTTCTGTCGAGCGCGGCGGAGGCGGAAGCGACGGCGTCCGCAGCCCCGAGGACGTCGGCGCTTGGACTGCCGGTCTGAGACCCCTGGGGCCGCATGAGGTGCAGAAGCGTCTTCAGCACAGAGAAAAGGGTGTCGGCGAGCGAGTCAGCCGCGTACACCTGGAGCATGTATAGATTCAGGTCGCGCTCTTCGTCTTTCCCGCGGCTGCGCTCGCGGCTCTGCGCCTCGAGAGAGAGCTTCATCTGACTCGTCCTCTCCCACTCGCGGTTCAGGCGCTCCACGATGCCCTGCACGCCGCGCTGGAGAAACAGCGTGACCAGCTGAACAAACGCAGAGACACCCAGACGCACCGACAGCGCAAGCGTGGGCGAGACGCGCGGCTAACGCAGCTTCACCGAAAGAGGCGCAGACAAGCACGAGGCTGGCCAGAGAGCGAAGCACGCAAAGAGCGCAGCAAAGCACGCGGGAGACACCAGGCGAGAGACAAGACAGCGCACCGAGCCGCAGAATCCGCGCCGGTTCTCGGGTTGCGTCTTTGTGGAGCTCGACTCTTTTTTGTTCTGTCCTGTTCCCTTTCCGGTTTGTCCGCATGCGCACTCGCCAGACCTGTTTGGCGGGGTACGGCGGCTGGGGAGGGAGGTTGAGAGGGTCGACCAGCGGCATCCAGAACAGGCGGAGTTGCTGCTCGAGTTGGTGTAGCGGCAAGAATGCGACGGGCGCGAAGCAGGCTTTTTCGAGGAAGTCGTCCAGGTTGGGCAGGACGTAGAAACCGTCTGGGACTGAGCAGCAGGCCCCAAGCAGGCGATAGAGAAGGCAGCGCAAGTGGTAAAGGTGCCGGCGAATGAGGCGAGTCGAGCTCTTGGCGTACGCGCTCCCCAGAGGGGTCAGATCCGCGGGCGTCGTCAGGAGGCCGCACGCCGACGGCGCGTCCGTCGCACCCGAAGCGAGAGCGGCAGGCGGCGCGGGGAACGTGAGCGCGACCGCCTCGAGAAGCGCAGAGGGCGTGAAGGAAAGCGGCGTGTGTCCGTGGAGAGAGAGGAACTCCTCCTCGCCCAGCGTAAAGTGCGCGCGGTACGCTGGCCAGCGCAGCGCCACCTGAGAGCGACCGCGCAGCGCAGCGAGCAGAGATGAGCGCAGGCGCTTGACACACCCGCACTCGACGCACAGCCGGCGGAGACAGCGAGGCGCCGACGAGCCACCGAGCCGACTCAGTCCCCAGCCAGAGGGCGAAGGACCTCAACGAAGCTGCGCTCCGCCGCGCGTGGGTGTGGAAAGCAGGAGGCACGAGCAAGAGCGTGGAAACTCGTAAACCTCGTAGTGTGCGGACTGTTCACGCCTCAACGGTGGCCTCACCTCAGGGTGCCACAGCTGCTGGAAGGCTTCGACCAGTTGGAACAGGACCGGCGCGAGTTCGCGGATGAGTGAGGCGAGTGGATGCCGCTTCGGCAGAAGAGAGACGCCCTCGGCGCCCGCGACCTGCGAGGCCGCAGAAGCTTGCATCAGGTCTTTGATCGCCGCGCTGAACGAGTTTTGTGCGCAGTCCTGAACCGACGCGTAGGAGGAAAGTGGAGGCGAGACATCCACCAAGTAGCCGCCCGCGCGGGCGGCCGCCGGATCAGACGGCAGCGTCGTGCGCTTAATGCAGCTCTCGAGTGCGGACAGCACACGCGCCAGCGAACGGCTGAGCGAAAAACAGACAAAAAAAACCCGAAAACGCAAATCAGCCGCCACGACGGAAGAACACAGCGGCCGGCGCCGAACGGCAGAGGAGCCTTCCGCACTAAACGCGACTTCGGCATGCTTGCGCCGCGCACGCCAACAAGAGTCGCAGGGCATGTGCCGCAGAAGATAAAACATATCAGCGACGACAGGCACTCGAGACCTCTGGGCAGAGCGGCACGCCGAACGAGGCAGAGCACCGCAAGCGGGGCGGCAACGATAGAAAATAGACAGGAAGAACGGAAACGACGAGGGCGCGACTCACACAGGTACGACAACGCGCCTCCTCGCTGAAGCACGACGCTGGAAGCACCACACCGACTGCCTGCGCGCCGCGGTCGCGACACCACGATCCTTGCGGAGCGTGCGACGAGGCGTCACAGACGTCCTCGCACGCGCACGTTTGTAGCACGAGAAGAGTTCCGTCCTAATGTGCATTTATTTCTTCCTTTCAGTGAAATCGTCGGATTGGTGTGCCCGTTCTCGAGGTTGCTGAAGCCACCAGAGGCCTACCGCTGCGTCGTGAGGACGTCCTCGTCTGCGCCGGAGAGCAGCGCACCGCCGTCTGCCGCTTCGGTCGGATTCTTGTAGGCGCCCGGCGTCCGTCTGTCCCCCAAGAGGAAGAGCAGCAGGCCGACGGCGCGGGCCGGCGTCTCCTCTCCGTCGCACTTGCGGCTCTCTGCGTCGCTTGTCTGCGGCGGCGCCTCCGCCGTCTTGCTGGAGCCGAGTTTCTGACTGAGGAGAAGCAGCTCTTGCACATACGGCCGCACCAGGGGCAGCGTGTGCTCCTGTTGCAGCTTGTAGATTTGACACGCCGAAATCAGGGAAACCAGCGACTCAACGAGCAGATTCTTCTCGGTGTCCTGAAGCTGCAGCAAAGAACGCACGCCAACCCTCGACAGGCCTGCAAATCAAACAATTCTGCCCTCCTAAAGCGCACCACTCTGCAGAAGGTGCGCACCGAAGCACTCCAGCTCCCACCTCAGCCGCATCGGCCGACCGCCCTGAATCGACAGCCTCAACACCAAGGCATGCACACAGACATTTGCACGAACAGACGTATGCAAATACCCATATATCTATACACAGACATTCACGCAAAGAGGGCATACTTACGTAGCGGCATCATGCGGAATACAAACAAGCACGTTAGAACAAGATGCACGAAGATGCGTCAACGCGCAGACGCTGGTCACGCGGACGCACGAAAGAATCGCCTCCTCGCTCCACTTGAGCGACAGCCTGACTCCCTCTGGACTCAGCCGCCAGTCTCGCCGCGGAGGGCGCGCGTCGCCCTCACAGGCTCGTGGCGAGCCGCGGGCGGGGAGAGAGGTTTCAGCTTGAATTCGAAGACACACCTGGGCTTGGTGCGCCTGAAGGCGGCCCTGCACGTGCTGCAGCATCATCTGCAGGTAGTTCTTGAGGACTGAAGGACAAGCGGTGCACATAGAAATCAGCGTGTAGAGCGCGCGACGCCGACAGAGGTAAACCTGCTGCTCAGCCGTCAGCGGATACGCGCCGCTCCCGCTGCATGCGCTCGCGGACGATGTCGACGCCGGCGCCTCCGCCAGAATGCTGCACACGCAGAGAAAGAAATGCACCAGGCGCGCGTTGAGGCCGCACAGTCTTGGGGCAGAGGCTCCACACGTCGCGCACAGGAGGGCGAAGCGCCCACGCCGACGCGCGGGAGCAGAGACAGCAGACGCAGACACGCGGCCGCAGGAGATGTTCAGATGCGCGTCGCACACAGAAGCCTCGCTGGCGCCACTCCCAGGCTGCTGACGATGCGGAGGGGGTCGGGGGGTCGGGGGTCCGGGGTCGGGGGGACCACGTAGGTGTCTGTCTGGCATGGGAACACGTACCGGCGGAAGAGCAGGTCGAGGACGGCGGGGACCTTTACGTGTTTGTAGTTGAGGAAGAAGGCGCAGCTTGCGATGAACTCGAGTCGCCTCGCCTCGAGGAGGTAGTCGTAGAGGCAGGTACTCTTGCCGTCTGCGTCGCCGTCGCCGTCGAGGGCGAGTTGCGAGGCGCCGAGGACGTCGGGGGAGGAGGTCTGTTTGACAAAGGCGGCCTGTTGGTCAGCAGGAAGTCGCCCCGAAAGAATGGCGTCTAGGTCGACCAGCTTCAAGTCGAGGAAAGCCTGGAAGAGCGACGCGAGCTGCGCCTCCCACGGCGCGTCGCCGGCCTGCGCAGGCAGCATCCACTCGACCGCGACGGCCGCGGCGGAGGGCGTCGCGGAGGACGCGCCGGCGCCCTGGATTGCCACGTAGGTCAGCGTGGCAGACTTGAGGCGCTGGACGCAGGACTCGAAGACCGAGAGCGCCGCGTCAAGCACCAGGTACGCTGGGCAGACCCACGGCTGCTGCTTGTCGGGCAGCATCGGGCGATTCTGCGTCTTCAGCACTAGCAAAAAGTCGGAGAGCGAGCCGCGCGCGTGGAAAAAGGCATGCCCAACTGCCACCTGCGCGAGCGCCGTCAGCTCCTCCGCCACGCGCCGCGCGCTGTACGCCGTGAACGACAGCGACAGCCCCAGAGGCAACAACGAAGACGACTTTATGCTCGCGTAGCGCGCCGCGAAGCCTTGCAGCGCGTCGGTCCCCAGGTCGTCTTCCGCCCCGCTCAGCTCCGCCACCTGGCGACAACGCACGATCCCCGCACAATGACAAAAAACAGTGCACCGACAACCCTGCAAATTGATGCAAAAACAGAGAGCGAGAAAGAGGGAGGAAGAAAGGAGAGAGAGGAAGAGAGAAAGCTGCGGAAGCTGTCTAAACTGACGCATTGTCATTCCTCACTTCACTCTGTCTCTCCCTCTCTTTCTGCTTTTCGTTCAGCGCGCCTCTCCGCCCGCGGCGCTGCCGCCCTCTCCCTCGTCGCCCTCGGCCGCTTCCGCCTCGCTTCGTGGCGAAGCAGAATCTGTCCCTCTGCGTGTTTCCTGCCCTGCCTATCTCCTCCCTCTGCGGAATTCCCGTTCCTTCTTCTGCGGCTCGCTCTCCGCGCCGCACGAGCGCCAGCGTTCTGCGTCCGCGCCCACGCGACTCCCGCCCCGAGTCTCTGCACTTACTGTCCAGTACCAGGCCTTGACAGCCTGCGGGTAGCGACCGACCGGCAGCAGCGCCGCGAGCGGCTCCAACAGCGGGGAGATCCAGCTCTCCTTCCCCTTGTTGCCGGCGGCCTCGGCCTCGTTCCAGACGAGCTGCAACCCCTCGGCGTGGCGGCGGACGGCGAGCAGACAGCCCGCGCGGGCGAGCGCCGCAGGAGCCTCGGTTGTTTGCAGCAGTTCCACGACCAGCCGGTCGAGCAGTGTAGAAAAGGAGGCCGCGAAGGACGCGGAATTCGCGCGCGACGGCGCCGAAAAGGCCTGATCGCGGCCCTGGGTGGCGTCGACGCCCAGCGGGGCCAGCAGCGCTGGGTCGCCGACGCGGAGCGTGCGCAGAAAAAGGAGCGAGAGGTAAGACTTCAAGTCGAACCAGACGGGGAAGGTCTTCTCGCGAAACTGCTCAAGCGACTGGCGATACAGCGCCTCGATGGACGCTGACGCGCTCGGACTCAGCTCGCGCGCGAGCGCCTCGCACTGCAGCTGGAGGAACTCCTCCTCTTTCTTATTGCGAAACGCCGAGGGAAACGTGGAAGAAAAAAACTGAAAACGCTTGAAAATCGCCGTAGACGCCGCCACGCCCGCCGTCGCAATCTTCAGAGATGGATGCGCCATCAGCGGAAGAATCGCGCCATGCCAAAGGAGAGAAAGTGTGACGGGATCCAGATGCCTCAAGAGCTGCACAAACGCAGGCCACATGGGTCGAGACATGGAAAAGATCCAGTCGTCGCATCTCCGCCACTTTCTTCTGCAGGTAAAAGCCCCTACCTCACACACAATCAATCCCCCTTGAGGAAACTGGTAGGCGAGAACGGTGAACAGCATCAAATGACATGTCGACATGCAGACGCAGGTCAGCACGCGACGCATCGTGATCCACCTCGTCAGAGTGACGGACTGAAACACCCATATGAGGACGGCAGACACACCTCCGCAGGCGCCTGCGTAGCCGTGGAAAATATTTAGACGACGACACAACACATATATGTGAGGCGTTGACTTCAGAAGTGAACTCTACAACATGTGGTTAACCCATCGCTCAGCATCCACGCGGGGCAAAGAAAAGGTTTATTCTCGTCGAGACGAAGGAGCTTGGCGAAGCTCTCTCCTGGCTGAGGACTTCGCTGTCAGCAGATCTCCTCTCACTCGTGCTTTCTATCTGATTGCATGCCTGTCCACCCGCCTCCGCACTGCAAGCTGACTACCCTTATCGAGCATTGATTCCTCGACTCTCTCGTCTCCCGCCCGCGTCTACCTGGTCCGCGCAGGCCTCGCACAAGTGTTTGATCATCTCTGCAATCGTTACGTCCAGTTCAAAGCCCTGAGACGCAGAAAACAAAAACGAAAAACGGTGAAGGAACGGAGTGGCACGCTCTCCAATCGTTGGACGACGTCGCGAGCTTTGGCAAGTCGACTCGAGCCAACAGAGAAGCGTGAGCCTATGCGCCAACGCGTACAGTGGAGACAGGACGTGTGAAAGAATCTTTCTTCTCGCCACGTGGATTCACCAAAACTCTCTCTACCTCCAGCGCCCCGTCAGCGGGCTCTGCGTCTCCCCCCCCTCCCCCCTCCCCTCCGCGCACGTGTGCCTTCGTCGCCTCATTTGTCCTCCTGGCGACACTCCCGCTCTGAGTCGGTCGCGAGCGGAGTCTCGGTTTGCCGTAGGGGATCCCCTTCGGCAAACCGAGACAGGTTCTCCAGAGTTCTCCTCACCTCCGGATCCACTTCGAATTGGTGGTTTGCAGTGTGGGCCATCGCCGAGGCGACCAAGTAGATGACGCAGTGAATGAAGGAAGTCAAGTCCTCCGCAGGTACGGAGTCGATCGCGGGTTTCTTGCTGCGCTTCTTCGCCAGTCCGCCCGCGAGCACGTCGAAGGTCTGCAGAATCTGGGGACGGCAATCCTCCAGCGCGCCACCCTGACCGCCCTCCTTCACCAGAGAAAGCAGAATGTCGCGGTAGCGCAGGACCAGCGACACGTCCACGACGCCTGCCAACTCGCTGAGACGCGGCAACGAAAGAAAAACACGAGGTGAAGCAGCACCAGAGAGAGAGGAAGGCAACACGGCGGGCAAGGCCGAGACGCGCACCGCAGTCACACGACTCGAGCGAAACCACGGAAGCCACGCGCAGCCCAGGCGACGACTCCGCGAGCGCAGAAATCCGATTCGCGGCGGTGATAAGAAAATCGGAGAGGCACAGCTGGGCCACAGGGGAGACACCTGCGCAGGCCTAAAACAGGCGCTGATGCTCGGTGCCAGGGAGAACTCAAATGAAAACGCAAACGGCGTCCCTGCTAGCGCGCCGTTCGGGGGCGCTGTGGACTTCGAAGCAAGGTGGGAAGGCGATGGGTTCGTGTATTTGCTACAGTCTGTAGTGGAGCTGAATCAACGCATGCGAATCCGCGAGATCCTCAGCGGGGACGTGCCGCTGGCCGCGCGAGAGAAGAAACACACCAGACGCAGAAGCGTGGCCTCCATCAGGCGAGGAACGCCAAGCAGAGCCTAAAACTGCGTGTGTTTTTTGTTCTAGCGCAGGAAGGCGCGACCGAGCGGCTGGTCTCTCGCACGAAATGACCGCGCTGGACCTTGATAACAAGAGAAGAAGCGGAGACCCAAGGTCGTGCTCACCGTAGGAACTCGACAATGAGCGTCCGCAGATGGCTGACGTGTCGGTGCTGCTGAAACGCCCCGAGGAAGACGCTGAGAGACTTCAAAAGGTACTCCACGGCTCCCTCCAGGCCCTGCGCAATCTGGAGGCGTCGCTTGAGCGGCATGCTCGCTCGTGTCTCTTCCTTTGCTTCCTGCGATAGCTCGCGAACGAGGCCGAGAAGAACGCACGCGGCCGCAAACGCTTCGTCGTTTTGCCGTTCGAGGTCTTGGTCGCCCTGCCGGGCGGCGCTGGCAGCCACCACAGAAGAGCACTGTCGCGAAAGAGGCTCGGCGCCGACGCGGGTCGCCTTCACGACGAGACAAGGCAGAATCCCTGGCCATTTCTGCGGCCACTCTCGCTGGCAAATCGCGTTCAGCACTTGCGCACACTTCATCCGAGACGCGTGAGTGTTGAGCGCAAACGCGTTAGATTTGCCGTCCTTCGCGGAGTCGATATGCGGTGTATGTACACCTGACAGGATGGTCTGGGGCGGGAGTTCAGCCAGCGGCGCGAGGTCAGCGCCCACGATGACCGACAGAATCGACCTCTTCAGTGACAGTTTCTGGTTTTCGTTCCATGCGCCGCCCTCCCACTTCTCCTGAATGCCCTGCAGCAGAACATTGAAGCCGACGAACTGCGCCGCGGCGAAAAAATCATCTTTCTGTTGGTTGTACTGGAGCAGGACGAGCGAGGGGTCCGCCGTCTGCGCCTTAGCGCGCTCCAGCGCTCCTTCAATGAGAAGTGGAAACGTGCGCGACTGCGGAAGCGTCAAAGACGGGAAACCCGGATTCCCTGTCAGGAGCCACTGCACAATGCCTTCGAAAGCAGGAGAATTCGTGGTCGACAGGAGAAATTCTGTGGCGCTGTACTCTCCGTCGTGCGACGAGGCCACTGCGTTCACAGTCTGCTGCTGGAGAGACGCGTCAGCCCCCTCCATGGTGTCGAGAAAATCGAGAGACGAAACAAATCGCGGTATGATTCGCTGACTTGCAGTCAAGGAGCGCCGAAACGCGACAACAGGGGGACTGATGTTCAAAAACGAGGCAAGCGACAATCGAGACAGAGATACAGCTTAAATGGAAAACATGAAGACAGACAAAACCTCGAGAGTCACGTGGCTGCGGCAAACGATGCGTTGATACGCAGGTGAACCCATACACACACGCACGCCTCCACAAATGTAGTAACAGGGATTCCTGTAGCTAGTGCTCTAACCAGACGCGAAGAGCGTGGGGGGAGAAGCGGAAGAAGAGAACGACGCATGCAGGGCGTTTCAGTGGACTTTCTGCAGAAGAAATAACGGAGGAGAAACAACGAATCAGAGGGGAGAAGACGACGAAGAAGGACTCAGGAAACGACAGCGAAGACGGGAGTCGCGAACGCACAGAAAAGGAGGGCAACTAGATGGCGGCACCGGTCAGCAGAGAAAGCCAGGAGCGCGACGAAAGTAAGAAGACAACCAAAAGTAAAGCGGCCGCCGACGAAACATAGGGGGCTGGGGCGACTGTGCAGCAGGCGCTTGAATAACTGCTGCGTCCAGCCCCCCCTCGAGGCAAAAGCGAACGACGCAGTCCGCAGAAATGGCGCACACCTTCGTGAGCACGTTTGCTCTTTCACTAAGGAAAGAGATGTGCATCGAACTGGCGCGAGGAAGGGGTTAGGCCAGCAACAGGACGTCGTTCCCTTCCGCTCTCCACAGAGGTCACTTTCTCCTCATTGCGCCTCGAACTGAGGGGCGCGAAGCTCTCTTCACCCTTCTCCCTCTTTCTTCCAAAGTGTATCTACACCGCAGAATTTCAAAGAGGAAGTCCCCGTCCTTCAAAGTAGCTCTCGGAGGCGAGTTTCCACATCGCTCCAAGCTCGTGACAATCTCTTTTTCTGCGCATGTATCGCGGGAACGGTCGTAGCGCTTTACCGACAAAAACGGGGCAAGAGGGGACACGGCGAAAAAAACGAAGCGGAGAGTGGAGAGCAAGGCTCGACGTCGGAAAAAAAAAACAAGCAGTACAGATCGCAGAGAGGAGAGGAGAGGTATTAGGGGGGCGGACAGAAGGTCCTTTTCGCATGAAGCGTCGATGAGTAGAAGCAGGAGAGAAAAGTTTGTCTGCGCGGCCACACTCTGCACGCGCGCATGCGTGTGGAGACCACAGAGGAACAGTTTCCAGTTGCCACCGAGCAGGGAAAGTCTACAAAAAAGCTCGCTGCCAGGGAGAGAAGCTTCTCCGACCCTTTAGGCCCTGTGTCGCTCGTGGGGTATGCCACAAACGGAGGGACTGGACGTCTCACCCTACGGCTCAGCCCACGAAAAGGAAAACAAGAACACAGGCGCCGAGCCTGGGGCTGGCGGCTTTCTGCTAATGCCCCTATGCGCGGTTATCAGGTCCCCAGAACATGGAAAGCTCCGCAGCGGACGACGATGTGTTGAGTGTAGACGGCTCATAGGCTGAAGAATTATATACGTAGCCCGCTCAGTGTATGTGGCTACGGGGATGGGGGGGGCGCGCGGCGAGTCGTGGCGGAAAACACGTCGGTCGCTGGGAGGGCAGATTTCTGCAGAGTCTGGCATACAGTGGAAGTGCTTGAGTCAAGAGTGGCAAGAGGCGCTATCCTGCCTCGCGCCGCCAGAGGGACGGAGGCGTCCTACTCTCGTGGTAAGTCCCTCGCAGCCCCTCAAACTGGTAACTCAATACACGTTCCTGCCTAGATACGCTGCGTGCCGCTCTTTGCAGCGGCTTCGCCCTATCAACTTTATGAGACAGGGACGCCCCTGGCAGCGTGGCTTAGAATCAGGTCATCTGGCGACACCCACCCATCCAGACTGAAGGCCTAGCGATGGAAGCCAGCTGAACGCTCTGTGCGCGACTTGTAGCCTAAGGTTTCTCAACCGCAGCGGAACAAACATCCCCTTCGCGAATCCCCTGCCTCGCTCTCAGTGTTGCGTAGACTGCACTCGGCCTTCTCGTGTTTTACTTAGCAACGGGTGCTGTGCTAGGCCTCACGTGCCTTTCCGCAGGCGAACGCGAAGGAGGAAAACAATGGCTCAATTATATACAAATATATGAATATACGCATCAGGGAGTATTGCATGGTCGAGAGCGCCAGCCTGTCACGTGAACCCTGCGCCAGCCCTGTCTTGGGAGCAGGCGACCGCGCGTGAGTTTTCTGTCTGTGAAGCTGAAGGGGTTGGAAGGATGCGAGGGCAGTAGGACGCAGCCCATCGGCAGGCAGGAAACGAAATTCACGCCCTCCCGGCGACGCCGCAAAAGCTTTCACGGACTTGGCGGCTAGCACAGGGAACACCTCCTCATAGCCGTCGTGCTGACGGCATGCGGAGGCGCCTACAAAGCTGTGTACCGGCGAGACGCAGACCGGAAGGCGGCGTAAATCAGTGTCCTTTGAGATTTGCACAGAGAATTAATGGACTCCTGTATGTGCGTAGGAGCGTTCACCACAACACGAGAGAGTGTTTCTCGTCCCTTCGATATGCCATAGCGAACAGAATGAACCCGAGGGAAGCGCGAATCGCCCTCAACTGTCCAGCGTGGAGCCCCGGGGCGAGCAGTTCTCAGGTGTGCGCACAGGAAAGATGATAGAGGGGCAGTCAGGGTCAAGAGACAAATACGAGGGACACTTTGAAGGCGCGCCGAACAAAGTTCAACGCGTTCATGGTATTCGCTGTGGCGCTGATTCTACCGGTAAACACATCAAGCAAACGCTCTCGTTTCTTCCTATAAAGGAGAAACACAGAGCCCGTTCGGCCAACTCCAGCACGCATGCACCAGAGCATTTAGTTGCTCATTCATCTTGCCCGCCCCCCCCCCCCCTCTCCGCCTTGCTCCTCAGGTTCCTGTTTCTTTGCATGGAGAGAAGGCGCTATCCAGTATTTTCTTCTCAGCCAGCAGCAGCGACGGGGCAACGCAGAGTGAGGCCGCTTACGATGGAGGCGGAGTCGTCCACGAGGCCGGGATCGGGCCTTGGTCGGAGACGATTTCCCTGAAGCGGGAAGCGAGCAGCGGAGCAGGATACTACGCATCAGGAGATGCGAGTGTCGACCTCTCTTCAGAGCATTCTCCCAAACATCACTAGGAGAACGCAAGCGCATGCAGCGTCCCGCGAAACTCAGCTCGTCTACCCGCCGAGGTGAGTAAAAGTCGACGGAAAGAGTGGACGTTCCGCGGGCCTGGATGGCTCCACGAGACGCCTTCCAAGCGTCGGCGCCCAGGCGCCACATCTGTGTGGGTTATAGGGTTTTAGGTGCCTTTGTCTGGGACGAATAAATACACGAGTTAACGACAAAGTAACTCCCGATCCTACTGCCCGACTTGAGGCTTGTTTCGGATTGATCAGACGTGCATGCAGAAGTGCCTGCAGAATCGGCTTACCTGTGACAGGTCCACGTGCAGAGGACAGCCTCGGGGCTCCCGATGCCGGCGCCGAGAGGATCTCCCGCGGGTCCGAACCAGTGATTCTGCGGCGCGCCAGTCGTCCGCGCGCGCAGGCCAGCGTACGTCGTCCCGTTGACGGTGTTGGCCAGAATCAAGTTCTGGAACGTCGGGTCTCTCGAGACCACGGCCGCCGTGAGGTGATGCTTCATCTGCTCAAGCAGGCGCAACAGGTCCTGCTCTTCTCCCGTCTTCCACTCCGTCACAACCTGAGGGCAGCAGACCAGAGAGCCGCGAGGAGGCCGGAGGTGACGCACGCAAGCGAGAGAACCCAAAGGGGGGACGGCGACAGCGACAGCGCCGACGCAGACGCGAGACTCAGTGAATCGCGGAAGAGACCTGTCAGCGAGCGGGTCACGGTCCGACGCCACCAGGCAGCGACCATCCCCCACATGCATGTGTTTAGCAAGATAAGTGTAAAACACTGCCGGCGCATGCTTGCGAGGCTTAGTCGAGGGTGCTCACGAAAACAGTTGGCACGCTCTGTGTGTGTGCGGATGCTCTAGGCTCAGGGGTGCGGACGCTGAGAGACGAGCTGCAAGGTTTCGGCGGCCGCCCGGCGCGTGCGTCGTTTGGCATGCACCAGCGCCGGGTGCGTCAACCTCCTCTCGAGTCCTGTCAAATATTTTGAGTTTCGCTCTTTCTTACTTGCACAGGCCCGAAAAGCTCCGTAGTGGCAAGCTCCAGATTTTCCTTGTTCATCAGAATCGAGCCCAGGGGAACGAAGACGGCAGTGGGCTCGTAAGCGCCATACTTCGCCGGGATCGCGGCGGTCGTCGCATTCTGCACGGCCTTGCCCCCAAACAGGAGACAGGCGTTGGGCAGCTTCAGCAAGCTCTGCAACACACAAACGAGCCAAGCGCCGGAGCGTCTCAAGTAGGACAAGCTGAAAAGTGCAAGTGTCTCACCGCAAAACTCAGCCCACCAATCGGCAGGTGCAGACGGGAAGAAAAAACATCTGCAGGTCAGTATGCGGTGGCTGGCTCCACGTTTAGTCTGTTCAGACTGAACGTAGCAGTATCGCAGTTCTCATGGCCGCAACACAATCCAGCCTCTGTAACTTGAGCCCTCAGTCTAGGGCCAGAGAGACACGGAGCCAAAAAAACGAATTCGACGGGTAACCATGACAAGCTGTGTGGGGGCCAGCTGTCCGCCGCCCGGGGAGGTTCTCAGATGCCCGCGGCTGAAGCAAACTCACCACGGAGGCGCACATGCACTAGGGCGACAGCCAACACTATACGTACGCCTAGTGGGCGACAAAGTACGAGAGAGAATCAGGATCGAACATCTGCGATGCCCATTTCGCCTCATGCTCGGCATATTCACGCGCGAAGAGGGAGGCACCTACGTCGACGTGCTTCTGAATTTCTTCATTGGAGTGCGACAGGACTGGGCTGAGAGTCAGGTCGTCGTAGCTGCGGCGACTGGCCAACTCCTTAAGCTTCTCAAGCAAGCCGAGACCCTTCCACGACGAGTGGAAAGCGAGAAGAGACTGCGCGGAGCACTTTTGGCCTGAAAATAAGACACACTCTCTCGAAACAGCTCCCAGTTTCCCTACAGCGGCCTTCGCTGCCTTCAGGAACCGCCGCACGAGCCTCTCAGCTGGAACACGCCTACACGTTGACATACATACATTTACAGATAAATACAGACGCATGCGGGTGCAGATACGCAGGCGAAGGCAGCTAGACGAGCATGCAGGCTGTCGGCCATGGAGACCGTGAAAGCAGGCCGGGCACGAGTATATAAATAATGTCCGTCATGTGTTGCGTGTCCAGGGGGACAGAAAATCGTAACTATGCATCTGAGGGCATGGATTGGAGCGTACTCCGCTGCGCGAATGTGCGCACTCCCCGCGCGAGCCCGAAGAGCTACCTGAGAGCGCGTAAGCATCCTGGTCGCATTGCCACGCCACATAGTCCACGTCTTCGGCCTTCGCCTCAGGCCCAAGAATCTTCCAGTCGAAGCCAGCGTCCTCGACCTTGACGCGGCCCTTGAGCAACTGAATGAGGTGTTCGGCCGTCGCCGAACCTCCTGAGGGCGCGGAGGCATCCACAAAAGGCCGCTAGTTAACCCAGGGAGCTTCTTTTTGCGTGTCCTGTCCGGGGTCCCAAGTGAGAGACTTCAGCGACGTTTTCGGGTATTTTTTCGGACCTGAGGCGCAGGACTTACCGCCGCAAACGATCGGTGAACCGTCTAACTCGTCTGCCAGCGGGAGAGTGCCACCCGAGCAGCAGCGGCGAGCCGCATTTTGGGGTTCGCCTTAGGGCTTCGTCTCCTAGCGGTTAACCGCTCCGCCCTCCGAGGGACGTGCAGGCCCCCAGAAATCGAGATTCCCATATCTCACCTGTGAACTGAAGCAGCCGCACAGGCGCCTTCGTCAGCAACTCCGACACAACAGGGCCGCGCGTGTTGAGCAAGTCAACGTCTTCCATCGGCATGCCGCAGTAGTGAAGAAGCCTGAGCAGTCAAAAAGCAAAAACGAGGAATCTGTGAAACGTACCGACTCCCGCGCGACGCGAAAAAAAAAGCGATTCGCCAGAAGAACGAGCGAGACACACGCGAGCAGCGAGTCAGAGATCCAGACCGTGGAAGCTGCTGGAGTCGTCTGCGTAAAGGCGAGTGGGAAGTGTACCTGAGGAACTGTTCAACCGGAAGAGCTTGCGTGGCCTCAGTCTTCACCACGGGTTTGTTGCCGACCATCACGGCGGCCAGGAACTGCATCACTGGAATCTCCAGAGGGAAGTTGAACGGGCTGACAACAGCCACGGGGCCAAAAGGCCACCTGAGAGCAAAGCGAAGGAACCAGAGAGTCGCTCCCCGTCACATGGCGCCTGATCTGCAGACGTATCTCAGAACGCGTGAGCCACCTATTCCTGGTTCTCGTATGCGAAATCGAGGACGGCAACACTGCAGTAACGACCCAAAGCCGAGTCACAGACCCCAGAGGGAGAGGCTGGAGATGCGGAAGGGGGGGGAGGGGGAAGGGGGAGGGAGACGGCTGGGGTGGTCAACTGACAGACAGGAGGCGTGAACATACGTGGTCGTAATACAGAAGTGAACGTATATATACATAAATGCATACATATATATATATATATATATAAGCTTCTGTACGACAGATGCGAGCGGGCAGCGGGGCACTGTTGCCGCCAGACACACAGGGACTTCGGCATGCGGGCAGAGTGTAGACTTCCTGAACAGGCCGCGACAGGACTCACCTAAAGCCGTTGGAGAGCTGACCGGGGTGGTCGCCGGGTACGCTGAAGCCGCGCGCCAAGAAGCGGATGGAGTCGCCCGAAAAGTTCTCGCAGAAAGCGCGGACGACGCGAACTTCGCCTGCAGCCTTGCGAAAGACAACGGAAGAAGATCTTCCGCAGCAAAGAACATCTAGACACCGCCGTCGGGAAAGTTGCCTGACTGGAGAAAGGCCGGAATCGCGCGTACGGCGAAGAGTCCCTGAATGCCTCACAGAGCGCGTTTTTACAAGTCCCAGATACGCATTTGAGAGAGCCGCATCCCCGGAAGTCGGCAGCCGCGAGTCCTCCGTGCAGAGGCGCCCTTCGCTGTGAGGCCTTCCGCTCTACGTGTGAGATCCATCCCGCAGTTGTCCGGGGTGTTTTCATACCTGCTTGTAGCTCTTGGGGAAGGTTCTCAGAATGCATCTTGTGAAGAAGTCAAAGACACGCTCGTCGTGAAGCATGGATGCGGTCTTCTGAAGGATTTGGCCATACAGCACGTAGCGCTCCGGGTTCTTCAGGGGGTTGTGGAGGCCGCTTTTGGGGACGGCTTTGAGCGACGCAATGAACGGCTCGAGTTCATCTCCCTACGGAGGAAAAGATACGCTGGTGCAGAGCGAAACGGTGCAGGCGCTGGCCCGGGTCGGTCTGATACGTGAGAGCAGCCGGAGTCAGCTGCGATGCAAACGTGCTAAAAAGATTCATAGCGATTCGTGTCTCACGTCTGTCCCACCTCTGTTGCTTCGTCTGCCTCACAAGCCTTGTTCCAACAAGGTGCTGTAGGATGGAGCCCCGCGTGAGATGGATTTCCCAGCGTCTGACCCTTGCCATCGTCTCTCGTCTTATCCCTTTTTCCGCTCCGACAGCAACCTGCGCGGCGGAGCGTCGGTTTGGTGGTTCAGGGGTGATCGCCTTCTGGGGGGCGTCGTCGCCTCGCTGCACGAGTGCATCCTCGCTACCCCACTAACTCGATGTTGAACGCTGCCACAAGCGCAAGAAGCTCAGAGTTTTTAGGCAGAGAGACGCGCACATACCTTCGTGTACGGGCTCTTGATGAAGGCATCGCCGTTCATGGGGTCGACGACGTCGTAGGTCTCACGCGTGGTAGTCCATTTGCCCTGAACGAGGTTCTGGACTGTGTGTGGGCAGGCTCCGCTCAAGTTATCCGGGTCGACGTTCGCGAACGCTTTCACGACGCTGGAGCTGAAGGCGCGTTTTCTCTGGCGCCCGGTCGCCAGTGCATGTGCGCGCTCAGCAGATCCCCCCTGCGAGGAAATGCAGCTTTCAACGGCGGCGTAGGAGACAAGTTGAGGGGCGCTGGGGGTCACAGACGAAAAAATTCCACTCGAGAAGAGCCTTCCCGGGGGCGAGGCGCCGCGCGGCAGCTGCACCTGCCACCGAACCCCGGAGGCCAGTGGCGAGCTGGCCATACTGCGCCGCACGGCATGCGTGGAAAAAGTGGAACGAAGCAGAGTCATCTTCTCAAAACAAGTCAGGGTCAGGGGCTAGACGCCAAAAAGGACCGGGGAGGGAGACAGGAGCAGAGAAATAACCTGAGGATGACGCAAACGGCCTGCGACTTCTGGCCCGGGCAAACGGGCAGACGCGGTAGGCAATAGCCTGGAAGCACAGGAAAACGACGCCTCACGAGAAGCGCGCCAACGAGCTTGTTCGCGAGTGTGCCGGCAAAAAGGAGAACAGAAAAACGATGAAGTGTGAGTAGGAAGCTGAGATCTGCAGCGGTGGAGGTCCAAGGACCCGGGGGCAGACGAGGGCAAGACAAGTGCGACAAAATCAGGCGCCCCCTGTCTCCAGCTGCGAAGGGACGGGGGCACAGCCGCCGCTCACGTTTCACTGCCCGCCGTGTCCCCACCCCCCCCCCCTTTCCCCAGGCCCCTGGCCGCCCTAAAAAAACTGAACTGGAAGAAGTGACCGGGCCTTGCGAAGTCGCCCAGCGCGTGGCATACTCAGGCAGAGCTTCTTGCCGTGATGAAGCGGGGGGAAGCATACTACAGAAGTCGCTGGTCGCAGTCCACCAGAGATCATCCCCTGCGTAGACGAGGTACCTTCACTGTACCGAAGTTTGTGCTTCTGGGTGTGATCTCAAAATCTGTATCTCCGAGTTTCAGACAAAGCAAAAAACTCCTGCGCTGCACCGTGAAACTAATTGCGGCCAGTTGAGCGCAGCTGGAAGGCCGAACACACACAGGGATATGCCGCGTGTGTGTGGACGCCGTGTCGGATTGCTCCAGCGCCGGGGATTTGACAGCAGGGTATAGATGTGCTGAGCTGTACCCTAAACAGTAGCGTAGAGGCTAAATCAAAATTAAGGTCGGCACGGTAGCGCTGTTGATGCTGTGCTCCGAACACTCGTGGGCCGAAGGACTTTCTCTGGTATCATCATGGGCTTCCAGCAGATGCGACTGGATTTCCCTGAGTATGTGATTTGGATACGCAGTATCTGCTAGTTGTCGCTGTGTTAGGCAAGATAGCAGCGTACTTTCCCTTCAGACAACCGTTCCCCCGCGCCGTGGTGTCCCCGTGAATCCGGAGCAACCTACCACGAATGGAGAAGAAAAACGAAGGGCCTCATCCATTTACCGGTTGAAGTTTCTGGCTGGGGTGGACAAGTACACAGGGTTGCATGCACGAACGTGCTTGCGCGTGCGAGCTTGGCCGAGAAAACTGGGACGAAGAGAACTGCCTCCTCACCGACGAGCCACCGGTCCCTTGTATCCGGTGGCGTCGGGCGCAAGCTGAGACCAGCGGCCTCTGGCGTGAGGTGCCGTGAACTGAGGAAAACGCGCGCTGTCTCCGAAGGTTTCGGTTGTAGTTTGCACAGAATAGATGGGCTCTCTTTTGGCGCTTCGCACCTCCCTCGCCGTGTCTTTTCCTGCCCGTTTGAAAGCGTACGCAGACCAAGTGTCCGTCCAGTATCCAACTCGCTCCACACTCCCGCCGAGACACTACAAAAAATACCGCGCGGCACTGGGGTCTTCGTTTGCCGGTTTCGAGGCTTTCACCACGTGCTTGTTCATTAAGAAATATCTCGTCAGCACGGCCTCTCTGGGTTGTCTCTGCGTTGATATAGGACTACTTCACCCCACTCCTGAAGCCGGGCGGCTAATCAGGAGATGACCGGGCCGGCGAGCGGCGCGTCGCTACCGTCAGGCGCTATTCAGCTGACCGCTGTCAACGGCATGTTCTATCAGCATCCACTTTCTGTCCAGGTTTTTCTGACATCTTTGCGTGGAAGAATCGAACCAGTGGTATCTGTGTCTCGTGTGGGCCTTAACTGGCCGCGAGTTCACGCGCTTCAATCTCGCTGGCAGGGGGTTTGTCTTCATACAACGCCGTATCCGTGGGAACCATTTGCCAGAATGAGGAGCTCCGTTTGTTATTTGCTGTTCTCCGAGAGTGTACGCAGCAAAGATACACATGTGCGTTTGCACACTTGCTGTCGTTCGGACTAGTGGGCAGCGTGATGCTTTTTTTTTTTTTTCGCTGAAGGCCGATCCACCCTCCAACGCACTCTGAAGGAGACAGCTGCCGATCGTCGCCTGGTACACGCCCGAGCAACGGAACGTGGGATTGTATGCGAGAACGCGGGCACCCGGATGTGTAGTATCTCCATAGCCCGCGCTCACTCAAATACAGGCTCACTACGTTCGCTTCACGTGGTGTGACCGAGTTGCTCGGTACGGAAGACCTGAAAAGGCACGTTTGGACGTTCTGCAACTGTGCCGCCGCTTCAAGTAGGACATCACGTATTTATCCGTTTCGCTCCCCCGTTTGTGGTCCGCGCACACCTACCGGGGTTTGACTCTTTCTTCGCAAGATTTTGCACATACAGTGCGTGCATTATTGGGATTCGCCCCACATCCGTGAAATCGTCATGACGACTCGTATGGTGGGCGAACCGCTCCTCGTTGCCTAGACCGCTGGCGCATACATCTTGCTTGTACAGAATACTCGAACAGGTCCGATGAGTCCGAGATAGAAGCGACCAGCAAACCAGTCTTCGCGACGTGATCTCTCGTCGGGCTTCCGCGAAGCATCCTACCGATTTTTTCTTCGTTTGTCAGACAATATGCCGCTAATCTTCCCGGGTGCGACAAGGTCAAGAATTGTGCTTATTGAAGGTAATATGTTCCAGCGCCTGGCGCTCGTGGACATTCTGACCCTTTGTCAGTACAAATGCATAGCATTTGAGAATACTCAGAAAGCCGAGGTTTTTCTTACTGGCGTTGCTGGCTCGCTCCCGTCATCCTCCTCAGCAAGTAGACGCAGAACTAGGAAAACGAGTCAGTGTGCGGATTCAGAGCGCCCTCTCCCTGTCTCGACCAAGCAAGGTCCGCCCTCCTGTGGCTTCCCGCAGGTCGCGCATACTTCAGCCTTTCGTGAGTCGCCGTCCAGACATAGCGGAGAGTATCGGGCATGGCGTCCAGTGGCTCGGGGTGGAGTGGCAGGTGTATTGGCCTCAGATGAATCCGTGCAGGGTAGAAGTAACTCGCCATCATATACCTCGTGCTGCCCATCCCCAGAGAAGCATGCGGCGGTGAGCTCGCTGCACCATCTTCCGCCCGTACCGCCTCTTCACTACACGCACAGAGAGTCAAGTGCCAGTTTGCGGGACAGTACCTGCCTGGAGTCATCCGTCACGTCATTCGCCGAGAGCCGTGTGTCCCTTCGCAATTCGCGCCGCGAACTGCGCGCAATGACATACGAATGCTCCGATAGCCAGATAACTCGTGATCCAAAGCACCTAGAGTCGGGCAACCTCTCTCCAGATGGAGGGGATGCGTCGCGCTCAGTGGATGAATGTCGTCTCGCCGAAGCCGGCAATCAATGCCCGGCTTACGGCAAGACAGAACGAGCACTGTGTGCCCGTTCCTACAAGTCAGTGGCATTTTCTGCCGTTCCGGGTAAACGCAGCCAGTCCAAGTTCACGCGTAGCGGGACGTTACCGTCAAGTTGGGAGGAGCGTCCTTTGTCGCAGGCCATAACTCAGACGCAAGCTGTGCAACCCTCAATGAAATCCTTGGCGGTACTCGACCTCGGCATTCAGCATGCGGCAGCGGGTGTGCGCGGATGGAAGGCAACGGCCATGCTCAGGGACACGACGTCAGAGCCCCCTGACGAAGGCACAGGCGGAAAGAGGGGAGCGGGCGATGGGGACCATAGCAGCCAGCTGCTCTCTCTCAAAGGCATTCTGGGGCAAGGCAAGCGAAGTGGGAAAAGTGATCCGCTGCCTAGCACGGGCAAGGCATCGGACGGGCGACAGGCGAATGGAAGAAGCGACGTGATGCCTCCATTCCGAACTGGCATGCGCAGAAGTCAGAGCCCCGTGGAAAACAATGCCGAGCGCCGCTCCGCCGCTCGGGAACTAGAGCATGCGGAAGAAGAAGAGGGCCTGCAGATCCGATCCGAGCAAGCCGTCGAGCTTGTCTTGTGCGATAGAAACGCTCCCGGCATGGTAAGATGGGAGCCGTGAGTGGACAACAGGTGTAGCACCGCCGCTTCTCTAGCGTGTCAAGTGATACGCGGCTCTCCAGTACGCCACCCCCATATCGAGTCCGATGTACGCTCGGCTATATGGGCTCACGCACGTGGTCATGCAAATTGTCTCCGATGTGCCGTTCGGTTGTTTGGAGGTTTTTCGTAGTTGCGTCACCCTCTCCCGACGCACTAAGACTCTGGCTGCAGCGGATATTACGGTCTATGATACGATACGGCGTCCATACCTGGCAGAGGCTGCAGATGATTCACACATTCTAGTGACATCCAACAAACGTCGGCATACCGCATGGACGAGTCACGTGCGCGTGCATCCTTGCGTGGCGGTCGCGTGTCTACTCAGGAAGACTTCGGTTTTCTTCGCTTCATTCGCGACAACATGGATCCCTGGCTTTCCTCGCTGCCGGTGGTCGTCATCGGGGCCTCTCTCGACGAAGCGACGCGAATCACGTAAGCGCCGCTGCCACATGCCTTCTGCTGCAGCAGTCGTCCCCAGTTGGCTGTTGGTCTCCTAGTTTCGCTCTGCGTGGTCCGATTGCACCGCTCTCAGGTGGCCTTGTTTTCGCAGTGAGCCGGTCATGGCTCGTGGGATGGCAGTGCCAGATGTAGCTCAGCCAAGTGGAGTGCCGCGTAGTTGCCACGGTTCCGTTCGCTAATAGCGGTTGCTAAAGCGCTCTGACCAGGCGACGACTGCCGAATGCTTCTGCTTGCTCACCACTACAGCCAGATATGCCGAGAACATTTGTAGCCGTCGTGGCTGGTGTTTTATCCGTATAAATGCGAGTTCCGAGAGTTTCTAACCTCTTCCGTCCGCTCAAGCATTCACACACTGGCAAGCCCATATGAGTGGCCGTGCCCCGATCCATGGGGTTCTTGACGCAGCGGGTTACTCGAACAATGTTGACCTCTTTCCCCTCTTTGCCGATGCGCATCACTAGCCAACATGCCGCTTGTGGCTGTCGCCGAATCCGGAACGCCCTGATATACGCCGTGGATGGTTCTGAATAGAGAGGGGACTGTTCGTGCGGGCGTCATGTTTTCAGGTGTATGGCTCTCGGTGCTCGTGCATGCCTGCCAAAGCCGTTGACGCTTCCTGTGATCAAGACGTTATTCACGTTTTTCAACTTCTCGTCGAAGCGTAGTTCACGTAACGGTGGGAAACGCTGTGGCTCAGATGCTGGGGGGTTGTCATCACGGGGCACGTCCGCACGGACACGCCTCCCGCGGCGGTATCAAGAGGTGCACGAGCTGACGGGGAGGCAAGATGAACCGGAAACGTCGTCTCTAATCTGTGCGTCCAATGGCGACACAAGCACTCCATCCTATTGCCGTTCTCCTGTCTTTCGCGGACCCTCATTCTCGATCGAAGACAAGAAAAGTGCATGCTGCGACGTCGAAGCTGAAAGGAAGGTGAAACGGAGCCTGGGGACAAGCACAACGGATGACCGGCGTGCTGACGTTTCAACCACTGAACGTAGAGATACAACTAAAGAAGTGGGCAGAACGGGAGAAGACTTTTTCTTGGTGACGACAGCGAGTGCTGCCTGGGAGCGGGCGCGTGATGCACATGGATCTTCCCATTCGTCTCCTGAGTTTAGCGACGGGCGAAGCGTGAGTCCACCGGAAATGACTGTCGCAAGTCTGCCGGGGTCAGCCGTGGCCTCGCCGTACTCAAGCACTCGGAGAGCGCTCACTCCCGGTCCACCTAAAGGCAAGCCCTCATCCTTGCGCCCAACGTCGTCTGCCCGGTCGGATCGATCTGTCTCTCTCTCAACCGCAGTGCTTCTTTCATCTTCTGGTCCGCCTTCCTCGCCCCCCTCCTCTTCTTCTGTGCCGGCGTCGTCATGCGTTTCCGAGCAGCATCGTCTGCCGTGTCTCGCAACCGCCGCCGACAGATGCTTGATGAGAGGAATCGGCGCTGTGGCAAAGTCGAACGACAGCGAGCGACGACGAGCCTTACCGAAGACCCCTCGAGAATTTCAGAATAAGCCTGACGAGGAGATCGAGAGGCTCGCGAAAAAAGGCAGTATCTGTGCTGCATCCGCATCTCGTTGTGGATCCTCCGTACAACAGGAGGGCATGCAACGGGACGGGACATCGGAAGGCGGAGTCCATCATGGAGCCATGCTGCAGCGCTCGCGCTCAAATCAGGCAGAGTCACCAAGCTGCCACGTGCCTGAGAATGCGCCGAGCGTCGTTATATCTCTATCCTCTCTACGGTCGTCGTCTTCAAGAATACTTCAGTTACCTTTTTGCAGGCAAGCTGACGATGAGGGCGAAAGCCATTACGAAGGCAGTTCGGTCCACGAGAAGTCGTCCCTGTCCGGGAGCTACCAGTCGCACTATGAAAGACGAATGCATACCGCTGCTGGCCTGCTACGATCCGTACATATGCCCATTTCCACGCAGCACACCCGCCGTGGAGAAACAGCGGAAGAGAGGGGGAGACGAGCAACCGGCGGAGACAGGTGGAGCCGGAGCTCAGGCTGTAGCGTAGTGCAAGCAGAGAGAGGCGGGATACAGGCGAAGCTACCGGGTGAACGAGCCGCGGATAGTGAGGAGAACCATAGCGCATTTTCGCGTACCGGAGAAGACGACGACGAGCTCGCAACCCGGAGTTTGGGACACCACTCAACGGGTCTCAGGGTTCTGCCATTTGATACCGCAGATTCCAGACGAAGTCCGCAAGTCTTCTCTCTGGCAAATGTGCCTACTGAGCCACGAGTCTACGAGTATTTAGGCCGGTCAACAACCACGTCTCCGCCGTCGTCTGGTGTTCGCACTCATCAGCCGTCTGTCAGCTCGTCATTCGAAATCGAGAAGAAAAAATTGTGCGCTGAATTGTTTCAAGAAAGAGACACCCGGTGGGAATGTGAACGGATGCCGCCGCGGACCCACAGTTCAGGCCCTGGATTCAATTCTCCGTCTTCCGTGTCTTCGTCTTGCGTACTGGCTTGTCCTTATTCTGCCTGTTCGCCTCTTTATGTGCTGCCAGCCGTTGCCCATGCTTCCGATGACGGAGTTTCTGAAACAGCGTTTCCTCGCCTTTCCTCAATCTGCCCCCGGACCGAGCCGCAGGACGATTGCCAGTCGTCATTTGCATCTGAAGCGGCAAGTGTGAAGTCGAAGCCCTGTACTCAGCAGTTATCGAGCATTGGGCGAGGCGGCGAAGGACCCGTCAGAACCGCAACCTCAGGCTGCGAGAGCAGCTCCCCGGAGTCATCGCTTGATTCGCCGGGCGGGCTTTGCGAAGACAGTCGAACACCCGCAACGTCGTATCCACTTGTTGGACGGGAGGCCGTTACAGGGGCGCAGCAGTCAGTCTCACCTCGAGAAAATGCAAGTGGCTCTACACACCGGAAAGCCGGTTCAGTGATTCAGTCAGGATCGCATGCTGCGCCCTCGGCGGCGAATGTGCCGGCGGCCCGTATGGATCTCCGGCGGATGTTTGCCTCATGTTCGAAGAAGCCGCCTGTGCTTGTGAGATGTGCGGAGCACTGCGAGCGTGCGGCACCGCGCGACGACGACCAAGGGGCTCCAGTCAGCAGCCCTGCCAGCGGCGACGCAGAGCACGAGGCGAAAGGCGACACTACCGCAAGTAGAGCGCTCCCGCCAGAGGCACCGGAGCTGGACGAGACTCCACCAGCCGGCGAAGAACTTGAGCAGCAAAGTGGAGACGAGTCGCAGAGCCTCGACGAGTCGTGCTCCGAGGGGGACAGTTCGTCCCTCTCTGAGGATGAGAGAAAGCGGTTCTCTGTGTACGAGCGTGTGTCCACAATAGACCGCGGGGCCACGAGCTACGTCCACCTAGTCAAACGCCTTCCCGATATGAAGGCGTTTGCCCACAAGGAGATTCTCCTCGAGTGCATGGCCCCATCGGAGCAGGAACTCGCCAAAAATGAGGTTCGCGTCCTGAAGGTGAGACACGCGCATTCGTATAGAGAGGCACACGCAGCGACGAAATGACCGATGCACAGGAGACAGCTGTTACCTTGCCGGTGTGTGTTGGCATTGGTGTCAACGAGGTGTCGATCCCCCGCAATCAGAGCGACGGCGTGTTTGAGCAGCGACAGACCCGACATCGCCAGTCTAGACGGTTGGATGGGATCTGATATGCGGATGGCGTAAACCATTGCGGGTTGAGTTTCGCTTTTTCCGTTCTGTGGTGCCCCTCCAGGCTGTTAGAGATCCGCCCATGATTGCGTACTCAGACAGCTGGATTGACCCTGGCCACACCTTGAACATTATTATTGAGTATGCGCGAGGCGGCAGCCTGCAGGCCTACCTGGAGAGAGCCAAGCTTGGAGGAGTTCCTATACCGACAACACTGGTGCAGAGTAAGCCAGACGCCCGACGGGATGACTAGTCGGTCCGCACACAGCTTAAGACAGGGGTCATGCTGCGGATGCAAGAGGCGCCGTAGGTGGGAATAGGGCAGAGGGTGGCAGCCTGACGGCACTGAGGAAGGGCAGACCCGTGTCGCCCTTGAGAAGACGCATCCGCTATTTCCATCTACAACTGCCTTCAACCGATCGAGTGCGTGCTTGCACCATCGTCTACATACTCACAGCACGCGTGTATACGTGTCAGTGGCCCGAAATGGCTTTGTCTCGTGGTCTGTGAGAACGTGGCCGCAGAGGCATGTGTGAGAGCCGTACCGTTTGGCGGGATTGTATGTCTCCGGGGGCGATTTCGCTTTGCGTCCAGAGTGGACAGCACAGATTTCGGTTGGCCTGCTAGTTCTTCACGAGATGCACATCATCCACCGGGACTTGAAGACCAGCAACATCCTCCTCACGGACGAGCTTGACGTTCGCCTTTGCGACTTCGGTAAGCACGGGCACCACCAGTCCTTTTCGTCTCACTGTTTGTGTCTCTGGACTGTCCAGGGTGATCAGTATCCTCATGTGTGTCGTTTCCGCCTTCGCCTACGTCGCTGGTGCCTTGTATTCAGTCTCTAAATTCACGACACACTGACGGTCTTGAGCAACCAGTGACTGCGTAACGTCTTCGTATTTATATGCTGTCCTCCGCTGCTGTTCAGGAATCAGCCGGAGCCTGTCCTCGGCACATGAGATGGCACATACAGCCGTCGGAACACCGTATATCATGAGTCCAGGTAGGTGTCGTTCCTCCTGCAGAAGAGGCAGAAATGAGCTCAGTAGTTAGGCTGGTTTCCTATGATTTGCGTACACCGGCCTGACAGTGCGTGTACACTTGCACTGTTGTGGTGGTCATGGGGCGCTCGAGCGCGCCATGGTGCTGGCGAGTCTTCGTAGTCTGGACCTGCGTTGCGCACCACTGCATTTCCCGGTTGTGACTGGTGTTTACACCGTGGCCTTCACAACATGGGATGGCTAGCATGCTGTATTTCGTCGCCATCACGGGGGCACCTGTTTTCGTTATCAGAGCTCTGTCAGGGCAAGCCGTACAATGCCGCCAGCGACATATGGGCTCTCGGAGTGGTCATGTTCGAGATGCTTGAACTGCGGCGGCCCTTCAGCGGCGATTCCCTTCATGCGCTGTTCTACGTAAGTGAGAGGCAAGGCGCATACAGCATCACGCGTACGTTTTGACAGCTGGATCCACATGTATATTCATGTATACATCTGCATAGCCTCCGAGGCCGGCAACAGCGTCTAGACGGGCAGCAGCGTTTGAGGATAGGTGAGGACGACACATCTTTCGATGGTGAAATCCCACACTGATGAAATGGGACAGACACGTTAGTCGCGGCACGCGCGCATGTGCGCATTGTCGCCGAAGAGGAAATGGCGTAGACAAGCTAACAGAGAGATGCCGTTTAGTCCCCAGAGCTTCCAGTGTAAGGTAAGGGCCAGCGACGCTGTGGTGTTTATGAAGACAGTACTTGCCCATGAAACCTGATGAGATCCTCATGTTAGTTTTTGGTGGCTCTTTTATTTTGTAGGCCATCCAATCCGGGGACCTCAGCTTCCGTTCCTCTTACGATCTGCCAGCGACAAAAACAGAGGTTCTGCCAAGGTCGGACAGCGACCGAGGGACGGGGGCGGCCCAAGACATCCACGCGCCTCCACCAGCAGGAGGGCTGCAGGACGCTTCAGACGTAGGACGCGAACAGCACGCCAGTTATATCTCGGCTCGCCGGTCAGTGCTGGCCTCAGGCGGTGACTCAGGATCACGTGGGCGCCTGCCACAAGTGATGGAAATGAGGAGCGACGAAGGCTCAGAAGGCGACAGGAGGGACGCAACCGATGGTTGCACTCAGACGGAAGGCGGACACGAGGAAGATTTGTGGAACGGACAAACCAGCGAGAGGCCGATCCTCCGAGACGTTGGCGGAGGCGAACAGCGACAGGAGCCGGCGCTGGGCCCGAGGTCTCGCGTGGCGTCCACAGAGATGTCTCGGGACGTTCGAGCAGAGTTGCAGGCGCTGTGCGCTTCACTCCTGAGGAAAGACCCGGCCGCCCGGCCTTCGTCTCTCGAGTAGGTTCCACCGACACACCGGCAAAAGCTCAGCAGGCGGATACGTGGCCGCAAACACTCCTCGACTCGTTGACCGATGTCGCCACGCTTAATGACGCTGTGTACAGAGCCGCGTAACGCGATGGCAGACCCCCAGGGATTTGCGCCGCTTTTTTTGAGCAGTTCGTCGATACGTCTAGGGTTGGGTAATGCATCAATGAAGCATCTTGTCATCGGGGCTTCTGCACGCGTGCCATAAATATTGTGAACGTCCGTCACCAGCCGGTGAGCCTGGTCATTCAGGGGGCGTCGACTCAAATAGAAATTCGAATGTCCATGTAGACCCAGAGCACAGCCAGCCTGGCACCTGCCTTGTCCGGCGCGTATGCCGGACAGCTGAATTTTCGATGCGTCCACATCGTGCAGTGTAATCGTGATCCAGTTTTTAAGATTGTGTCACCCTGACGTCTTGCATTCGTGCTGTCGTATGAGATTTCGACATGCTTGTTGTACTACACGTTGCGTCACTCGCAGCGTCGCAGTGTGAACGCACACAAGCCTAGACGTCTGCGTATGTCTCAGTACTGACCGATGGAGGCGGACAGCACGCTGAGACATCCTCTTGCTACAGCAGCTTTCCAGCGCAGCCTCCGCGGGCGTCAACATGTGATACTCCCCGCTGTGTGTTGTCGCATTCCGCAGTGTATGTACGAGCGCCGTTCTCTGCGACGAAGTCTGCGCCTTTATCCGTTCTCACCGCCCCAGCGATGGACCCCGCCTCCTCTGTATGCTGGCTGACCACCGCGTCGGCAAAGCGCCTCCGAGTTCGTGCAGCTGCAGCCGCAGTACTGCAAGCGACGAGTCGTCCTCTTCCGCACGCGGTAGCTGCGAGGAGCCGGCCAGTCAGCCAGTAGGCGAGGCCACGCCACCTGACCGCAGCGACCTAGGGCTGACGCGCCCTACATATCGCCCAGCCAGCGCCGAGACGTGCGCCGGTGAGCTGGGTTCGAGAACCAGCAAAGCGGACATCGGCGACAGAGCGAACGAAGGACAGCTTAATCGGATGGCGCCGGACTTGCTGCTGGAGGGCGCCTCGACCAGCGCGAGTGACAGACCCCGCGAGCTGGGCGACTTCGCGGGAGCGACTCGAGGATCCGAGAGCGGAAGCGGCGACTTGTCTGAAGCTGAGGAACGACATTCCGCTCCATTTTGCGCGTCGGCTTCGATGCCGATTTCCGCACCTTCTTCTGCAGCCGTCAGTCCGGAGGACAGCGCGAACGGGGATGGAGAACGGGAACTCTACGTGGTGGAAGAGGGCGAAGAAGAGGAGGACGACGAGAATGACGAGGAGAGGGAGGCCGGGAAGAAGACCGAAGGGCGTCTTGTCGAAGATCTGCAAGGCGACGGCGCTTGCCCCGTCGCCCCGAAACAGCACACCGTGGCCAGAACCAAAGGCGACCGCCCCAGCGACGGCGTCGAGTGTGGAATTGCAGCGGCCGCTGGTTCTGCGAGAAACGCCTTGCAGCTGACGAAAGATGGGGATCCGTGCCCGCATCAGCGCAGCTCTGTGTGCTTCCTGTCCACAACTCCGCCGTCCTTGACGGCGAAGCAAGAAAACCACATGAAAGACCGCTGGCGGAGCGGAGAAGGCGCGGCGCGCCTGTCGACTCGTGCGTCGTCGTCTCCTCACCTGGATGATGAGAGGCTTCTCAAACCAGCCGCAGACCGGGACGTCAGCCGCGCCCTTTCCAAGGGTGAGAGCACGTCGTCTGGTTCACTGGGTCCTTCCTGCACCTCGTCGTCTTCGTGGGACTTCCAGTCGCCCGCGTCGCTTTCAATGCCGTCTTCCTTGACTTCGTTTCCGGCGTCGGTGTCGTCTCTGGAGCTCGCTTGCCGTGAGCGTTGTGGGACGTGCGGCCAGGTCTGCCCGTGCAGTGGGAGCAGTGAATCTTTTCTCTCGGCTCCGTTGTCGCCTGCGCCCTTCTTGCATGCGCTCTCCGTCTCGTGTCAGGCTCCGTCCTTGTCGCTGGATCCTGTTCATGTGCGAAGAGGCAGAAGTTTTTCACCGTGGCTCGTTCCCGGTGCGTCCGACTTGGAGGCGACAGCGAGCCGCGCAGGGGCGGATAGTCCTTGCGAGCAGGCCCTCCCGCACGAGACTCAACCGGGGCGGCTCGGTGGAGGAGGCGAAACAGGCTCTTTCAGGGAGGTGTCTGACACTCCGGAAGACCCGCAGAGAGCGCCATGGCAACAGCGTGCGGCCTGCGTTCCAGGTCCCCAGGCACGAGAAGCCGACGGCCCATCGTCTGGCTGTGGCGACGCCTCCGCGCCTGTGTTCGAGGGCAGCTGCCCAACGGGAGACGGCCGAAACGAAAACGAAGGCGGCGAGGCCGAGCGAGCTCTTGGCAAGCGGCAAGGCCTTGAGCAGTATAGAGAACGAAACAGCGGCGTCGGAGGCGATATCCAGTCCAGCGATGCGGAAGGTCTATCACGTGGGTCCGCGGCTACCGGCGAGGTCACTAGGAAGGAAGCACCTGAGGGGGGGTTGGGCGGTTCACTCATGCAAGGCGGTGGGCACCAACGCTTTGCAGACGCAGCGCATGCAGGAGCACCAGAGGCAGCGACTAAGACAGAACCGGCTTCAGGGAATGCGGCGTGCCCCCCTGGCTCGGCGTCGTTCCACAGCGTGCCGGCAGCCCCTGAACAGGCAGCCTCTCTTCCTCTCTTCGCCACCCCGTCGTCGCCGTCAATTCGCGTGGCGCTCGTCCTCCCCGTCTCACCCTCGCCGGCAGTCTTGGCTGGTTTCTCCTCCCCCTTTCTCCACTCGACTTCGTCGCCGCCGCCGCCGCAGCGCGCGCCATTCCTGCCCTCGAGGCTTCCTCTCACCTTGGGCTCGCGTCTCTGCTGCACAGACACGCCCATCCTCACTCCCTTTCCCCTGCTCCCCTGGTCGTCGTCTTCACATGGCTCTTTGTCTGCGTCTTTTGCGTCGTCTCCCTCATCGTCTGTCACGCGTTCTTTTCCGACTCCGCCGGCCTCGTCGGTGCCGCTCTCGCGCCTGTCCACGCCGGACGTTTGTCGCACTCCGCCCTCCCCTCTGGCGTCGATTAGCACGCAGTCGTCTCCAGGCGTGTCGCAGCGAACCGAGATGCGCAGCGCAGTTTTCGCCGGTTCTTCAGCACTTCCCACGCGACCCAGGGGCTCGCAGGAGCATGCTGGCGAGGTGAGCAGACCGCCAGACGCCGAGGCGCAGCTTGCAGGGAGCCAGTCACGTGGCGGGCGCGGGCCGCCAATCGCCAGGAACTCCGCGTTCAGCGCGTCAAGGCTGTCCTTCATCTCTCTGCAGCTGAGCCGCAAACGGCGAGCGACTAGCGCGCGTGCATCCGCGGGCTGCCGAGCCCGCGTCGGCTTGCAGTCGACAGCCGGGCGGCTCTCCGCGGGGCGGCGCCTGTGGGAGAGAAAACCGGCAACGGCGTCCCCGGAATCGCATGGCAACCGCATGGAGGACCCAAGCGAAGAAGAACATGGGGACCAGCCGGGCGCGCGTAGAGCCGATCGCAGAGGCAGCCGCAACTTGCTGTGGCAGGACTGCCGATACTCGGAAAAGCTCTCGACGACAGGGAGGAGCCCTGGACACGAAGGACCGGATGACGGAAAGAGTGCGACAAACGGCTGCACCAGAGGACAGGAACCGAGCGACGAGAGTGGCAGGGCCAGACGCTACGGAGGCCATGCGTCTGATAGCGGACAAGCGGATAATCCGATCTTGCCTCTTTCGTGGTCTGCCAGCAACACAGACGAGCGGGCAGGGCCTGGCACAACGCCCTCGCTCCTATCGCCTGCTGAAACTCGCTGCTCAGACGCGTGGTCGCAGCGCAGAGAGGCCGCCGGTGTTCCAGGCTCATTTGCTGCGTCGCCGGTCCTCTCCACCTTCGCGACCCGGTCGGCGTGTCCCGTGTCTCCCTTCTTGTCTCCGCCGGCACTACGCCCTTACTCGCTTTCCTCCTCTTTGTCGCTCTTCGAAGCTTCGGCCTCCTTGCCTCGGGGTTCCAAGGCATCCAGCTCAGCGTCGCGGGCGTTCTCCTCTCTCGCGTTAACCAGGCCACGTCTGCTTTCCTCAGCGTTTCATCCGCGAAATGCATGCGACGGGCGTGCGAAGGAGGCAATCTCTGAAGAGGTTGAGACGGCCCAGAGCGCAACCCGTGAGACGCCGAAGGCTGCCGAAAAGAGCTGCGAGCCCGCCACGCTACAGCAAGCTTTCCCTTTCCTGCGTTTTGACTCTCAGTTGCCTCACGAGGGTCAGCACTACACGGGATGCCCGCGAGGCGCAAGCGAGCAGGCGGCGAACACACTAGCCCCCGCAAGCAACGCCCAAGGAAGTCACGCACATCCACAGGCGCCTGAGTTGTGCTCGACTTCTACCGGCCCCGGAGGAAAGCAGGTGAGGCCAGTGCAGGACGGAGGCGAGATCTGTGAAGGCTGCTCGTTCGCAGGGGCAGACGATTGCCGGCGACCGAGGGTGCGTTCGCTGGCTGATGCGGGTGAGGGGGCGAGCTGGTACTGCGAGTGCCTGCAGAGGGCGCCAGGGCTGCTGAAGCCCTTCAGTACCCAGGCGGAGCTGCAGGCAGGAACAGACGACTTTCGCGGACAGAGCCGAAGTGCGGTTGACGGCGCGGGCTCGCTCACGAGATGTAGCTCCGCGCCATTCAGGCACTGGGATGCCTGTTCGTACCCTTCATCCATCCATGAGCACCGCAGGCCCTTGCCGTGGACAGCTTTGGCCTCCCCGTCTCCGCCTCCGCCTGTAACATGCAGCCGATGCCTCCGCGGCGAAGCCATATCTGAGGCGCCACTCTCGGCTCGACCGCCTTCAGCGCTTGCGCTTTCAGGTGCGGCCGCGCCACCTCCGTTGCACCCGTCAAATGCCTTTCCTACTCCTCTCGCGCTGCGGTCGTCCGCCCCTGCTCGCTGTGTGAGGCCAGAGCCGTGGTCCTGTGGGAGCCTCGACGCCCTGCTGCGGGGTCGGCGGAAGGCGAGGGAAAAGCGAGAGCGAGGCGTGGTGGAGTCAATCGAGAGAAAACAGAAGAGTAGCGAGTTGCAGCGGCAGGGGGCAGGGGGCACTTGTCCGGAGCCGTTGCGGGGTCTGGCGGGCCGCTGCAGGGGCGACGATCGTGCCGCGCCGGAGTCGCCCTCGAGCCGTGGCGGCGACGCATGCCGGCTGGGCGATAGCGGCGTGATTCCCAGCGGACACCTTCTTCTGCGCGACGCGCAACAGTGCGCTGCAGATCGACTTCGTAGCGCACGCACGCTGATCGCTGTAGCCATTGCACTCCGCAGTGTATTTCTGCGGGAGTCTGTGCTCCTGCATCCGGCCTCTCGTGGGGCGGTTTTGGCCCTGCCGCCCCGTCTGGCGTCCGCGGTGCGCCTCTGCAGTGTGCATCGCAGCGCGAGCACCTGCAGGTCGGAGAGAGGGAGGCCTGCGCCGAGTCCGAGCTGCCGCTCTGCCTCACTCTCACTCCTGCGCGCGTCTCGGCTGGCGTACCGAAAGTACCTGCTGGCCCTCTGTCCACTCAGACAGACGAGGAGGCGAGAGACGTGTGCGGCCTCTGCGGGCTGCCGGCCTGATTCAGGACGCGCCGAGACGTGTGCCGCAGCGCGGCAGAGGCAGCCGACGGGGAACTGGAGCAGAATGAAGCGGCATTTGGCCAGAGTCGGTGCGTATGTGTTCGTTGCACTTCTGCTCTTCTCCCCTGTCCTCACCTCGCTTCAACGCTGCCGGTCCTTTGGCGACGATTTGGAGGTCGCGTGTTCGTCTCCGGCGTGCCCGGGTTTGTCGTCTTTCCTCCACCCTTCGCGTCCTCAACGGCGTCGTCACTTACTGCCTTTTACGGCGCGGTCGCTGTCGTCTGCCACGCGGTCTGTGGCATCTGGTTTCCTGCCGGCTGTCACAGATCCCGCGTGCTCGGCGTTTTCGCTGCACTCCCGGTCAACTG
Organism: Besnoitia besnoiti; assembly: GCF_002563875.1. Classification (NCBI taxonomy): domain Eukaryota; phylum Apicomplexa; class Conoidasida; order Eucoccidiorida; family Sarcocystidae; genus Besnoitia; species Besnoitia besnoiti. The sequence goes on from NC_042366.1 coordinate 1,872,065, forward strand.
CTGTGTCGCCTGTCTCTCATCGCTCGCCCGCGGAGACATGTGGGGGAACTGGGACCGGGGGGTGCGCGTCGGCGCCTTCACAGGCCTGCTTATGGCCTCAGGTTGCTCGATGTAGAGCTTCCAGCAACACCCGCACGCATTCTGCTCTCACGCCGTCCTCTCAGCGTCGTGGCTCAGGCCAGACGCGGGTGCGGGAGGACAGTGGAGGGCTGCCGGTTGACTCGCAGCTTTCGGGTCAGGACGAAAGGGGACGAAGGTGGGGAGACTGGGAGTTGCAAGGCGGCAAGCACGAAGAGACGGTGAACAGTTTCATGACCCTCGGAGGCACAGGGCTCGTTACGAGCTTGGTGGCGTGCCTTCTGGTTCTGTCGTATGGCGTAAAGGCACTGGCGGAAAGTCTTAGCGCTCGAGGCGATGACGCAGAATACTTGGCGGGAGGCAAAACAAACGCAGCCAGTCGAGACATGAGACAGCGAACTTGCTGTTCAGACCACAGCTGCCGAGCCAGGCTTCCGGTAGGTGTCAGGTCGGATGGGTTCGCCCGCGTGGCGGGTCGACGCGCACACCTATGTGCGCATGTGAGTTCCTGTACGTGTTCATGTGTGAGGATTGTACTTTCGGAAAAACTGACTTGTTGGGAGGCGTTTGGCAGTTCCGCATAGGCGGTGTGCGTGTTGCTGTATTCGGTGCATGCGACGGGATCCTCCGTGTTCTGCAGGCGCAGGGCGAAGCGGCTCAGGGTGGTGTCGAGGCGCCTCTGGTTCTCGACTGCATTCAAGCCTTTCTCAGCGCTAGTCGGCCGGCCGCAGTGGATGTCTTGATGGGTAAAGCAGATATCCAACAGGGCGAAGGCCGTTTTGGATGTGTTGCCCAGATGTGTCGGGTCCTGTACGCAGGTGGAGGGAAACCAGCAATGAGTACAGAACAATCGATCGAGCATGCAGGCATGTTTGTTTGTCCACGTATATGTGTGCGTGAGTAACGGTGCTGCCTCAGTGCAAGATTCGAGGCCTAAACAGTGGGCTCGAAAACACTCCAAAGCTATAGCTCGGCTCGCCGAGACACATATAAGCGCCGCGCATTTCAACCTTTGTGTGGTAGCGCTTGCAGCGCCTACACCAGATTACTTTTTAGGCCAGTCGCAGTCGCTCGATGGCTTCTCTGTTGAATTTGTGGGCTGTGGGCTGCAGGTCTTCTGGAGGCACGGGTCTGCGCGGTGTCGCCTTGGCAGGATTCTGCAGAAGATACGTCGCCTCGGCCTCTCCCGGCTCTGCATCCGTCACTGTGTAGCGGTCGCCGGGATCTATCTGTTGCGCGTTTGTCGTCCTCGATCTCGCCTCTTGGTGGATTACGTCGGGCTGTTGACCCTGCTGACTCCCCAGAGTCGTCTGAGATTGCTCTCTCGGCGGTGGCTCCTGGCCGCCTTGGTCCATCCTTAGATGCCTACGGGACTTTCATTTCCTTCTCTTGGGATGCCGCCACTGAACCGTTGAATCTGCGTCGCGTAGCGCTCTCACGGCTCTGCAGGGCGTACGAGAGCTGGCAAAACACGCAGCGTGCTTATGTCCTTTCTTTGGCTTTTCGCGCCACTTCCCCGAGTGGAGAAAAGGGTCTTCTCCGGTCGACTGTCGCGAGTCCCAGCGAAGCGTGGAGGCCCTCTGAAGGTGAGAAGAAGGAGCCGATCAGTGGGTGTCTAGTAACCGGAGCCGAGATGCTGGACCGCGAAACGGCGCTCGGGAGAGAGGAAGACCGAGACTGGGAGCAGGCACCAGTCAGCGCGGAGGACGACAGCGAACCCCCGGATGTCGCAGGGAACTCAGCCGAGGATATGCGCATGGAGGATGAATCGCGCGTGTGTTTGGAAGGCAGTTCTCGAGCGCATCCAGTGGAGGTATGTCGATGGCGACAGCGCCATGTACGAAGTCCGCGCTGCCTGGGTCACCGTTTGCGGGCTGCAGCTCACTGTGAGATCCGTCGATGCCCCGGCTCCTCCGTCACCACGAGCTGCGTTTGAGGTTGATCTCGTGAAGTGTTTCGTCTCGCCCTGCCTGGTTCCGGCACAAGCGCGCCCTTCGTTCTGTCCCCTGTTGGCGGTTGTTGCGTGCGCGTGTGGGTGGAACACGTGGCTTTCGAGGTCGTGTAGCGTTGTGGGGTGTGCACTGGGAAACGCCCCTATCGCGCCGGGTGGATGTCGTGCTTGTAACTGCCGCTGGTGATATGTTTGCCGCCTGTTCCGCAGCTGTCGGCACTCCTCCTCGAGGCGTACCTCGCTCTGTTTCCCTCCTCTTCGTCTGGGGCGTCGTCGGCTGATTGCGCGACCGCCGGGTTCTTTGCTTCCGAGTCTGGAGACCGTCTCGCAAGTCGCGACCGACGTGGTCGTTCATCTCTGTCCTCTCCAACAAGCAGTTCTCCTTCCAGACCTGTGTGCTGTTGCTCGTCTTGTTTGAGTGTCTCTTGTGCCAACGACGCCGGCGCATGCCTGCTGCAGCGCACGGACCAGAGGAGGAGAACGGGGGCTATGCAGAGCCCAGTGGAAAAAACGTGCCGCCCAGACGCGGAGTCGTCGCAGTTCGCGCTTTGGTGTTGTCCTCCAGAGATGCTCGGAATTGACTTAAGAGCCATCCGAGCGAGCGACGCTTTTCGGCGGTAAGCAGACCCCAATCAAACAACTCTACCACCCTTTTCGAAGGGGCTGCTCAACAGCATCTGCACACAGTCGTGCGACTACTGGCGGGAACGGGAGCGTGTGCGCTGGTTTAAGCTGGCGAAAAGGAATCGGTCCTGAAATGGTACCTGTATACGGATGAGGAAGAGTGTTGGTCTGAATGGGAAACGCGCCCGCGGCGCCACACCGGCGTATGCATCTGGTCACGCAGGGGCCAATATGCACAGGACGGTGCTCGCGGATCCGTTCATCAATGTCTTTCACCGACGAAACACCAGCTCATTCGGACGGGAGCCTGGTTCGAAAATACAGGTGTAATTGACGTTTGTGGTGTGGTCTGGCTTTCGAAAGGCTCCCGTAGAAGTTACTGAGACCGAGGTGTCTAAAGTGCAAACCTCAATAGCGCCAGGGCTGTGTTTGTGTCCTCCCGAAAATACGCAGCTCCAACACCCAGCACAGCACTGCATGGAGTCCAGGAGAGTTTAGAGAGTCGACCAGGGCAACTGGTGCATGCGCACATGATGCACGAGAGCTCCAGGCCGTGTGTCTCGTACTTTCATCTGTTGCGTACTATGGGAACAGACTCTCTCGGCTTCGACTGCCTTTGCGTTCGGCTTGTACCAGGTTCGAGGAGGACCTAGCCGCGTTAGCGTCCCTGTCTGTGCTGGAGCTTCTACGCCTCTCGTCCGAAGAACGCAAGGCATTTTTCCTCAACATTGCTCAGCTGCTGCGGCGCCACGTTGCGCTCCTGTCGCTCGAGGCCCCGTTTGCTACCTCTCAGCCTTGTTGTGAGGCTTGCCCGAGCTTCGATTCTGTCTCATTACCTTGTTCGACGTCCTGCGCTTGCGCCGTCTCGAGGTCCCCATCCCAGACTGCCGACAGGAGTCGCGCCAGAGAGCACCCGCTTGCTGTCGAGCGAGACAAAGGACGCATGCGAGAGAGACAGCGAACGGGAGGAAAGCTGGCAAGAAAAGCGCGGCCGCGCAGCCGACACCTACCGCCATGTGTGGAATCGTGCACATGCGCCGACGGCTTACAATGCCCGTCGCTGCGGAGGCTCTCCGGTCTTCGCTGTCGCGAGTCTATCGTCCAGCAGGAGCAGGAAGCACCCCCGCAGCTTCATCCGTTGCAGAGCGTAACGCAGGCCATCCCGCGAAGGGTAGAAGAGACGCGCACAGGCAATGTCCTGTCAAAAAGACCTCGATCTCTCTTTACTCTGCTCTGGGCTACTGAGGTTGCTCATTCTGCCGTTGGCGTCGTCCTCGTTGCTGGTGGCGCGTTCCTCCTCGCTTCGTCCTCGCTGTCGCCTTTTCTCGCGCCTCTCACTCTTCTTCTCCTTCTTTGCCGCTGCCCGGCGTCCACTGCCTTGTCAGTGGTTTCTAAACATGTAGTCTCTGCCGGCGTCGCGGGAATTTCGATGTTTCGTCTTGGTGTCCAACTTGCCGTCGCCTCCGTCGGCATGGGCGTTCAGAGCGCTGGTATTCGCCTGCCGCTGGGAAATGTGAGAAGTAGGAGCAAACGCGACACCGAAGGAACGGCTGCAGCTGACGAGGCAGAGAGGAGCGCCAAGAGACCGTTGCGAGGAGGTTTCATGTGTTTGGCGCACTCGCGAGATGGTGCAAATTGCCCTGCGTGCGCGGCGAATCGTCAGCAGACCCTGAAGGTCTCGAACAGTGCAAGTCAGCAAGGATCGAGAGACATGGACGCACTCGCCTTATTGCACGGCAGGCTGCGAAGGCCTCCAGCAAAGGCGTCGATGCCCCCTGTGCATGATTGGGCTCACTCCAGGCTGTCTGACTGCGCACATGGCTGTGTGAAACCCCCGCGCGTTGCGGATGAGGGGGAACAGAGAGAAGGGTACTGCGACCGGGCGCGGGACCGACGGCGGTAAGCGACAACACAGTGAAACGCGACCCGGTCGACATCATTCTTTCCTGAGAGGCGTGGAATCTAAAACTCGCTTGTCACTCACGCGCAACCGTCGATTGGGGCTGCCCCGTGCTAGCAGCCAAAGCCGCACTCGGGCTCTGTGTTTTGGACAACGTCTGTGACTTCTGAGCTAGATTTGCCTCCCTTCCACGAAAGCAGGTACTCGGCGCCCACGCAAGGAGGCACCTGTCACACGATGAACTGGCTGTCACGCTTGCATCTGCGTTTGAAGCCTTTAGCCAGTTTGCGTGGTGCTCGGTATGCGTCTATCTGTATTGTTAGTTGCTTCAGTACTGCTGGAGTGCGTAGCTATCGGTGAGGACAAGCAAACGGCCCCAGGGTTGTCCATGGCCTGCCTCGTCGTACGTCTCTCACGTTTCCCAATTTCGGGTTTGGTGTGCCTTATCTTTTGCTGTTTTTGCAGCGAACCTCGTCGTCAGTGCTATTGTGTGGCAGGGCAAGAGCTGTCTCTCCCCCTCATCCGCGAGCGTATTTTTCTCCTTTCGTCATCTGCAACAGAACGTCGCCGCAGCCTGATCGCACAGGAGAGTTGTCCTCATCACCTTCGACCACCAACGTCTCCGGCGCCCGAGGCTCCCTCCTCATTCTCATTGTCGTCTCATCTGGCTAGTGTGTCCAGCTGCTCAACGATAAGGCAGCGAGACGATGTAACAGCGACGAGAGAGACACTGAGCACTGTGGGAGAACGAGGCGCCCACCCAGAAGACAGGGACGCGGGGGAGCACGAAGCTGAAGGCGGAGGGAAGACGAACAGGGCGTACGGAGTAGAGACTGAAAATATTACGGAAGGCGAGAGAGAAACCGGGATGGAAAGAAGTCAGAAAGGAGAGAGAAAGGCAGCAATAGGCCTGGCGACCGGCAATACAGAGACGGACGCGCCAGAAATCTATAGAAGACCGTGGTCGCAGAACATTTGGCGCGAACTCGCACAAAGGGTGAGAAAGCGTCACAGGCATGGCACGGAAGTCGTAGCCAGAGAGCGAGGAATCGAAGTGAATGAACAGCAGAACACACATCTCTGGTGCCCGACAATGCTGCATTCATGTGTGTATTTGTGGATGTCGCAGGGCGCGCCATGTTAGCACGTATTGGTAGCACAAGTAGAGAGGGCTGTTACGGCGAATATATAGTTGTTTCGTCCAGCTCGGTACACGAGAATACCAGTTCTTCGGGTGAACGTTTGCGAATAAACACATGATTGTGCACGGTTCGTCTACTGTGTCATGTTTTCGCGAAACGGGGTTGCAGATCCAGAAACCCTTGCACTGTGTGATGTTTCGACTATCGTCGATGCGGGAAGTCCGTAAGGCATGGTTTTAAGTTGCAAGTTCACCCGGCCGCCGGCGTGAAACCGAGAAATGGTAAGATCTATGGTCTCGTCTGTGTTCATTGCCTTCACTCAGGTAGTCGATGCTCGAGTTGCGTGTCTCCTCCACGAGTTCGCCCCCTTTTCCTCACTGACGATTTTTCATCCGTAAGTCCGCGACGAGTCCACTACCTCTAGTAGATCGCATTCAACGTGACGGGCACCTGACGAGCAAACTCTGAAATACGTGCTGCTAACACTGTGAATATCCGATACGAATTTGCCTGTAGTTGCCTGCGTGCATGGCGGCAGAAAGCGTGGTGCAGCGGATATTACTTCTGATTCTTTTATCGTGAAATGCCGCGTTGCTCGTGCGGCTCGCAGGTGCCTGTGGATCCGCGCTCCGTTGTATAGTGTCGCCGTCGTCTCCCACTTGCAAGCATCGATATTCATACGTATATATATATATATATATATATATATGCAGGCATCTGTGTTGTCTACGCTCCAGGGCATACACAATAATGCTGCAGGGGACAGGGCAAGGTACATCGGCTGTGATTTTGTACCGGTGGTGCGTGCCTCAACGCACTGCAGATAGTAGGCAGTGCTGCGACAGACGGGCTGGGTGACAGGGTGACTCCTGTGGCTCGATTGGTCATAGTTCCATTCATGTCAAAGACGCGCTGCCGCATGTGTGTGGTGTGTGTCGATGGGCTGTTTCGTAGGGGCTCGTGTGATACGCAGCTGTCGAGATTAACGGCAAGCATGATCGGGGAGACCGTTCGTCTCACCTCGTCGTCTGTGACGCTGCCTTCGTATTTCGCGTGGAGCCCCAGCTTTTCGTCTTCTCTTCCCATCTTGGCATCTGCACCTGTTGTGCCGTTGCCTCCGCCTCTGGCGTGTCGTCGGCACGGCCTGGAGCACTCTTCCGCTTGCTCGTCGCTCCTCAGTCCGAGCAGTCTTCAGGGCATGCCTGGGTGCATTTCTTCTCCCGTCATTGCATCGGCTCAGCCTCAAGCTCAGCCAGCGTCTTCTTCTCGCTTCGGCACTGAGCGCCGCCTCTCCGCTTCGTCGATGTCCGCCTATTCGTCTCTCTCGTCTCGCTCACCTTGCCCTTCTTCCCAGGGCTCCTGTCCTTCATCATCCTTGTCGTCTTCTCGCTGTTCGTCGCCGGCAGCATCACGACCTCGTTTTCCTTCGTGCCGCGTGGCTATAAGCGAAGCAGGTCGAGGGTCCTGCTTGTTTCGGCGTCGAGAGCGAAAGCCACACATGTGGAGCGACCAGGCGAATGCGGGCGAAGACCTTCAGTCGAAGGTGGCGCGGACAGCGTTGAGGTTTCCAGATGATGAGACGTGCGAGCGAGTGGTATCAGTGACAAGCCACCCGAGGTCTGTTGAGTTGGAGGACACGTGGCGGTCTAATTTGTGCAGGCAGCCAGGAGGGAGAGAATGCGCAAATTGTGCGCGGTGTATCCCGCTGACTGGCAACCAGGAAGCGGTGCTACTGAAGGGGGGGCGAAAATGCAACCCTGCCTGCTGTGTGGCCTCTGCAGCTTCGTGCACGGGCAAAGGCAGAGAACCGCATGCGCGAGGAACGAGCGACAACGGTGTATTCTTCGAATTCCTCATGGGGCTATACGGGCCTGCCGCCTATCAGCTGAGTGGACTCACTTCTGACTCAGAGAGAAGAGGGCGTGGACGGCACGCCGAAGGGAGCGTCGTCTTGGGAGGCAAACAGAGGGGAAAAGCGTGCATGGAAGAGGCAGACCGTCAAAGCGCCTTGCGGAGGAAAGCGAGGAAAGCGCGCGAAGGGGCGAAAAATGCAAGGGAGCTTGCCCTGCTCGGCTGGATTCTTCGACATTCCGGTTCGTCGTTCGACTCGTCAGTTGCAAAGGAGGCAGTGGAGAACGCGCTCTTGGGAGAGTTCGAGTGGAGGTTCTACGAAGAAAACGCACTTTTAGAGTAATGAACGAAGAAGGAGACACGTGAGGGAGCGCGAGTCAGTTGCCGAGCCCGTGCTGAGGGGAGCAGCAATCAGGAAGACCACAACGAGGAAACCGCGGATAGTGAAGCAGGGTCGAGAGAGCCGCCCGAGGCGGCGCAAATCGCCTTTACAGCAAAGCGCGACTGCTCCTTTTCATGGCGAAGCTGTTACTACTGTGGCTGGTCTCTATGCGCAGCGGCGAAAGGTCCGCGATTCAGCGGTCGTTTTCTGCGAATATCCAGGCGGGTTCAAGGCCCATCACAAATGTGTACAAATGTGTATGTATATACACATTGCTGCATGTATGTGGGCGGGCGTGCACCAGGGATGCGTCTGGGGCACTGCCTCATCTCATTTTGCCTTTCGGAGTCGATATCTCGTATGTCGGTGTGATACTTGCGGACCGGCAGCTGGTGACGCTGTGGTTGCGCCGCGGCTCGTTTCTCCACTCAGGGTTCACAGATTCAAAAAACAACTTGAAAGATCACGTTCCCGCCAAGTGCGAGTGTACTGAACATGAAGACTCGCGTGGAAAGGCCTCTCTTCGGTACAGCAGGCGCTGCGCGCACTGCGGATCTGCGTGAGCCATACACCGTGAGGCACACTTCTAAAAGAGGGAAGCGTTTGTGTCTTCCTCAAGTGCACACGCAGGCCCCTGGCTTCTTCGCTTCTAACCCCCCTCTCTCCACTGAATCCCACCGATCTCCTTCACGGTTTCGGACGCAATTGGTCCGAACGAGCCCCGCTGCGCCTTGCAAGCTTGGTTTCTTGGCGCGCCGTCCCTGCCCTACTCAGTCCCGCCTTTCGCTTCCTCTTGTCTGCGAGTGATCTTAGCGCTAGCACCCACAATGAAGTATTTCTGACAGGGAATTTTATCGCAGCGCGTTTCTGCGTTCTTTGCGTTTCCTGGGAGGCTCTCTATGGCCTCGGCGATCCCAGCTCCTCCACGTCGCCTGGCGGTACCGTCCCTTGCCCTGTCCTAAATCACGGTGGCAGGTGTGTTTGCTTTTCTTCCATTGAAGAATTGCCCATGCCTCCAGCTTCATCTTGCTAGATTACCCCCGCACCCACTGTCTCCCCCACTGTTCGCTCAGGGCTCGCTCGCTGTTGTCTTCTGTTGTCTTCTGGGGTGTTGCAATCAGTCGCTTGTTCGGGACACACCGCTCAACTCTGTTATCGCTACTGGCGACGAATCTCTGCGTTTAAATGTAGGACTTAATTTTCACTACGGTGCCTCTGCGGTCTAGGTTTCGTTCGCTTCTCTAGCTGTTCGTAGCGGCAATATACTCGCGCGGCGCGGACGTCTCGTCTTCAGTTTATCTTCTTCCCCGGTCTGTGGCGTCTGTCTCCCGGCCGCCCAGCACGCCTTCTGCTCTCTACAGAGCGTTCTCGACAGCAGCTTTACGTGTTTTACGCATTTTCAGCATCCGCAACGCCTCCTAGATGCAGGCCTCTGCCTTCGTTGCTGTGCAGCCTCGCAAGGCCACCGTCTTGCCGCAACGTCTGCGAGAGACGGAAGAGCTCAGCGGACTCTCTGTTGACCATTCGTAGCCGAGAAAACGGGGGCGGGCAGCGACAGCGAGGACGGGCACTAGTGGTTGTTACTCGCGTGAGGCGAAGATTTCCAGTCTCGTTTTAGATCACTGCCCTGCATTTCACTGTTTTTCTCTTTGCTTACAAGGCCTTTGCTGCTCGCTGCTTCATTTGAATGAGTTTGTGCGGTGGGTGTGTCCGCTTTCTGGCCTGTTCCTTCTCAACCACGGCGCTCTTACTCAGCGCTACACACACCACCCTCCACACATCCAGCGGGGGCGAAGCACATGTCTACGAGAGGGGGGAGATGCATGGCTAGAGAGCGGTTTCCGTTTTTCCTGGGTCTTGTTGTCCATTTTCTTTCTGCGAATCCTCCCAAGATGCGTTTCTCTGTTTGCCATTCCGGGTGTGAAGCGCTTCTGTGAATTTCGTGGATAGGGAATTCTTTTTCTAGTGTGTGTACACCTCGTCCGCTCGCTCCACACTGAACAACCTGGTCGGTGGATGATGTTCGACGGCTTTTCAACCGCACGGACAGATTTCGTGATTTTTTCGCGTAGCCAGGTGCCGCTTCTCTGCATCTCGCGCCCCCCCCCGTCAGTAGCACGCGTTTTTTTCAGGTTTGTCGTTCGTTTGCATGACTTTTAGTCTCTTCTCCCATTTCCAACGCCGGAAACGCACGAAGCATGCGCTGCCTCTGGTAAAAGACGGCACCGCAGGATACAAAGGTCCCTCCACCCTGCAAGACAGCGGCGCTCGCTCTCCCGGGATCGCGGCCCGAGGAGAAAGTACGCAGACAGCGACAGTCTTCGAAAACTCGCAGAACTCTGGCAAAAGCCAAGGAAGGGAGGCCGCGTTTCGCTGAAGGCCAGACAGAAGACGAAAAAGGGGCGAGGGAGACAGAGACAGGTTGGAGAGAGGGAGGGGTGGCACGGGGGCTCAGGGAGAAGAAGAGGACAGAGAAATGTATAATAGGGAAAATAGGCGAGGCGGGCCTCCAACCATGTGAGGTGTGCGACGAGGGAGAGAGGCAAGAATGAATGCAGAAATGTTGCAAGCAGGACGAAACAGACAGGAAAAGGGGAATCCTCGAGGGATCCTTGTTCACCTTTGGTGACCTAGTGCTTCGCGCATCTTCTTCGTTATTGCCCTCGCGGTTGCAGCCTGTCCTGATTCGCGCTCCGGCGGAGTCTGCACTTCCTGGGGCGTCTCGCCCCTATTTGCCTGCCGAGCAGCTTCTTTCTCGTTTTTTCGCGTTTCCTCTCGCCGTTTCGACGTCGAGGCGACCATGCCTCGGGTGTCGCTCCGTAGCAAGAAAGATGCGTCTCACCACGACTCGCCTTCCGCCCCCCAGGAGGCGACAGGCGTTCACTCCGGACTGCTTTCCTCCGCTTCTTTCTCTTCGTCCTCTCTGATTCTGTCAGCCGGCTCCTCTCCAGCGCGTCTCTTCCCCCCCAGGCAAGGCACGAGACTGGCGCGCGGAGCGCCAGCGCCTGAGAAGTTTGCAGAGGGCGGCGGGGAAGACGCGACTGTGGCTTCGCAATCCGCGCACGCACTCTTCGTCTCCTCCAGTCACAAAAGCTCTTCTTCTCTTCTGTCGTCTTCCCTGTCTGGCGCCTTTTCGAGGCTTCCTTCCGCGGAACCGGCTGCGCGGCCGCCCTCTCCCGTCGCGTCGTCTTCATCTTCTTCCTTCGTGTCCTCGCTTTCTCGCAGGCGGCACCATCGGCTCGCCGTCTCTCCGTGCTCGCCCTCGCGGAGTGGTCTCTTCGCGTCGCCTCTCCACGGCAGCCGCAGCGTGTGCGGCTCGCCTCTCTCTTCTCCGCTGTCGGCAGGAAACCTCCCCAGAGGACGCGCGGGCGCGAGGGGGGAGCCCCGAAGGAGGACGGTGGAGGCAGCGGCGAGGAGTTCGCCCGCGGAGAAGAGAGGTCACGCGTCTCTTCCGTCTTCGCCGGTGCTCGCAGCCTCCTCTTCCTCCGGTCTTTTTCCTTCGCCCCTGCCGCAGGAGGACGAAAAACGCCTCGCAGTGTCGCCGTCTCTCCCTCCGCGATGGTGGCCTGGCGGCCGCAGGTCGAGCGACACGAATGCCGTGACCCCAGTTGGCGCAGAAGGAGGTCTCTCATCTCTCTCGACTGTGTTTACCTGCTCGTCGCTGCTGTCCGCGCCACCCTTCTCGTCTCTCTGCCTTGCGTCTTCCTCTGCGAGTGCGTACCGGACGCCGCGGCTGGGCGAGGGAGAGGAGGAGCTCGGCAAGGAGGCGCGCCCGCCCTCGGGGTTGCCGGCGCGGCGCGGAGAGGACAGCTACCAGCCCTCGATGCGGCAGCTGCAACGGATGGGAGAGAGCCTGAGCCGAAAGCGACTCGCAGTCTCCTCTCCGGAGAGCGTCGCGAGCGCGGCGGCGCGGCTGCAAGTGGAGAAGATCTCTGAGTTCTCCTTGGCGCCGTCGATGCTGTTCCCGGCGCTTGATCGCTCAGGCGACGCACCGGCTGCAGGCGCAGACAAGCCCGAACGCCGACGGGCGATTGGGCACCTCCTCCTCTCCGCCTCGCTCGTCTTCGCCGACAGAGCGCGCGTCGACGACGTGAGCCACGTCGGGCGAGCTGCGGACATTGTCGTGGGCGCCGAGGAGACGCGAGAGACTCCCAAGGCGGGCTGCCAATCCCCCCGGGTCGCGCCTGTTGTGTTGCCTCGATGCGTTGACGCAGACCGCGAAGCGAGGGGGGAGGCAGAACGCGGAGGCCAGCGCGATACGCTCAGGCGGAAGGCGGAGCGGCGCGCCAGCTCCGGGAACGGCGCCGCGGCATCGAGTGGAGAGCGCCGCATCTCGCGAGATGAGGAGGCGGGCCTTCAAGCGCCGCCGCCATTAGAACGTCGGGGGAAGAAAGACAAAGGCGAACAACAGGAGGAGAGGCTGCAGGACGCAAGAGACTGCTTCGATGCAGTGACGGAGCTGTGGGAGCAGGGTTTGCTCTCGCCGAAGGCGCCCAGAGATCGCTCGCTCGGCTACGCGTCTTCGCACGGCACCAGCCCCAGGAAGTCCTCGTTGCGGAGTTTTCCGGCTGCGTGTCCGCCGGTCGCAGCGAAGGCAGCCTCTTCGCTGCAGGTTGAAGAAAATATTTGTCCGTCTCGCGGAGTGGACGCGAATGAAGGGGCGGCGCAGGGAGAGACAGGGGCCTCGGGCGAAGGCCCGAAGAGGTTGCAAAGGCATGAACAAGAGGAAGTCTACATCGTGGACACGCATGCGCTGAAATCCATGGCGCCCTTTTGTTCAGACGAATGCCAGGTCCTCACGCGCGCACAGAGACGTCGCAGCTCGCTCACAGTTTTGGATCTTCTGCGCGAGCAACACAAAACGAGCCCTGCGTCGTCGCTGCCTTCCTTCCCTTTTCCCTCCCCGCCGCTGTCGTCCTCTCTTTCCTCTCAGTCTTCCCTCTCTTCGTCCTCCACGGCGCCGTCATCCGCCTCTCTCCCTTCCGCGCGAGGGAGACGCAGGAGCAGGAGCGTCAGCGACATCTCCGAGGAGGGCGCAGGTCGAGCTGACCGCGAGGGAAGGGAGCGGAAACGCGCGGCGAAGTCAGGCGACGGCCTCTCGAGTGATAAAGAGCGCGGGAAAGAGTCAGCTGTGAACAGGAGAAAGAGGCTGTCAAACGACCCCCAAGTCGAGACAGGAGAGAACGCGGTGGGGAGGCGGTGGGCACGCGAGACCGGCCGGGAGCTCGGAGCTCAAGTTGGGGAACAGGAGAAGCAGGAAGACACTGCCACCTGCGTCGCCCTGCAGAGCAAGCGCGGCGGCTTAGGTGGTGCAGCGCCTTCAAAGACGCCGAGTTCTCTCGCGCTGGGGGATTCCGCCGCCTCGACATCGAGTCTCTCGACGCGAGAGAGACGAGAGTCCTCGAGGCGTCCCGCGCCGCTTTCCTCTGCTGCTTGCTCGGCCTCCTTCCTGTTCCGTCAAAATTCGTCGGACTGGTCTTCTCCGCAGCGGTCGCCTTGCTCGTCGTTTCCGCTTTCCTCGCCTTCGCGTCTGGGATCCACCGTCGCGGCTGCGTCGCCGCCGCGCTCCGCTCCCTCCGCGACCTGCGGATGGCGCCTCCCGCTCTCTGAGCTGATGTCACCCTCTTCGCCTCCGTGCGTCCACGAACCCATCCGCTCGCCCTGTCCCGTCCTCTCCCCTCCGCCGTCGCTCTCCGCGTGCCACTCGCCGTCCTCGGCGTGTCTGCCGTCGCCCGCGCCACCCGCCCAAGAGACGGCAGCAGCCTGCGAGCCTTGCGCAGCAGCGGGTCAGCACTCGCTTCGCCGCTCGCCGCGACTCTGCGCCTCTTCTCTCTCCGCGGCCGCAGCCTTTTCTGCGAAGGCCCGCAGCGTCTCGGAGGCGTCGTCGCCGAGGCGCGCAGCCAGGCTCGAGAAGGAAGGCAACAGGGATGACGCAGCGGCGACTGCCTCGGATGAGGTTCCCCCGGAGCGGCAGGCGAGAGACGGGGGCGGCGGCAAGCAGCTCGCCAGAACCGGGGGGCGTGGCTTCGAGAGAAAGAAGAAAGACTGTGACGCCGCAGCCAAGGACGGCAAAGAAAATGACGGCCGCGGAAGGGGAATCGAGCCCCCCTGCGCGGACTCTGTGTCCTCGTGTGCCTCGTTCGTGACTGCGGTCTCGCGGTCGCCGGAGCCCGCCGTCGGCGGACGCGCGGCTGCAGGCGACGCTCCGCGGGACGACGCGAAGAAGCCGCGAGCGCCGCGCCCGCCCTTCACGCGATCTGCCCTGCCGCCTTCGCCGGCGCCACATGCGCGCGGCGCGCCGAAGCGAAGAGCGGTGAAGGCCCCTCCGCTTGCCGCGGCTGCGACTGCGCCCGCGCTCGCGCGAGGACCCTCGACGCCCCTTGCAGAGCGCCGGAAGCGCGCGCGCCCGTCAGCCGCCGCTGTCTCCGTCTGCGGTGGGAAGTTCGTCTCGAAAGCTGGGGGGAAGCAAGCGAGAGTCTCGGGGGCGGAGAGAGTGACGCCTGGCTGCTCCACGGCTGCGGCGGAGACCAGAGCTGCGAAGAAAGGCGACAAGCGGGTGCCCGCGCCGCGGGTCGTTTGCATGTCGCCGGTAAGAGCCGAGGCCAACAAGCTCAGGAAACCCGAGGTCTGCAGCGCGCACGCGCGTGAGAAGAAGACGGCCGCGCGCGGGGCTGCGCAGGGGCGGTGCCTCTCCCAGGAGGGCGCCGCCTCGTCTCTGGGCGCGGCCGCGTCGCATCTCGCGAAGAGCCCGAAGAAGGAACGCGAGAGGGGAGAGCCAGACCCTGTTTCCGCGGCGGCAGAAAGTGAGAAGTGTGTGAAGCAAGCGTCTTCGGGGGTGGGTCGCTGCAAGAGGGACAGCGACGAGAAGGCGGCGAAGGCAGAGGAAGACACTTCAGAGTCTGCAGGAGTCAGTCGCTTCTTCGCCGAGAGAAGGAAGATGGAGGCCGAAGAAGAGAAGAGGCGCCGCATGCAGGGCGACGCGTCCCTCTCGCTGGGCGTGTCTGTCTCCGACTCTGTCTCCCTGGAGGACGGTGCGGCGCAGGCGGGATCGACGCGCGGCGCTCCTCGCGAGGAGCTTCCCCCCTTGAGTCCGGTGATTTCTCCCTCGTCATCGGTGGGACGGCGCGCGTCTTCCTCTGAGGCCTCATCGGATCGGCACGCGTCCTCAGGTCTTCTCCACGCGGAATTTTCCCCCGCGTGCGCGTCTTCGCCGCTCTCGCACCTCTCTCCGGGTCGCCGGCGCGCGTCTTCTTCGGATGCGTCAGACGCGCGGTCGCTGAGCGCGCACAGCAGCTTCCAGTCGCATGCAGCCGCGACGAGTCCGCCGGGCAGCCTCGGTCTCCAACCGGCGGGTCAGGTGCCCTCCGAGCCGCAGGAGGCCCTCGGGCGCCCGTCGCTCGCCGGCGCCGACCAGGTCGCGGAGTGGGCGAGGAGACAAGAGGAAGAAGAGGAGCGACACGAGCGGGACCTCCAGCGCGCCCTCGACGACGAGATGGAGGAACAGGTCGAGCAGCTGCGCCACGGCCTCAAAAAAGAGGGCGTCTACAGGCCGACGGACGCCACCGCGAGGCGTCTGCTGGATCGCAAGCGCTCCAGGGAGGAGGAGGAAGAAGAAAGGGCGACAAAGGCGCGGAGAGCAGACCTCTCCATGGATACCCCCAGCTTCCTCGCCCTCGACCCCTGTAAGTGCAGTGGCAGTCCAGTGGGGTGGTGGTGTAGTGCAATCATAAAGAACTTGGCTGTCTGTATCTCATAACCGGAGTCATCTCGTACAGCTTGTATACAAATGTTGGTTTTTCAAATATACGCTGGAAACTACTATATTTAATGCACCTAACATGATGGTCATGAAAAGCATAAGAGAACTTGGATCGAATGGCGGAAGGAGCATTCATATGTTATGCAGTGTCTGCCTTGGGCATTGAAACTAACCCACAGTTCAACCCTGTATTATAAATTTCAGTAGACTCACGTCGTTGTCGTTTATATAAATCTATTGTTATGCAGTGTCTGCCTTGGGCATTGAAACTAACCCACAGTTCAACCCTGTATTATAGATTCCAGTAGACTCACGTCCTTGTCGTCTATATAAATCTATTAATGCTTGTCAAGTTTACCGGCGCCGCTCGGCTACTCACTCTGCCCTGCTGACCGCTTGCAGCAGACAGCGGTTACACAATCTCCCTCAGCTCCAAAACGTCGCGCTCAGATCGCTCGTCGCGGCTCTTCTCCGTGCTCGCGACCTGTGTATGTCTTTGTGGCAGCAGCCAGGGCTGGGATGTCTTCAGGCTGTGATATATATATATATAAATATATATTCGCATGAAATCAGGCTAGATGACGGGCGCAGGAAAAAACATGTGCTCGGATTTTGCGGGTAGCGTTCTTTCCTCTTCTGTCTGCAGTCCTCGTCGACGAGATGGACGAGCGGCTGCTCACAACGCAGCAACTGAGGACGTACCTCTCGACGATAATCACCGGAGTAAGTGGCTCCCGCCAGCATCTTCTCAAAGTCTCCACTTTGCATCACTTCCGCCAAAGACTGAAGGGGGGTGCGCGAGAAAAAATGATGACGTCTCGAGGGAGAGACGGCAAACTTCTCACGAAACCCGCCTTGTGTTCGAGAACGAGAGGGGCTCGCATCGTCGAGCTCGAGCAGGAGACACGTCTGCGTGACGACAGGCGTGTCTTCGTCGTCTTTCCACATCTGCATGCGTTCGAGTCGGCTGTCTTTCTCGCTCAGGACCTGCGAGGCAAGTCGCGGGATGCGCTGCTCTACATGGCGAAGGCTTGGAGTCTGCAAACGCACACCTCCACAGGCGTTCGTAAGTCCGCACTTTGCGCGAACAGTATCATGCCGTGTCTGCAGTCTAGCTGTCGCGCCTGGAGCGGCTCCGTAAACCCTAAACCCTCAAGGAAGTCAGGCACATGCAGCGGAAAACACTCAGAATCCAAGCACTCGCGATGAGGGGCTAGGGTTAGGCGAAGCGTCAGATCAGTGTCACGCATGCGTTCCGGTGAAGAACTCTGTGGCGCCGGAGCTTATTCAGCTACCGAGGTTCGTTGGCGGCCAACATTTTTGGAACTGTCGTTTCCGTTTTTTTCAGCGAGTTCGCGCATGAACTTCGCCAACGTCGATGAGCGCTTCGTTCCGCAGGCCGCGCGCAGGCTCCACGGTACGCCCAACCTCCGGCGGAGAAGCCTCGAAACGCGTGCTCGTGCTGTCCGTCGTTTCACCGAAACACTCCATTGCCTTCACGCATGAGAATGCAATAGACCTGTGCATATGCATCTCGGCGCTCGCATCGGTTTTCGTATAATATATATGGGTATATATGCATGTGTATTTGTGGCAGGGTAGCAGCAGAGAGCGCTGTGTAGCACGTTGCTCTGCGCACGCCTGTCATGCACATGTTTTTGCAATGATCCGCCGGGAGACCATCCGTCCTGTGGATTTTTTCTTCGTTTCTTAGGGAAAGTGCTACCGCAGGAGCGCCGCCGTCAGTCTATCTTGCGCTGCAGCACCAGCTCCGCGCCCGACGCATCCCGACGAGGATGTAAGCTCTGTCTCTCCTCTTTTTCTCTTCTTTCTCTCTCTTTTTCTTCCTGCCGGCTGCTTGGATGGACTCCGATGCGTGGTGTTCTCACTGGCCTTTTATCCGCGGCGCGAATGCGCGGGTGCGGCGAGTGTCGTGAAATTCCACCTTTTGCATGCCACATTTCAATCGTATTACACGACTTCATTTACAGTTACATGCCACCGGTAACCTTGCAGGTTCGAGTGGCGACAACGGGGACGGTTCGAATAGAGGGGAGAGTGGGCAGACCGGTATGGCAATCTGAGGAGTCTTCGCTAGGTATTGATTTTACTTTTTCTCCCGCCTTGCTGTTCAGGTGACAAGCGCGACAAGAAATGCAGACGCAGGATCTCCTTCTCGCCCTTCAACAAGGTACGAAGACGCAGTCCCGAAGCGCGTGGACTCTGCTCCTCTTTTCTCTCAAAATTATGCGAGAGACGCTTTCTCCTGGCTGATTTGTGCACTGCTCTGGTAGGGCTTTCACTTTTTACTTTTTCTCTTTTTTCCTCGGCTTGCCTCCGTCTCTCGCGCTTCCGTGTCGTCGTCTCATCCCATGCGCCGGTCTCTTCTGCGTGTTTCTTGCCCGTGGCTGCCTCTTCTCGCGCTTGTCAGCTCCCTCACGTCTTTTTCGTGTTTTTTCGCCTTTCTGCTCATCGCCTTGTGAATGCGCGCTGGCGTCTGTGCAGGTGCAGCTGTATACCTTGGACGAGACCGAGCGGCAGAGCAAAGAGGAGGCGGCGCAGAGGTCTTTTCAAAACGAGCAGCAGCAGTTCCTCATGCTCCTGGAGCGCCAAAAGGAGATGGAAGCTTCTGCTGTTGCCGCAGATGCTTCGCCGTGGCTCGCCTTCTCCTCTCCCCCCACGTCCGTCGCGTATGGCGATGACGACGCGTCCGCGCGCCCAGCGAGTGCGCAACACGAGTCTGCGGATGATGGGGAGGAAGACGAGGCTGGCGACCTCCTGAGAGAGGGAGAGGGATGCGAAGATCCCGAGTCCGCGGTGAACGACCCTTCCGGCGCCGTGTTCGCCACGCCGCCAGCTCTGTCTGTCGCGGCGCCGCAGAATCCCACCTCCATACGGCCTGTGTCCGCTACGCACGGCTCGTCGTCCTCGCTCGCTTTCTTGTCATCTCTGTCTCCCGCGGCGACCTCGCCCTTCAGCTCGCCGCGGGTGGCGGCGGCTGCGGGCGCGCTGGGATCTGCGCCTGCGGCGTCTTCTCCGTTCGGCTCGGCGGCGCGCGGGGGGCGGGACTTGCAAGAGCGCGAGTCACGCCAGGGGGAGGATGCGTTGTTTCCAGATGCGCTGCAGAGCAAGTTCTCCTTCACGACCTCGCCCTCTTTCAAGCTGCTCCACGGCGGAGGGCTGCCCTCGGCTGCGGCGCATGCGCGCCGAGCCTCTCCCTTCGTGTGCACCTCGTCAGCGGCCGCAGGAGGGATCGAGAAGCGCAGCAAGAAGCCTGTGTCCGTCTCGTCGAGCGGAGGCAGAGGCCACTACAAGGCGTTCATGGATACGCACTTCCGTGAGACCGGCGCGGGATCGCGGAGCGCGCGCGCAGAGATGGAGTCGCCGTTCGCGCGCGTGGGTGGCGCAGCGACAGGCTCGGGGTGCGCGGAAAGGGCGCCTCGCTACTCTGAGGAGGGTGGCGAGAACTGCAAAAACATGAAGCCGAACACTTCGCCTCTCTCTGCGCGGATGCTGGGCGGCGACGGCGACGAGGCGCGCCTCTGGAGACCAAAGGCAGGGCCTGAGTGGCGCGAGGCGGGGGTCGGCGAAGGCGGGTTCGGGGCTCTGGTTGTCGCGGACAAGGAAGTCGCTGGACAGGCCGTCGCATTCTGCGCGCCGGAAAAGACGGCGGAGGCCTTCCTCCCCCGGAGAGAAAACGCGTCGCCCGTGCAGTTCTACATCAGTCCGTTGGGACAGCGAGTGTACAGACGGAGCTCGCTCGTCGCACCCGCCACCGTGACAGGATTTCCTGGATTCTAGGGGAGCCGTCGTCTCTGTTCTCCGTGAGAAGGCTCTTTTTAGGCAAGCTCGCCTGCGGCTTCTTGCCACGGGGTCGACGCTTCTGCCTGTGGGCTTCGGAGCCGCGGAGACGACAGACCTCCAGGAAGAAGCCTACGCCGCCTGCTCGCGTGCAGTCGTGAGGACTGTCTTTATCCTTCTCTCTCTTGCTGTCTCTCTTTGTCTGTATTTCGAGAGTGGGCATGGAGAGTCTCGCTGTGCACCTCGGAAAGGAGAGCGAGGAAGACGGCAGTGGGAAGATGCGGTGGCGCGCGGCGCGTGAGTCGATGGCGGGCTCGCCGCGAGTGTGCGCCGCCGCAGCTTCGGGGTGTTGGGCGATCTGTGTGTTCAGAGAAAGATTCTCTGCGTGACGGGAGGCGACGCAGGGGGGCGGTGGGAAGCTGTCGAGGGGGAGGCGAGCGGGGGCGAACTTATCTGCCTAGGCTTGTATACGGGGTCGTATATATTTTTTTGTATTTATGAAGCGTACATGAAGAGTGTTCAAGTATGTGTCTACTCGTTCTTGCTTATGGCGCTAGCCGCAGCGGATATCGTGGAAGTGTGTGTGCGAGAAGGCGCTGTGTGTAGCGGCACTGTGAAGGAAAGCGATGGACGGTCGGTGAAAAGCATTTTTGTCAATGTGTGGATGTGCTGCCGTTTTTGTTCGTATTCCCGTTTGGCGCGTTGGAGGTCGTGTGGTCGCCGTGACAGCCTTGAACTCGAAATGCGGCTTCGTGATCTTTCTTCGTCGTTCTCGTGTATGAGTTTCTGTACTTACATCTGGCAACATTTGAAGAGCGTATACATGTGCTTGTCCTCCCCGGCAGTTCCTTGCGTCCATTTGCAACAGGAGAAAGTGATTCTCGCCGCAAAGGGTCGCCGCTCTTTTCCTCTCCTCTCCTGTTTGCGCGTGCGACGTTCAAGCTCTGCTTCCTTCGTTGTGAGTTCTGCGGGGAGGGAGGGAGAGGGGAGGGTAGAGGACGGGTAGCGTGAATGGACCCCTCTCGGCGAGCGACGCGCCTGATGTCGCCCTCGATTCCTTTCTCCCTTTTTTTGCATTCAATTGTCTTCTCGGGAGGAAGCGATTCACCAGCGGCGGCTTGGCTCGCTGGCAAAAGGCGAACTCCGCAGGCCTGAACCGCCGAGACAAAGTCGTGGCCCCGCTTGCGTGGCTCTTTAGCACTAAAAAAAACCTGTTTTTTCAACTCTGTCTGTCTCCGTCTCTAGGATTTTTTCGATTTCTCATTTTCCGCTCTGCGTGACTCTCTCGGTACTTTCCTTTTTTCAAAGCCCCAGGGGTTCCTCGCATTGCCCTACTTGCTTTCTCCTTCATTCGGGAAACTCTCGCGGCGCGATTCCTTCTCGCGCTTCGAGGTCTCTACTCTCGGTTCTCCGCCGCGACCGCATGCGGCAGGCGTTTGGCTTTTTCGACACACGCAAACAGCCGCGAGGCTTCAGCAAAGTGCAGCAAGCTGCTCCTTAGGAACAAGAAACGGGTGATCAGCGGCGGGAA
Source organism: Besnoitia besnoiti (assembly GCF_002563875.1). Taxonomy (NCBI): domain Eukaryota; phylum Apicomplexa; class Conoidasida; order Eucoccidiorida; family Sarcocystidae; genus Besnoitia; species Besnoitia besnoiti. The sequence continues at coordinate 1,893,084 of NC_042366.1, forward strand.
ACACGCAGCTCACACGGTGCGATGCTCTCTCTGTAGACTATTTGCATCAGAGGAAGTCGACTGTGTTGCTGGCGTGGGTGGCATTACTTCTCGCAAGACGCAGGAACGCACCTCAGCAGGTGCTGCGGGCAGCCGCTCCACGCCACGAACTTTTTCAAAACGCTTGCATAGCAGTGCGCCGCTTCTCGTTGGAAGCGCGAGAATACATGAGCCAGATAAGGGAGCACGCGTAGCCAGCGGCGAATGTCAAAAGCGAACGCGCAGTGCAGAAAAAGACCCCGAAGGCGTCTCGGCACGTCTCTCGCGCACACATGACGAGATGCACACCCTGCTGTGTACCTACGTGCTTTCCCAATGCGAAACAGGTCGCCTTTTTGAACGGCGAATCGATGCTATTGTAGAGCGAGCTGCCCCTCTCCCAACTGCGGGCGCGCGCCTTCGTCTCGCGTTCCAGGCGACCCGTGAAAGGACGTTGGATTGGGGTGGTTCTCGCGCCTGCGCAGAAGTGCAGCATCAAGGCGATACGTAGTGAATCCTTGCCATGGAAGAAAGGCGTTTCATCTCACGTGGAGACAGAGGCAGCATAGAGAGGGATTCAGGCAGGCTGCCCGCCACGGGAATATCCGAAGAGAGGAGACCTCGCGAGCTCTAGCGAGCGCTGAAAAGCGAATGAATCCGTCACAAGCGTTGTGAATTTGCGCGTTGCCTGGCTTGTCCGTGCATCCTCCGTGGCTCTAGTATGATGGCTTTAAAGGAGAGGCCACAATCTAAACTCATCTCTTCACCGCAAAGGTTTTTGGAATATCCGAGAAAGCAGCCACGGCTACGCAGAGACTGAAGACGCGCTTTTGCCTCTGCAGTCCGCAGCCCGGGGCGTTGCCTGAGGACAGCCTTAGGAGGAGAGACAGCAGGCGGGGTGTGGGAGTGCCGACGGTAAACGGATGAAGTTCGCCGGTGTGCGCCGACATAGTCTCCCCTAATAGACTCCGGCCTACGAAGCTTCGATCTCGCTGAGAAAGCCTGGGTTCTCGGCGCCCGTGTTTCTGTGTGCATGCGCGAGAATGCCGTTCGACGAACGCCTGTCGCCGCGGAAGGACAGCCAGCCGCGCATGAGCACACCGAGGCCTCTGGAGTCGTCTGAGCAGCGGGGATCTGTCGGTGTCGACATGAGTGAGAAACGCGTGGGGAGGGAACGCGAAGGCGCAGCAACAGTCGCCCAGACAACGCTGCGAATCTTTGAGTTAGTCCCTTGCGTAAACGGAGTGCGACCAGCCCTCCGGAGCACGAAATGATTCGTTTTCTACGAAGGGAAGGACAACTACGACTGACATACACACCTGGTGGAGAAACACAAATCAGACCAAAGAGACGTAGAAAGAGAATAAAACACGGAACGGTATGCTGCCGCGACGGTGAGGATGATGAAGCGGGGGGGACATCGAGGGCAGCCAGAGATTTGAAAGTTGATAGGACACTACAGCAGCCGACCAGAAACCGACCCAAGTGGGAGATGGAGAGACTCCGCGGTGACGAAGAGTCGAAACGCCGGTGAGGTCTGAGCCGGAAAGAATATGGACACACGTGTTTTGAGGTCCACGCATAAGGGCTTCTTTCGGTTTCTCGACAGCAGTGGCTGTTGAGGTGCGTGGATTTCTGAGTTCTTTTCCACGCGTCGGCCGTATCCCTGTCTGCTTATCGTCGTGGCCTCTCCCCCAAATTACCTGTTGCTTGGAATTCCTCAGCGTAACCTCTATGTCTCCTCAATCTCTCTTCCCACTGCATCCTGCCCCCCTAGAGCGCGCTTTTTCGCTCTCTGTTAGCATCTCGTTTCCACGATGACGCCTCTAGCAATTTGGCAGCGTTATTACCAGTTTTTACGCGGTTTTTCTTCTTCTGAGGAGGATGTACTCTCGGCTGTACGTCCAGCGGAGAGTCTGCGACACCGTCCTCCGCATGTCCCCCCTACCGGCGCGGACATCTGCCGAGCAGTTCTGCCGCAGAATCGGTGCATGTTTTCTCATTTTTTTCGCCTCGCTCGGCTCTGCGTCTGCGTCTGCTGCTTCGCCTCGCCTTTTCACACCTTTGAAACTTTCAGGGAGTCGCAAGAAAGAACGATCGAGGCGAATCCGAGGAGAGACTCTTTTCGAGGTCTCCAAGTTTCGCCGTCGACGGACGGCGTCTTGGAGGGCATGCATGCAAAAACTGTGTATTCACTGGCATCGGCAGCGCCCCCATGAATCGCGTAGTCAGTGAGACGAAGACAGAGGGTTCTCACTCCCTTTTTTCTCTTCTGGCTTTTCTGACTCTCTCTTCTTCCGCTGGTTTTTTCGTTACGTGGCGCGGAAAGAGAGGGAGAAAAAGTCCGGCGTTCGCTTTGTCGGTCTGTGTGGGTAAGCAGACATTTTTCTCCGGACTTTTCAACGCGGTTGCAGGACGCCTTCGGCGCGCAAGAAGGAAAAAGGTAGCAACAATAACGCTCTTTCCTCTCTGCCAAGCCTTGTCCCACCCCTTCTGCCGCACCGTTTTCTGCTCACAGCTGTCTTTTCTTGCCTCGGCTTCACCTCGGCACGCCGTACAGGTACCGCAAATTTCCCTCGCGTTCTTCTCCTCTCCGCCGTCCCTCTGCGACGGCCTTTCGCTAGCCCGACGGGATCTATATTAATCTCTGCTGCCCTCCGCTGTCAACGCCTATTCTGTCGTCAATCTTTTTCTCGACTCCGCGTCTCGTGCCTCTCTCACTCCCGCGCTCACTCCCGTCGTCCTCTCTCTTCCCCGTCGCTTTTTCCGTTTCTTCCCTCCCGTTACGCCTCGTTATTTTCTTGGCTTCTCCTCGCGACTTTCTTCTTTGTCTGCGTCGCCATGGCGGGCAGCCGGTGCATTCTGCGGCTGCGCGCCGGCGCATTTGCTTCTCTCGCTCGCCGCTCAGCTTGTCCCCAGTCCCGCGTGACTCCCTCCGCGCCGCCCACGCCTTTGGCGTTCTCCCGTGGCTCTCCGGCTTTCTCCGCTTCTGCGTCAGCTGCGCTGTTTTCCCCGTCCCTTTCCCTCCAGAGAGGCTGTCTGTCTCCTCGCGCACTCTCTGCGATTTCCTCTTCACTTTCGTCTTCCGCGTCGAGCGCAGTCCGTCTTCTCCCGTCTTTTTCGTTCCCTTCCGCGCACGCGCTTTGCTCATCGGCCTGCGGACTCCAGGCGCTGCTCGCGCCTTCCGCCCTCTCACCGCTCGCTCAGAGCCGCGGAGCAGACAGCAGCTGCGCCCCTCTTCTGCTCTCGCGGAGACTCTTCTCAGCGGCCTCGAAGCCGGCAGACGGCGGGGGAGACGTGAAGAAGCCGACCGGGACGGCGTCACCGCAGGAGGGCTCGCCGCGCGCGACGGCCTCATCGTCCGCCGCTCCTTCCTCGTCTTCTTCCTCTGCGTGGAGCCGCCCGCCCCAGGCTTCTTCTGCCTTTCGCGCGGGCGCCATCCCCTCGGGGTTCTTCGCGCGCTGGTGTTCTGCGGGCGCAGTCCTTCGCCTCCTGGGCAAGGCATCCTCCTACGTCTTCTCTGCGCTCGTCAGGTACGCAAAAAACCCGACAAAAGCGCACATACGGATCAGGCATCAACTTCACAAAGATCATAGCCAGTCCGTGTATCGCTACTATCACATTATAAGTGGCTATCGGCTCTGTGCAGATGACCCGCAATCCAGGATGGTATAGCGTAAATCGTGTAAACAGAGACGTAGCTTCTATAACGCTGAAGGAGATGACTCCAGTTTTGAGGTACCCCATTCCTGCTCCTTTATGCGGGAGCCTTCCTGCGTCTCAGTCCTCGCCCTCACTGCGCGCCTGGCGGCCGTCGCGTCGGATCTTGCCTTTGTTTTCTTCCTGTATGTCTCCAGCACAGCCCTTCCAGTCCGCTGTCTTTCCTGCTTCCAGAACGTGCAGCTTCGCTGCAGCTCTGCCTTCCTTTCTTTTCCTTTTCTTTCCTTCTGTTTTTGCTTTGTCTCCTCTTCTTCGTGGCTTCCTCCGCGCGTGGCTGCAGTCTCTCTTCGCGACTGCGACTCCGCATTTCTACGTCGCATGGTGTGAGCATGCGCAGGTTCACGAAAGCATTCGCCAAGTATTTGAAGCTTTTCATCACGAATCCGATGATTGTCAAAAAATGGTATAAAAAGGGAAAAGAAGGTGAGTCTCACTGCCGCCTGCCACACGCTGTTCCAAACTTACAACTGCATCAATCCGTATACAAATACATATATATATATATATACGTATATACATATATATTCAAATATATATATGTACGTATATATATATATATATATATATATATATAATTATGCCGAGTTGAACAGTCTACTGCAAACATGCACAGAACTTCGGTTTTCACGGCGTGCACCCGTCCGTCTTGCATATCGGCGATGCGGTACCTGAACTCCACGTATGTCCTGATCGCCGATCTACATAAATATATATATATATATATATACATATGAACAAATATATCTGTGCATTGGGGAGCGGGACTGAGAGATTTCTGAGGAGTGAGGCTGCGGAACGTATCGGCCTGCCTGCTGCAGGGGCGATTCACACGTGGCGCTGGACTGTGACGGGCTTCAGTTTGTTCTACGCGAACGTGCGCGTCTCCTACCAACTCCTGAAGAAGAAGATCCTGGGGCATCCGCTTCGCTACAACGAACACAAGCTTCTTGTGAGTCCCATCCCCCTACAGCTTCTTCCCCACTAACTGGTACCCCGCTGAGACGTATGCGTCAAACAAGATTCTTCATGGAGAGAGAAGGCGGGACGAGAAGAGAGGGGAAAACTCTGGAGGAGACAGGCCCTGGAGGCTCTCGCAGGATGGCTAGAGGCATGCAGGCCTGTGTACTTTTATTTTGGTTTTTCAGCGTTACGAGAGGCAGGGATCCGCATCGAGTCCACTACTAAGCCTTCTCCTGAGTTTACGACATAGGTGAATACATGTATATATATGTATATGTGCATGCCGTGTACAGTGGCGAGGATGAGAGAGAGTTATGACGGCTTTCCTCACTGGCGCGGCAAAGACGATTGGTTTTTTCTGGCTCAGGTGCGGACGATGGCGGACGCGATGAAGCTGATTCCGTTTTCGCTGATGATCATCATTCCGCTGGGCGAACTGCTGCTTCCAGTCGTCCTCCGGCTCTTCCCCAACATGCTCCCCAGCACATTCTTCGAAAAGTGGGTGACACACGTCGCCACTGCAGCGATGGATTGGTGCACGTCTGTGTGCACAAGGCTGCGGTGGATCATCTGAGGGCAGATGGGGAGGTTGTGGGGCGACAGACAACGCCAACACAGGCAGAGATGTATTTCGTGCAACCTACGCAGCAGATGTCCCCATGGGCGCGTGTGAGGCGATGGCGTGGGCTTGCGCATGCATGGAAAGTCGAATCCCGTGTACGTGCGGGTGGTTCAGGCAAGTTGACAACGCGTATCTGAGTCGCAAGCTGAAGGCGAAGCAGGAACTCGCAGCCTTTTTCCAGGAGCTCGTGCGAGAGCATACCAAGAACATCATTGGTACGAACTCGTCTCTCCTCTCTTCTGTGGATTCCGAGTTGTCACAGCTTCCCATTTGCTTGCGACTCCACGTTCGGCCGCTGACATGGGCGTGTTGGTTCCGGTGCGGATATTCATCCGGGGCCTGTGGCAGCGAGGCGCTGTCGCAAAGGTCCACTCGCAAGCCTGCGACAGCCACTCCTTTTGCGTGCGCAGATCTTTTCTTCTTGCCCAGCGGAGCGACCACATGCCCTCCCCCCTGTCCACTTCTGCAGAGTTTTTTTCAATTTCCAGGGCGTATTTTTCTTTCCGTCCGTCTCTCCACAGCTATGCCGACCTGCCTATTCTTATATCGATGACTGTCTAGATTTATGTGTCTCTCTGCATCCATCTAGCTCTCTCCAAATTCGTTTATATACGTATATCTATCTCCATCTCTCTGTGTATATCTATCTATCTATGTATCTATCTATCGATATTCCTCTATCCCCATACATCTCGCTTTCAGTGCCACTAGGCGCTTGCCCGCGCATCTGTGCAATGGTGGCTCGGGCTCTGCGTCCGATTTTGCATCTTCACCGTGTGCTGTTTCTGTAGTTTTTTTCCGTACTTTTTCCTCCGCGCATGCTCTCAGAGCAGGAGTCGAACGACGCGTTGAAGGACAAGGCGAAGGCGCTGAAGGAGTTCCAAGAAAAGCTGCTGCAAAAGGACCAACGCGACGTCGACCCGTTCCTCTCTGTCTCGGAGATCCTCTCCTTCGCGCGCCTCTTTAAAGAAGAGTTCGTTCTCGAAAAATTGGATCTCCAGACCTTGCAGGTGCGTGAACGTGGAGCAGATCCGACGCTAGGAGCCGAGCAATGAGAGTGGGAGCTAATGATGCAACGAAACAAATGTAGCCTCACGTGCATCTCTGTTTATGTATACGTTTCGCTGGCTTGGGCCCAGTCGGCAGCGTTGTGGTGCGCGTGCGACGCCGCTAGGGATGCATCAGAGGGACAAGGAAACGAGAGAGAGAGGGCGTGTTAATGCGGACGTCGTCTTCAGAGCTCGTCGAGGCAACATGCGTAGAAATAAATACCCGTGGACAGATATTCATATATATATATATATATATATATATTTAGGGTTTAGGGTTATATATATATATATATATATATATATATATATATATATATATATATATATATATATGGTGGTGTACCACGTGCAAGACATTGGTCACTCTGGCGCTTCGTGTGCGCAGGGCTTTGATCTTGCAGAAGGGTCGTCTGCAGCGCGCTCTGCGTTCTTTGACGTATCCATTTTGACAACTAGTTTCATCTTTTCCCCTTTTGTTTCGTGCGCAGGTCATGTGCAGACTGCTCGGGCTGCAGCCGTATGGTATGCGTAGCCACGTCGTGTTGCAGCTCAGGTGAGAAGAAGCAAACAGCCGCAGGTCTGCCAAGCGCTCCATTTCGTTGCCTCGCGCGCGTCGCTTCCAGCCTCGTGCCTCCGTGTGGCGTCTGCGCGCCTCTACTCTGGGCTGTTTCCGACAGAACTTGCGAAGTGTTTCCTCTTGCTTCGCGACATCTGTGCCTCGCTCGGCTGTCTCCGTTCAGATATCACCTCAATCACATCCACAGAGAAGACCGCGAGTTCATGTGGGAGGGCGTCGACACGTTGTCGCACGACGAACTCGTGGAAGCCTGCAAAGACCGGGCAATGAAGTTTCATAATATCTCCGACGACGACATGCGAGAGGAGGTCAGTGGCAAACTAGCTGTCCGTGCACATGTTTAGCGTCGGGTAGACAGACAGGTGGGTCGACAGGTAGATAAGCGGGTAGATAGATAAGTCGGTGGCTTGATTTGGCCAGAAACTCAGGATTAGAGAGGATGGATGTAGAAAATATATATATATATATATATATGTATATACCGAGCTAGAGATACATAAATACAGGTAGATAGATGATTATTTTCATAATGTATCTTCTCTTTCACAGGCTTTTTTCACGAGAAGCCTTGCTCGTGGCTTTGCTCCCTGCGTTTCACACCGCTGCGTCTTCTACCGATTCGCTTTTCTATCTTTCGTTTTCTTTTTTTCAGATGCGGCAGTGGCTCGCGATTTCTTCTCAC